>NC_089586.1:71058601-71393347 GCF_019320115.1 Miscanthus floridulus | reverse complement strand
TGAGCTCTCGATCTCAACGGTCAAGTGATGACTGGAGCGCTGCTGCGAAGTGACCGGACGCTGGACCTCAGCGTCCTGTCATTTCTAGTAAGCATCTAGAGACGATTTTTCACGTCCAAACGCGTCCGGTCATGCTCAACTGGACTCACCCAGCGTCCAGTCACTTGGCATTTCCCCTGTGCATGACCATGTCAGTGTGACCGGACATAGCGAGCCAGCGTCCGGTCATTTCAATGCCAACGTCTTGTCATTTCAGCGCCAGCGTCCGGTCGACGACCGACACTGTGCTTCTTCTGCTGCTACTGATTGGACGCGCTGGTCCTTTAGAGACCAGCGTTCGGTCACTTACAGTGACCATGTTTACCAGAGTTTAGGGCACCGGTGGCACCATCGGACTGTCCGCACTCTATGGGCGGACACTCCGCCGGTGAAGTTCCTAACCCTTGCTCAAATGTGCCAACCACCAAGTGTATCACCTTGTGCACATGTGTTAGCATATTTTCACAAAACATTTTCAAGGTTGTTAGCACTCCACTAGATCCTAAATGCATATGCAATGAATTAGAGCATTAGTGCACTTTGATAACCGCATTTCGATACGAGTTTCACCCCTCTTAATAGTACGGCTATCGAAACCTAAATATGATCACACTCACTAAGTGTCTTGATCACCGAAACAAAATGGCTCCTACCATTTATACCTTTGCCTTGAGTCTTTTGTTTTTCTCTTTCTTCTTTTCCAAGTTCAAGCATTTGATCATCACCATGCCATCACCATCACTATGATCTTTACCATTGCTTCATTACTTGGAGTAGTGCTACCTATCTCATAATCACTTTGATAAACTAGGTTAGCACTTAGGGTTTCATCAATTAACCAAAACCAAACTAGAGCTTTCAACATCATAAAAAAAATATGAAAACAATAGTTAGCTACTTCGTAAATGCGAATGATTGCTTGTTTGCTTGCTTCCTTGTTTTTCGTTGGACATATTGGTTGTTTCCTTCTTGTTGTGAGGATGAATATGGAAGGAGATTTCCATGCCATGTGGCCTGGTGTAATCTAGGTCATCTTGCTTGTTTCCTTATTGCGATGATAATAAAGATGGAAAGAGATTTGGTGCCTCGTGGACTAGTGTACGTACTTGTTTGAAAGAATATCGGGTCACATAAGTTATGACATGCGTGTTGCAAGGAAACATCGTGCATGGGTATCATCGGCGGGTACAATTTTTTTTGTTGAAAAAAATGCAGGAGGGGGAGGTGAGTGGTAGAATGAATGGCAGGAACATGTAAGTTATCATAGCTTTACTATATAGTCATGACTCACATGACATAGTTTTGATTTCATTCATACCAAAATTAGTACTTGTGGGCAGTGGCCGAGCGTGGCACCAAAATAGGGGGACATTTTCAATTACTACATGGGCATAGAGAATGCAACTAGGCCACATAAGGCATAGCCTATTTAGCAATATCTCTTCAGCACTACATCCATAGACTCTAATGCCTTCTCATCTTCTCCAATAGTCCAATAGCAACAACCATCACACATATTGAGCTCAATGGAACTGCACGGATCAAGAGGGGTGGGAGCCTAGTTTCGCCTCTACTAGGCTCTGCCCCTACTTGTAGCAACTATATTGGTGTTGTGTTACAGTGGCTTGGTGATTTTTCTTCTAAGCTACGCTTACATGTTCAAGATCATGATAAAATTGTCTAGTTTGGAAACCAGGGTTATGATTATTCAGCCAAAAATCATTGCATCATCAAAACTCCTTTGTAAAGCAAAGAAAAAAGGGAACATTTGTATGGCAAGGTTATGGCATACTACAATTTAGCTCAAATATAGTAAACTCCATATAGCTCCTAGAATCTACGCTGTGAGAGCTCTCTGGTTACTGTTTCATTACTATTCACCAATCGTGTGCAGCCATGTGGGCTCATGCGTGTGTGAGCCTCGGTTTGGTCTCACTTCATTTAGGGGGTGTTTGGTTCCACCTCGTAAACTTTAGTCGCTATCTCATCGAATGTTGGACACATTCAAGGAGTATTAAATATAGACTAATTACGAAACTAAATGCACAGATTGAGACTAATTTATTAAGTCTAATTAGTCCATGATTTGATAATGTGGTGCTGCAATAAACATGTGCTAATAATAAATTAATTAGGCTTTATAAATTCGTCTCACGAATTACCGATGAATTCTATAATTTTTAATTAATATTTGAATACACATACATCATCTTATATGATATTCGATGTGACGGCTCTTAAACTTAATGCATCAAACACCACCCTCCTGCTAATCCTCACTCTCTTCTTCCTCACCCGAACTGGCGCCTCGCCGTCTCCGTCCGTGCTTCTTCTTCCTCTTCCTCTCACCTAGCTGTGGCACTTCCTCCCTCCCAGCGGATGCGGCGGCAGACGCGGACGCGATGACGGTTGGGGATGCAGCGTCCTTCTTTGATGGAGGCTGCACGCATGGACCGCTTCAGCACTTCTTCCTCTCCCCTAGCGGTGACGGCCAGCCTTGCCAGGGGTTGCGTGCCGAACCAGCCAAGGAGCGGCTTCCCACCCCGAGCTTGCAACCATGGTGAGCGATGCCACCCATCTAGTGTTCCTCCCTGCCAGGGGAGGATCTACAGGGTATGTCAGGTATGCACTGGCATACCCTGCAGGTCTAGCATGCATAGAGTATATATACATGTATATTTATCTGTAGTAAAACAGAAAAACTTACAAAATAACTAACTGAGGCTGCGCCGTGCGGCGTGAGGCCTTTTCACTTTCGAGGCCCACGACCTCACCCAGTGACACGGTCTATACCAGCTATGGGCCGGCCTACAGCCACACGATGTCACTTGGAAGGACCCCACACAACGGGACTTTATGGTAGGAGTCCATCGATCCAATGCCGCTGGGTCTCAGATCACCGCCGTCTCCGATCAACGAAGCCGTACACGCGCTCAGGCGAGGCTACAAGGACACGATGTCACCACTAATCATCATTAAGATGGTCAGATTGAGGATCCGCCCCAGCTACTTCGCTGCTGCTACCGAGGTATTCCATCTCTGTTTTTGTCTCTTCTCTTTTATTTTATGTAAAAACATAACGCCTATTGATATTGCTAGGCAACGGCAATTGTTGATAGGGTATTTTCTACAATGATTTAGTGAAAGCAAAATTAAGAATTTGTTAAGAGGCATTTTTAAGTGAATAAAGATAATATAATTGAAACATTCACATCCCTTATAAAACAATTTAAAAAGTCAGATAAGTAGTATGATAAGTCTCTTACATACTCTCTTTTATGTTTATATTTGGGACTGTTAATATAACGTTTGAACTATTTATATTAAAATTTATGTCTTTCAGTTTCATACTTATCATGTAATTTAGTGTGTGTATATCAAATTACATTTAATTTTATAATTATTACCGAATTGAGAAATGGTTTTACCAAATTATATATAAAAAATTTTAGACGGCATATCTTGAGTTCAAATCCTGGATCCGCCACAGCTCCTACTGCTTAGCGCTCGCTTGCTTCCATGCAGATCTGGGCTAACGACGCGCCGTTTTTGCTTGGCCCGGCGTAGCGCCGCCGCTCTAGGTGCCTCTTGCCCCTCGGTTCTTCTAGCTCCGGTAGGGTTGCCTTTTTGCTCCAGTTTGGGGGTGTTTGGTTTCAGGGACTAATTTTTAGTCCCTGTCACATCGGATGTTTGGACACTAATTTGGAGTACTAAATATATTCAAATTACAAAACTAATTACACAGATGGAGACTAATTTACGAGACGAATCTATTAAGCCTAATTAATCCATCATTAGAGTATATTTACTGTAGCACCACATTGTCAAATCATGCACTAATTAGGCTTAATAGATTCGTCTCGCAAATTAGTCTCCATCTATGTAATTAGTTTTGTAATTAAAATATATTTAATACTCCAAATTAGTATCCAAACATCCGATGTGACAGGGACTAAAAAAAAAAAAGGACCAAACAGCCCCTTTGTGCCTAGGTTTGTGACTCCGCCGTTCGTTCTATCCTCTGCTCTGTCCTTCAATTCCATATAACACGCTCAGGTCGATCTACAGAATTTTTTGGTCCTACGCGCTATGAAGGTTGGCTCATCGTCTCTATCCTACGACCTTCTATCATCGTCGCTTCGTACCCTGCGTATGTCTCCTCCGACCATGGCGACCTCCGTCCACGAGCACTCCGCCGCCACGACCTCGAGATCTCCACGAACCGCGCTGCCTACAACAGCAGACACGAACCAGTGCCGGTGTTGGCCGCGTCCTCCTCTGCGAGAACCCTCGCCATTTGGTATGTGCTCTCGAACAACCAAAGACTCAAGGAATTAAATAATCAGTACAATCACTATGAAATAGAAATTCTAGGCGTGGAATGACTCAATCATGTGAGGATTAGTTAGCATCGTTGGTGATACGAGTACGTGAAGTGGATTTTAGTACATTTATTCTAGAAAATTTATCCATGGAATGCTATTGTCTCCATATTCTTTTCGTTCAGCGACCAATATTAGAATGGATTTTTCAAGGTGCTAGAAACATGTCTCTTTTAGGATTGCTGCTTGCCTGCTCCTGGTCCTACTGTTCACCCAATGAGGCCTTCCGGTCCTCTCCAAGAAGGTGACCTTCTTATCTGATAGGCTATTATAGCCTTATTATTAGGCCAAACATTCATCTTAATTTGGAGATTTGCCAATAACTTCGGTCCAATAATATTTTGCTTCACTAGGATCTGCAGAATGGAATGTGTGGCCTAAAATCAGGGCTCATTTTTTTTTTTTTTTTGCATATTGTGCATCCTGTTTTTAGCAATAATTCATTATCATTGCCATTTTTTATGCAGCACGTTACTATGGCTTGCTTTGTGTAAATAACTAATTCACATTACTAATGGAGGATGCAGCGTGTGTTACACGATCACAAAATAAACGAAAGAAGAGGACTTAGGTTAGGTTCTCACGTGTCATTTTGCATGGAAGGAACTGACGGCTTGATTTCTCCTTTCAGGTTTAATCACAGAGAGATCAGAACAAATCTCAGAGATGGGAATGCTGGCATATGTAAATCCAGTTGTGACATTGAACTAGAAAATTTATGTTCAGGTTGCATGACTTTTTATTATCATGAACTTGTGGTTCGGTTTAGCCTCAGATTCCCCGGTTCCATCACCTAGATTGGCTCTATGAAGCCTGGATTGAACACTCAAACCGACAAATATGTGTCATGTTCAAGCAATTATATGCCAATGGAATTGCAGTGAAGGAAAACTCCATTTGCGGAGTGTCAGAACGATTTCATGTGAGTAGTTGCGGCACCATCTCTTCATGGTTGTATGCAGGGACCCTGATTTCAATGCCTTCGGTCTCAAGGTTCAAACATGGTGTTACCGTTGGTTTGTGCATATTTATTTTGAGTTCATACCAAACATTGCTAACCGATTTTTTCAGGACCCAATGGCCCAACGAATTGCTAATGTTCATGCTGAGTTTTCTATATACTCCTTCATATGGTTAGGCCCTTTCACTTCTCAAGTTCGTGCAATGAGTTTTAGTATTTTTGTGTGTCAAGGTTGTGATAGAGTCCCAACTGCATACGGTCCTAATAAATTGGCGGATCAACCAAGCGAATGAAACATCAAAGAAAAAAATAAAAAATAAAAATACTTAGGTGTTCACGAGGATTACATTGAAAAGTAGATTTCCAAGCATAGGTCCATAATCCTATCACCATGTCTAAACTGATTTACATGACAATACCGGTACAATGTCTCATATTAAGGTACATGAATTATATGCCAAACTTACTGCAACTTAGCTTCATCATGTCACCATGTTCATTTCAGTACTTGCCGGTAATCTCATATTTTTAATATTGATCTATCCTTACGTACTGAGAAATGCTATGTGCCATTATTTGTTGATAGTGCAGTACATTGTTTACTTGCTATTAATATTTTCAGGATTTATCTATATCCAACTATCTAACAGTGAGGGATACAAATTCTTACAGCCTTACAGGGTTTTCAGATGAATCATCTTTTGCAGACTATAGCAAATACCCGTGAGGCTACGGCGGTCATGTCGTCACCAGGTACTCAGCTGAACAGCACTTAGAACTGATGAAGATCACTACTTTTCATCTTTGTCCTACGAGCATGTGTACTGCTTTTGTTTTCCCTTCCCATTTTAGCTTTAGTCAGTGCTTCCATGAAGGCTTGCAGTTGTTCAGTGTCCATAGCTAACAGACCTAGAGATTGCTGAATTCTATATATAATGATACTCCTGTTAGCGAGTAAAAACAATATACAAAGGAACTGCTCATAGAACAGGCAGTTAAGCCCCCAAGGGTGGGAGTTGGCCCGCCAGGGATCGATCCCTGATTCCTACAATGGTTTCCAAACAAGACCGGGTCAAGTGTCCCTTTCAAAAATAAAAGTAAAAACAATATATCTGATCAAGTTTGGTGTTTTATCATTGATTCAAAAATCAATGGATATATGTTTGGTGCTACTTCTTCAACATTTTCTGCAATGAACATGTTAATGATCGGTCTTACAGCTGGGAGGTATACATTTTGCATACTGATCAAACTGTAGTACAATTTTTTTTTAAAAACTTACAGAATCTTAATTAAGTTAGATGAGTAGAAAGCGAGATGCAAATTAAAAGCAAATTTAACTAGAACAGTTTTTCTTCTTTTGTAATTTTGGTTCTTATAGAGTTTTATTGTACACAATATGCCAAGATAACTCTCCTTTGGATGATAAATTGATTTATTCGTCTTTGCTGAAAAGTGTCATGTGAAGTTTGAACATGAATCCATTGCCCTACTACTCATCATAAGGGGAAATAATTAACTACTCACAAAGTTCTCTTGAGATACTTTTTGTTTGGGCAATATGAGCTCCCATCTAAAATATGCTTGGTACACAATAAATAGATACTTTTTTTGAACGAAAACAATAAGTAGATACTTGATCACCTCCATTAGGTGATAGATTAATTTATTCTTATTTCCTAAGATGTTCCATGTAGTACTTTGATCAATCCCGTTGATGATGAGAATTCCTTCTCTTATCATCAACCCTATACATACTGAAATTATTGCCAATGAGCTTGAGCTGTTCATTTGAACTTTGAATGACCAAGAATGTTTGGTTGTTTCAAAATCCTATTCTCAGGTGTACCTGAATATGCTGATGGAAAAATGTAACATCCCAGATGTTAAAAGCAATTAAAACTTTATCATGAGCATCATCAAGCATAATCACCAAGTATCATGTCATGTATGCACTTCATGTTTCAATTATAGCATGGCTATGTTGCATATATAGTGTTTCATATGTTGCATGAAATGTTAATAACAATAATGTTTAAAGTTCTTTGTGATTTTATATATGTGAATTTGTTTAAACAAATAAAATTTAGTTAATATAAACTTTGTTGTTCGGAGTGAGCTCTATAATGTGGGATCAAAATGTAGTAATGTTTCTAAGCTAAACATGTTGCAATTGGACTCTAAAGATTTAATTTAATGCTATTTTTCCCTCCCTTGCATTTTTGGCTGTCATGGAAATTAGGGTTAAGTTTAATTTTGGGGGAATTAATAAATCAATTTTCATAAATAAAATTTGTCCAAACTTTGCTTCATTGATTGATATGATGTTTAAGCTTAGTTGTTGAGTATTTGGTTGATATATTTGATTCATGGTTCATCACTAATTAATTCACCTAAGATGGCTAATCTAACTATTTTCCAAAACCTTAACTGAAGCTTTGGGGATCAGTTTCAATGTACCGATGTTCTTGGCCTTGGATTTCTCTAACCGATTAGAATTAGGAAGTGGTGTTTAAAGCAAAGATGGAGAGCAGATCAAGATGAACAACTTTGCTTTTTTTATATTTTCATGTTGCTACATGGATTTGTGAGAAAATGGAGGGAGAAGTAAAGCTGTGTAAGAAAAATGGACCCTAGGCCCATTTACTTTGAATTTTGGTGTTTAATGACCAACACAAACAAATTGGACCAATGAATTTATAAGTAATTATTTTGTAGTTCAATAGGGTGCGAGATGTGACTTGGACGAAGGCGACATGATGATCCCATGATTAACACCATAAGCAAGGCCCCAAAAGCACAAGAGAAGACCCAAGATATCAAGCGAAGTCTAAGCATGAAGATGGGAACCAAGCCGGACGCGAGATCGTGAAGAAATGAGCTCGGCAGAGGTGATCGGACGCGGCCTTATGAGGACCGGACGCATCCGATCAGTTGCTTGGCAATAGCAGGCGTCAGTAGCTGTAACCCGACGCTGAGCGAAGCAGTGACCGGACACACCGATGACACTATTCTTCGTCACGGTAATATTTTCAACGTGACCGGACGTAGCGGCACTGGATGACCAGACACACAAAGTGCAGCGTCCGATCATGTCCAGAGGTTCTAGAGCGGCGGAATTGCGACCGGACGCGTCCGGTTGATGATGACTGGACTCAGCAGTGCGTTCGATCTCTACACGCGCGCTCAATGATCGGGACGACCGGACGCGTTCGGTCAGGACGACAGTAGTGTCCGGTCAGTAGCAGAAAGCTGGGTTTCGTTCCCAACGGCTACTTTCTCCATGGGGCTTATAAATAGACCCTCCAACCGGCAATTTGAGCTGTGGAGAAGTGAGAAAACATACCAAGGTGTTGATACACTATTTTAGTGATCTCCACTTACATAGTGCTTAGTGATTCATTAGGTGATTAGCGTAGGTGCTTTGCGAAGGGCTTAGGTTGATTAGACCACCGCTTATACGCTTGCTCTAGATTTATGCCTAGTGTTTAGTGAGGTTAGAATACCTCTTATCTCTCGGTGCTTGCGCGCATCAATGGTTGTACATCGGAGGGACTTGTCGTCTTGCGAGACCACACCAACCGCATTTGTGGTGTGGCCGCCACCGTAAACCGAAGGAAATAAGGCCCACGGTATTTTGACCGGACCCTTGATAGTGAAGACGGCGGGGAGCAGTCTGGGAGAGGCTTTGCCATGAGTGGCTTAACCGAAGATTCGTTTGCGCGTGGGGAAGGCCCGGAGCTATCCATGAACTTATCCGATCGAGAGCTTGGCTCTTTGTGAGGGTAATGGAAACAGGGATCCCGATCTTCCGTCAGGTAGTGATAACTATCGTTGTGGCAGAGAATGACACACCGATCCGGATTCAGATCAAAAGATCGAACCCTGCAATCTTAGCACCACAACTCCTCTGGTTATCAACCGAGACATGGATCCGATTAACCTCGCCAAGAAGGCTAATCCCTACCTGCGCAATGAAGAACACAAGTAAGAACAAGAAAGAAAGCAACCAAATAGCAGATGAATGATTAATCTCACGAAGTTGGGGTCTCACAAACCGATGAACGGCGAAACTGTTCTTGATAGATTAATCTAAGCAAAACCCAAAACCTAATGATGGTGGAGGCGTATGATTATAAAGGTCTTAGGGTCATCGCCTATCCTGGACGCGTCATCTAATGGACTCAAACACGATACACGGTCCAACGGACCAAAAGACAGTGTCGCAGCAACCTGGCAGATTTTGGACGCTGACTTTGATGATTTCTGTTGATTCTGAAGGTCTTTTGATGTGAGACCACTTGGATTGGCTTCCTTATCAAATTAGCTTACCAACCATATGTGGATCGTCGAAAATGGAGTTCGGATACGTCTTGGGTGACCAGTTTAAGGCAGACTGGTCCTGGAGGCCGAGGCAGATTAGAACTTGAGTTGCTTTGGGCCTCCACCACGGGGACTCGAACCGAATTAGCCTCGGGTCTCCTTCTTGACTTGGACACTCTTGACGGCCTCCTACCCCTCCATACCATGTGCCAAACATGGTCATATGCATGGATGTCATGTCCTCATCATCCTCCCCTTGATGAAAAGCTATTCTTGACGTCGATTGTGCTTGAAACTGATCCTGCACAACATAAAGGAGAACGGGGTTGCGAAGACAAAGGGAACTGAAATAAGTGTGAGAAGGAACATGACCATGTTTCCAAGAAATTTCAGCAAGCATGTAAACTCCATGGTCCGAATGCACACGATGTATGTCAACACTATCCTGTAAAAGATTAGAACTAACCAAAGACAATACAGGAATAGATGGTCTAGCAGACATAGGTAGCCACCAACAATGCTCCCCTTCTTGGAAGTGAACTTGTTTCTTTGAGGAACATGAGAAAATGTTTGTATTATTATGGCTGCCCTCTAAACGATCATAACCTTGTACAACAAAAGAAAAATTCATATTACTACGAATATATACTCGATGTATCATATATTGTCCCTTGTTATATTTGTCAATAACATGATATGTGTGTTTAGAAAACCAAGGCAAATCAACATATTTAAATAGTCTCTCCTCCAAATAATCTAGGTTACACAAAACATCAAATTCAATGTAACCCAAAGTATATAAAGAAGACAATAGTTTGAATTCATCAGTTTTATTAGCAATATGAATAAAATGTTTATTTTTAGCACAAGTGGTTGGTTTCAAAACATGTAAAACTGAAGCATCATCAACCAATTCATCTTTATCACAAGTAACTTCAAGCAGATTATCACGGGATAGAGATAAATCAAGAGAGGGTTCCACTAACAATTGTTCTATAATAGCATGGTTTGTGGAAAATTTTAGTACATTAAAACATTTCTCACCTTTCATGAGTGTAGCACCATGAGCATTACATGTGTTCTCAGTAGGAGTAATAGGTGCATTGTGAAGTGATGGTTCTGAATTTGCATATGAGGTTGTGAGCTCCTCATTTTCTTCCATGTCATCCTCTCGTTTATGGACATTATCCTGCAGAAGGTTAGTCATAGCAAGAGGAATAACAACAGACTCTTCCTCTAAATGGTGCACCTTAGCATATGAAGTTAAAATAGGAGGTGGATTAATAAAGGTTTCTCGCATAAGGAGTTTCATATTATTCCAAGTTTGAGGTTTATCAGAAGGATCTAAAGACTCCCACCAAAATAAAGCAGAATGTCGCAAAACACTAGCTGTATTTTTTACCTTCCTCCTTGGACACATAAAGCGAGTAGCAAATATGTTATCTATGGCAACTTCACACTCCATGTACTCATCAGCATCTATACCATCATAAGTCAATGGATACGAACAACCTGTCATTGTTAGAAGACAGCAAAAGACAATACAAGAGTATTTTCTCTATCAAATGACTATGTGGTTGTCGTGGTCTCACTTTTCATAGCAAGTGGAAGCATCTTACCAAGCTCTTACAAAGTTCTTACCAATGTAAGCAGTAGGCGGTACAACCGGTGGCTGGTTCATGGTACCTATGAGGCAGTGGTACCGAGCTTGCAAGGCCCTTTTTCTGTACTGATCTAAAGAGTTTGTGGAGCTTGGAAGGCACACAAAGAATAATATGTATATCTGGCACACAAGTCAGTAGCAGAAAGTAATGCTGAATTATAGTTCAAAGTACTTGTTCTCGTTGCTGGTCTAAAATGTTCCAAGTACCAGGTGTGTAACAAACAAGTATGGTGGATTGCAAGGTGATAGGGGTATGAAAAAACAAGTATGGCGGATAGCAAGAGCAACAAAAACAAGGAACTAGACAGCACACGCTAACATAGCTCACTTTGGTCTTCTCTATGTGCTCCTCTAGATATTGTTCCTCTTTTGCCTCTCTCTGTTTTCTATTTTTTTTTTGCTGTCGTTGTTTTTTGGAGAAATTTTAACTTTTTCTTTTTATTTTTTTGATATTTTTTATTCACTTAGAAGCACATAAGAAGTAACCACATAAAATATGAGCCTAAACAAGTGAAAGGTGTGGCTTGTGGAAATTTTAGAAGACGTGCTCAAAAACTACAAAAAACTTATGACCACGAAAAGAGGATCTTGTGACCAGTTTTTGACCAAATTAAAATTTTCTGACCCTTACGAGGCCAGGGATGGATGGATCTAAAATTTTTTTCTGATCAATTTTGATATATGGAACATTGAAATCCGAGTTCGTATGCGAAAACTAGACATGTTTTAAGAATTGGCTTCGAATTAGAGGACAAAACGGGAACAATATGCGCAAAATTGGTCACGGCAGCAAGGATTTAATGGAAACGATGGGGGAAAACACACGAACTGGACTCTAACACAACCTAACCAGCAACAAGACCTCGACTAGGACACAAACTCCACACGACGGACTCTGAAACCGAAATATGCAAAGGATATGGCGCGGAAGGTTCTAGGACAGGAAAAAAACATGGCACTGGACTATGGGACGAATGCGAAACACTAAAAACTAGGGGATAAATGTGAACCTAATGGTACACCTTAGCTCTGATACCACCTAATGGAAACAAGGATCCTGATCTTCCGTCAGATGACACACCAATCCGGCTTCAGATCGAAAGATCGAACCCTGTAATCTTAGCAACACAACTCCTCTGGATATCAACTGAGACATAGATCTAGTGGACCTTGCCAAAAAGGCTAATACCTACCTGCGCAATGAAGAACACAAGCAAAAACAAGAAAGAAAGCAACCAAATTGCAGATGAATGATTAATCTCACGAAGTTGGGGTCTCGCAAACCGATGAACGACGAAACTGTTCTTGATAGATTAATCTAAGCAAAACCTAAAACCTAATGATGACAGCGGTGTATGATTATAAAGGTCTTAGGATCGTCGCCTACCCTGGACGCGCCCCCTAATGGGCCCAAACACGATACACGGTCCAACAGACCAAAAGACGGTGTTGCAGCATCCTGGCAGATTCTGGACGCTGACTTGTTTCGATGATTCCCGTTGATTATGAAGGTCTTTTGATGTGAGACCACTTGGATTTGATTCCTTATCAAATTAGCTTTCCAACCATATGTGGATCGTCAAAAATGGAGTTCGGATGCATCTTGGGTGACCAGTTTAAGGCAGACTGGTCCTAGAAGCCGAGGCAAACTCAAACTTGAGTTGTTTTGGGCCTCCACCTCGGAGACTCGAACCGAATTAGCCTCGGGCCTCCTTCTTGACTTGGACATCCTTGCTGGCCTCCTACCCCTTCATACCATATGCCAAACATGATCATATGCATGTGTGTCATGTCCTCATAAGAGGGGCTCCAACGAGGACTAGGAGAAGTTTGCGCGCTTCTCGATACATCGGTAAAAATAACAGAGTCGTCGACGGGATGTTTGGAGAGTCACTCATGACGGGATGAAACCCATTAAGAATCCTAATAAACCATAAAGAGTGGAGAAAATTAAATTCATTTCAATGCTAGAGCTAAAAATTGCTTGTTTGAATCTTTAAGCATGGATGCGTTTAACCAAGTGTTCACTTTAAATACGGCACATGAAATTTGGTTAAAACTCCAAGAGCTCCATGACGGCACAACTAATGTCCGTGAGCAAAAATATTGTATAGCTAAACAAAATTATGATTCTTTTAAAATGAATAATGATGAGCTTGTTCGTGATATGTATTCTTATTTGAATCTAATTATCAATGAGCTTAATTCAATAGGATTAACGAAGCTAGATGATGCGGAAATCGTGAGGAAGATCATCTTTGTGCTACCACAAAAGAAATATGTAAGAATCATTACCATCCTTCACAACATGGAGGACTTGAGCACCGTGACTTTGGTCATAGTTATTGGTAAGATAGTGGCATTTGAAATATCACGGAAGATGGATCAAGAAGAAGCCTCGTCATCAAGCAAAGGCAAAGCTCTCGCATGTAGTGAGAAAAAGAAGATGAAAGACAAGCAAGTTGAGACAAGCTCAAACTCAAACTCCTCAAGTGAAGATGAAGAAGATGAAGATTCAAGTGATGATGACCAATCTTCCTCCTCCACCTCTGACCTTGATGAAGAATCGATCAAACTTATCAACAAGGTGGAAAAGATGATCCAAAGCCTCAGTATCTAGGGTGTGCCCATCTAAATTTAAGATTTCATCTTCACCAATCAAAGAAATGAGCAAAGAAAGAAAGGATGCTATAGATGCGGCGAGTTGTGGTACTTTGTGGAAGTTTGTCCAAACAAGTCCACACCTAAGATAAAGAAGGTGTGCAAGGACAAAGCCCTCATATCAATAAGGTCATGGGATGATTTTTCAAGTGAAGAAGAAGACCATCATAAGAGGCAAGGCCACAAGCACTCATCATCAAGCTCTTCTCGTGTGTGTCTTATGGCACGAGGTAACGAAAGCTCATCTTCTAGTGAGAGTGATAGTGATGATGAAATGCCTTCTCTTAATGAACTTGTGCAAGAAAATCTTAAATATGCTAAGGCTTGCACTAGCCAACAAAAGAAGCTAAAACTGTTGTAAGAAAAGCTAGATAGTTCATAAGAAGCATATAAAACATTGCTTGAACAATATGAGACATTTGCCAATCTCAATATTGAACTATCTACTAAAATTGAGCAACTTGAGGCTAGTGCAACAACAAATGCATGCACAATCAATGATGAGCAACTTGTAAAGAAAAATAAAAAATTAAAAGAAAAGTTGCTAGCTCACAAGATGCTTATAAAAGTTTGCTTGCTAAAATGGAAATCATATGCAAATATTGTGATGAGCTAACTAATAAAGTTGCTAATCTTGAAGCCGTCGGTACAACCCTCACCAAGGCACCTAAAAAGAAAAGTTCTATCTTTGACATGCCTAAAAAGGATGCTTCTACTTCTTTCAATGATTTGTGTTTAGACTCACCTTTATGCAACCAAGTTTGTATTGAGAAAGTTGTAGATACGTGCACACAAGAGGTCGCAATGGAGAATGAGGAACTCAAGCAAGAAGTAGCTTGCCTTACCAAGGACTTGACTCAAGTAAAAGGCAAAATGAAGTAAGTCCAATATCATAAAGATAACACCGTTAAGCGAGTAAAGAAACTTGATGAAGGACAAACCATGGTTTGCTACGTGTGCCATAAGGAAGGCCACAAGTCCTATAAGTGCAAGGTGAAGAATAGGAGGGGAGCTAAGAAGAAAGAGAAAAACAAAAAGGAAACAAGCAAGCTCTCCAACGCCTACACCAACAAAGTGGACAAAAAGGCCTCCACATCTTATCTCTTGAAGAAGAAGAAAAATGACAAGGTGATGGCCATCAAGGTGAACAAGCAAGTCAACATTGGGTGCCAAACGCATTTGGGTACCAAAGGAGATCATTTTCAACATGAAGAGAAACAAGAAGTTTTGGATCCCGAAAGGGAAGTGAGAAGTCCGATGGACTTCAGGGAATTTGATGACTTGGCAAAGTATGGGTGCATTTCATGAGGTGCGTCATTATGGACAAGGTAATTGCCAAGTGGGTTAGTGAATACTATGGACCCAAGTTCCCTTTCCCATGTTATGTAATAGATTTAATTTCTTGTAATTTTAATTAGCATCTCGTTCTTTTTTATGTCTAGGTTTGCATTTGCATGTTTAATCTTTTGTCTTGCATATGGAAGCGGATTAACACTCCGGGAATTCAGGGGACGGATAACAAAGAGATAACAGATTCGAGCTTATTGCTTTCCCAAATTACAAAATATCATGGGATAGATACGAAGAATTTACATTGATCAGAGATCAACCCATCAAGGCTTCTTTGGATTGAAGGGAGTTTGGGTCCCCACAAGGCCGAAGGTCATCGTGAACCGAATCAACATCGGCCTATTGATAAAATTGTGCCAGAGAAGAGGAAAGGTCGCCCGCCTAACATATGCTTAGCCGATTTCTCAGTAAATTGAGGAACTATGGGAAAGAAGTCTGTGGCTTTTCTGGTGGGTGTTTGGAGGAGCAAATAAGGGGAAGGTGTCCACACATTTTAGTCCTCGTAAACACTAGAACAGCTTTGCGAGTATGGAGAGAAGACTCAGGTGATATCACAAGAATTCTTCTAACCGTAATAGCTGGTCTTCTTGCTCAATGAGGCGCTAGAATGAGCGACACAATCATCCTATGCATAAGAATTCTTCTAACCGCTCGAGATCTTCATAGCAAAAGGATAGACTATGGAGGGTCCGGGTCCGGCAGAGTCGGAAGCACTTGAGAGGGGAGATAGAAAAGAAACATAGCTGAATTGTTGAGTTGCTCTCGCCGAGATCAGATAGACATTTTATAGCCGGTCTACAACGATGAATCCAAACTCCGGTCCAGGAAGGGCCCCGGGCGGCATCCGAATCCGGGAACCGGGCGATAGGCACCGCGATGAGTCCAACACCGCCGCCGCAGCTGCAGCTGCAGAGGCGCCTCCACCCGCTTCGCCCTCCAACGTTCCCCAAAAACGGCCCCATGGTCCATCGGGAGCCCAAGGCGGGAGCCCCTCTGCGGCCGCCGCCGCCGCACGGAAGGGGAAGGGGGTCTTGGCTCCATCCCCGTTACCTTCCCCGACGCGCTCCGAGTCCGAGGGCGCCAGCTCCCCGGCATCGTTCGACATCGTCTCCGACAAGGGAGCCGGAGAGTCGAGCTCCTCCAACACGGTAGCGGACGGCGACAGGAGGTTGGGGTGTCGTGGAAGGACCCGCTGGTGGAGTCGACGATGGAGGTGCCGAAGGTGACGAGGGCTATGGATGTGAAGTCGGCGTTCGACAACTTGTCGCTGGAGCAGCAATGGGCCCTGGCGGAGGAGATGGAAATGCAACAGTGGCAACTTGTAAGGTTTCTTGGATCTTTGGAGCGCATTCTTGAGTCGAAACTGCTTTCTTGTGATTTGGGAGCTGGAATCCTATCGTTCTTGTGGGTTACTGGGGGACGATTTAGGGTACCGGAAGCAAGAAATTGTGCGGCGTCCTATTGTAGGTGCAGAATCCGTGGGGAAATTTGTCTTTCTGTTTTTCAACGATCTTGCAGCAGTTTAGATGCTTGCATTTTATCTTGATTGTGATTGCATGTTTTACAATTTACTATTGAATTCGTATAAATATTTGTTTTGATGAGCAATTCCTTTCTCATTTTTGTATGTTGGTGGTTGCTGCTCCATTGTTTGAATATCTGGCTTTGATGTTAATTCTGTGTAGGTGCAGCAGAATCTCTCTGGAGCAAATTCAAAGGTGGCATGGCAAACGTGGTATGTCCTGAATATTCCTTTGTTTTTTACTTGTGATTGGTGGCTAGTGTGGGCATTCTTGTGCCAACTTCTGTGTTTGACATGTGGTATTGGGATCTCTGTGCTTTTGTTTGCTCATATGAGATCTTGAGATGACTAAGTGTAAGTATGGCAACAAATCTTGTTAAAAATGGTGTAGCATGGCATCCAAGGCTAGAGATGAAAGTATTGGAAAATGTTACGGAAACTCAGTTATTGGCAATTGTTATGGAAACTTGGTTTCTGTTTTTGCCTAGATTAGATGGTTCCGGATCACTTATAAGTCCAATTGTGATAAGATGTATGGTATTCTGTGAAAAGTAATGTTGTCGTCGTCGTGCGTTGAATTTTTTTAAAATGTGAGAGGTAGCTGTTTCCATTGATTTTATTATTTGGTTTTCACTGTGATGGTTTATTATTCACTGTACTGTAAAATACTGATGTAATGAAGGCTTTAGTGTTGGTAAGAAATCCTGAAGCCAAATGTGCAGGGGTTTAGCATTGATGGATGGCCTAATAGGAGATGTTACTATATTATTGGAAGCAAAGACAATACATAGGTCCTTGGATATTTCCGTACTATTGTTTTAACAAGCTCTGTTATCTTTTCCATTATTTCCTTGTATATTTGACCTTGGTGTTAATTCATTGGTGCTAATTCTTGCAAAAAATGTGAAATTTTAACCCATTTTCTATGGAAATAGTTTTTGGAGAGGATAGGAAGGCAAATGTACAACTACAATCCAGAATCTACAGTAATCATACCCCATGTGAATCATCAGGTTTGACTCCATATACTATTTATGTGCCTTTTTTCTAATTGATACAGTCAGATTGTGATGGGACCTTATCAGCCTTAATTTCTTATTTCACTGGATAACAACCACTAAATATCAGCTGAGAAACAAGTAGTATAGTCATTTTCTTACGCCCTGTTCGTTTGGACTTGTTTGGCTGATAAGCCATGGCTGAAAGTACTATTGGCTGATTTGGTGTGAGAGAAAAGGCTGAAAAAGTACGGCTTATAAGCCAAACAAGCCCAAGCGAACAGGGCATTAAAATGTGGAAACCTGAAAAGCATAACTAACATACCAATCCATTTTTAGTTCTGCTGCTCTCTGGTTCAGATCATTATGGTTTGAATTCCTTTGCGCTTGTGTTTCATGCAGACAATTCCTACGACCGGGATCATTGAGCATTACAACCTCATCGAAATGGGTGCTGGACGAGGAGAAATATTTCATTCAAATGCACTGAACCTTCGTCGTGCCTATTCTGAATTTAGGCCAGTGCATGGAGATGGAGAGTGTTTCTACAGGAGGTCATATTTTCCTACCTCGTAAGTGTCCTCCTTTTTCCTTAGAACAAGCTTCATGTTTAGGGGGTTAACACCCTAGTTTGTGCAACTGTAAAACAGGAGCAAGTTCTTGATAGGCAGGATACACACGAGGAGCACCGTCTTCTTGCTGCTGTTAGAGGAGTGGCTAGGCATCATGCACGCCTTGGTTGGACCTCTGAATTTTCCTGGAGATACAAAGTAAGCTCACACCTTATCCACATTTGGCATTTCTGAGATAAACATGCTTGAGGGATGATTTTCTTCAAGTTACATCAAGTCGCAATCTGGATCTGGCATCTCACTGTCCTTTTTCTTTTACCATTTGCAGGATATGCACATTGTTTCACATTAGTGGCATATTGGCATGCCATCACAATTTTACCTCTTGACATGGATTCAAATTTGAATTTATTGAAAATATAACAGATCAATACATGTTGAAATAAGATCACTTTCATATAACAGCACTGATGAGTAATATTTACAGTTATAGTAATAAATAACTCATGCTTCTACTTCCCCGAGATAATGCACCCAAGCTGCTTTGTGTGGTCATCTGATTCAATCACAAATGTTTTCTTTGGTGCTTCTCTATCAAAAATATTTTCTTTCTTAAGTACTTATCTTGTAATCGGTGTACTCTGTCTGAAGGTTCTCAGACAAGTGTTATCATGATCATACTTGTTCATACCTTTGTTATAAATGGTCGGTATTGTGTAAGCATTATTGCAGTATATAGTAATAATCTGATTCTTTCAGGCATTTAAGACACTGATAAAGAAAGTAATGAGATGGAAAAGACACAACAGATGGAAGAATGTACCAACAACCGACAGGTTTCAGATATATTTGATTTTCTGTGATTCCATCGATGTGTTGCTGGCAATGCATTTTCAGTATTTTATTGAACATGTGTCATTTTCCAGCTACCACAAACAGAAACTTCTCAAGTTCTTCAGCAGTTATGGCAGGACAGACAACAGTGAGTGAAACACCCCTCTTGAACCAAGCATTCCTTCCTCCACTTCGTCCTAATACATTGTTCCAATACATTTTGTTGGTCAGTTTTTGCTTTCCTCAGATTGGTAGCAGCTATCTGGATATGTTCACACAGTGAAGAGTTTGAACCACGTATACCTGAGCTTAATGAATATGGCACTCTCAGAGAAGTAAGTATCTTTGTCGCTTTCCCTTGGACCCTTGCATTATTTAGTTCTGAACTGCCAATAATGCATCCGTTCCAGAAAATCTAACACTCATTCTGCCTGCTCTTCTCTCTTTAAAAACAGTGGTGCCTTCACGAAGTTATCAGGTATAAGGTTTTCACAGATCATGTTCAGATGACAGCATTAGTCACCGCTCTTGGGGTGCCACTGCGAGTGGAGTACCTCTTACAAGGAGATGGTCAAGACCTCTACAGTCGCGGCCAGGAGGATTCCCAAGACGATACGCGAAGTACATGTTGGCCTAATCATCGTCGTCAACTACCCCATGCTCATGTAGTCCCCCATGTGACCGTGCTCTACACAAACATTCACTATGACATCATCTACCCCCGCGATGGTCCTGTTCCTTCTATTGTTGAGAGCTGTAGTCACCAGACTGCGCAGGTACAGCGGCCAACTGCTGAGAGTTCAGGTCAACAAATTGCCCAGAGAGATAGCTGCAGTGGTGAGAGTTCAAGTCAACAAATTGCCCAGAGAGGCAGAGAGATAGCTGCAGTGGTGAGAGTTCAAGTCAACATATTGCCCAGGAGGAAATCTCCACTGGTGAGAATCCAGATCAACATGTAGGGCTAAAGTTAACTTCTACTGGTGCCCATGAGTATGATGAGCATAAGAGCATTGCTGAGTGAAGCAATGGGTAGAGAATTAGGCATACACTGATGAGATAGATAATATTCTGGACTTTTTTTCTTACGTTGGTACAAGCTGCTGGTGCAAATTGGATGATCAGTCGGTCAGTTAATCTGATATGTTGATTCATTTGCGAATTGTTATCATATCTCTGAAATATCCTCATAATATTTTGGTGTATATAGAAGGAAAATCATTCTTGTGCATTCTCTTACGGTTATTCTTTCTGACGAGCTTGCATTTTCTTTCTCATTTGTAAATCTTTTTTCTGTATTCTCTAGCTATCAGCTTATGATGTCGTCTGCCTGAACTTGTATGGCAACCTCAGAATCTCAGTTGTCGTTTGGCCTGATGAGATGATAACAGAACACAAATATTAGATGAACTTGTATGGTTCTGATGAAAGATACTTGCCTTGCATGAACTTATTGGTGCAGTATTCATTCATATATAATCAGTGCGAAACAAAATAGCTAGCATGTCCCGCCCATGTTGCTCTGCATCCAGGCCATCGCAGCCAGAACCAAAGGCAGAGGGAGAGGGGTCGTTAAGTTGATAAAACTTTCACTGAAATTTTTAAAATTCTACTTAACAAATTAGATGTTTGGGTAGCAGGAACGAGGTCACCACTTGTGCCTCCTTTGCCCCTATCACCATAGAACAAGCAACTCTAACCATATCCACCATATATATGATGTTAAAAATAACAAGAGAAAACTTTGCAGAAAAACAACTGGACAGGTGCAAGTTCCGGCTTTGGTATATTAAATGACAATACAATTAAGAGACTAACATGTTTTGATGATATATGATCATGTGTTTACTCCCATGATGATTTATGTATATGGACTTCTGAGAAGAAAATGTCATTCAAATGAGATAAATCCAATGATTAGGTGACAAGCAAAGTTTAAAAATTAATTAAAAGAAGACATGAATCAAGATAAGTTTGTCTCACATGAATGGCTAGCTTGTCCATCAAATAAGGAGCATTGGTATTTGGGGTTCAAATTTGGTCAAATGATTGGTCCTAACAAGATGTGTTATAAATAATCAAATGACAAGTATAGAGTCAGTGGCTGAGGACTCAATATGGCTAGGGAGGACCTCTGCCATACCTTTTTCTTCTTCGTCTTCTCCTCTTTTATATCTTAGTTTTTTCTGGGGTTTTTTCCTATGTCTTTACTATAAATTGAGCCATGGAGCTTTATTGGTATAGTTGTGCCACACCTCAATTTATATCCGTCCTCTACCACTGTATAGAGTTGAAAAGAGAGAAGAGACACCATATGTATTTCCCTGGCCTCATTTACAAGATGGTTGGATAATTAAGATTATATCACCTAGCAAATGAATGAAGATTGTAGCTTATGCATAATCATCGTTATTGATGATTTGCATAAATTGGATATAGGAAAAATGGATTTCAAGTTGATGTTGTTGATGATACAAAATAGGGGTGAATGGTTAAATCAAGCTATGTCTTTAAGGTACAAAACGAAGGTAAAGGGCAAGCAATGGCTTGAGAACCAACGAACCAATGCAAGGCTAGGTGCAGAAGCAAGTACATGTGCTAACTCCGAGGAACTAATCAATCCATGATGAGCCATGCAGTGTGAAGTAGCAAGTAATTGTTGAATCATATGTTGTGGTGACTTATACGGATGAAAGTGAAGTCTTGATCACATGGTGCGCAAGTCATTAGTTCAAGGGAGATTTACCCACATGCGAAGTTGAAAGCCCTCAGGTTCAGATTGACCATGTGGTGGCATCGATTGAACATATAGAAAGCTCAAGAGACGACTTATTGTATATCTTTGATTGTGGTGGCATCGATTGAATATATAGAAGCTCAAGAGGCGACTTATATATTGTATATCTTTGATTGAGCATATGTATGTATTACTATTAAGAGGGGGTGCAACATTGGTCAAAATACAAGGTCTAAAGTGCTCAAGGAAAACTTGGTGAAAAGCCAATAGAAACACTAACATGATAAAGAACAAAACATACAATACTTTTAGGAGAGTATGCAAGAACACAGAGTATGTACATAACTTAAATCTAGTTTCTCCTCTGATATAACAGCAGGAAAATCATCCAAGAACCAAACTGCCCAAATCCCTCGTGCCCCCCGTTACCGTATCTCCTCCAGGGTACCGACCATTACGGCCTTTATAAATATCCCCCCATCATCTCTACCATTAACAACGACGCCCTCCACGTATTTCCCCTCCGCCCCCTCGCTCTCCCAGATTTCGCGAAGCAGACCCTCCGCACCCCCTTCCCTTCAGGCTTTTCTTCCCGCCACGATGGCCTCCGGTTCAGGAAAGAACCAAGACGACAACGAAACCAAAGAACCGGTTGATTCGCTGCGCCAGCGCGAGGAGTCCAACGCCGCCGCCCTCCGCTCCGCGGTTAGAGATCATCGAAGAAGAGGAAGAGGTCCATGGGCCACCGGAAGCCGGAGGCCAGAACCCCTCCGCCGCCACCGCCGCAGCTGCGGCGGCCGAGCAGAAGGGCGAGGAGACCGTGTCTCTTTTCTGGGCGGCCTGGGGCTCCGCTGGCGGCAAGCCCCCTGTTCCTCCACGCCCTCCCTCCTTCTCGAGAGTGGGCCCTCCCTCCTTCTCGAGAGCCGGAGGTCCGAGCGCCGCGTTCGATTTGAAGAACGTGTTCGATGAACTGATGCTGGAGTGCCAGAGGGAGAGGAGCGGGGAAACGGACCAGAAAGCCGAGGCTGAGGGAACGCCGAGGCAACAGAATGAGCAGGTGTTGTTTCCTGGATATTTCGACTACGTTCTTGAGCGATTCCTGTTTGCTTGTGATTTGGCCTTTGGGATATCGAATCCTGCCGTTCTTGGGGATCATGGGGGAGGATTTTGGATACTGGAGTCTGGACCTAAGAAATTGTACGGCATCCTAGAGTAGGGGTGGAATCCTTCGGCAGATGTTGGGGGCCAATTTCTCTTTCTTGGTTTCTTAGAGTGGCAAGCCAACGATCTTGCAGAGACTTTTGTAGGTGCATGTTCTTGCGCTGTTATGATCGATATTTCTGTTCAGTTTGATGTCATGCTTTCATTTCACCGTCAAATGTCAGGGCCAATCTCTATGTTTATTTGAGATAGCATAAACCAATGTAGTTTCTTTAGATCATTGGCGGATTACATGCATTGCTGGTTTTAGCCATTGCATGGCTGATTTCTTGCCTAAAGCATAATCATATTTTGAATAGCTGAGAAGAGACTCGATAAGTGTCGATTTTGTTATCACTGCTCCCTTGTTTGAATATTTGACTTTCGACGTTAATTTTGGAACAGGTGGACTCACCAGCACTTTGGCCCAAAAAAGGCAAGAAACCGCTCTGGAGAAAGGTACAATATGACCTGAATATTTCTTACATCTTTGGTTGTGATTGGTAACTGGTGTGAGCACTCTTGTGCCAATTTTTGTGTTTGAGATGTTGGATCAGGATTGTTCAGTCTTTGTTCTCTCCATGCTTATATGAAATATTGAGATCATAATATTATTCTGGCAGGAGATCATGTTCAAATGGGTGTAGCATAGAGATGAAAGCAATGGCAAATGTTATAGTTTCTGTTCTGCCAAGATTAAATGATTCTTGATTACTATTGTGATCTGATATGGAATTTCAAGGGGAAAAAACAGTGCTGTTGTGATGTTTTCATAATTTTAAAAACTGTAAAAAGTGTTATTGCTTACACTGATATTATTAACGGTCAGTATTTATGTCTTACTCTTCATCGTACCACAAATTGTCCTTCTTGACGTGTTTCCAAGGAATTCTGAAGATAAACATACAGGTATCTGATGTTGATGAATGGTCTAATAGTTGAAGTTATTATATGATTAGCAAAAGAGACAATTGTCAGATACATAAGATCTTGGATATTTCTGTAGTAATATTTTAGAAAGTTCCATTGCCTTCTTCATTGTTTCCTTCTGTGAACTATTGGATGGATCTTGGCATTAATTATTTACAATTGCTTCTTATTCTGGCAAAAATTGTGGAATTTTTAACCCATTTTATGTGGAATAGTTTTTGGACAGGATAGGAATCTCCAACCGAAATTACACAATACCTCATGTGAGCTACCAGGTTTGACTCCATACACTGTTTACGTGCCTCTTCTAATTGATATTATTGGTTTGTGATGGGACCTTAATCGGCTTTGAGTTTGTATTGAATTCAAGAAATGCAGTATATGTTCTTTCTTTCTTTATTCATCGAACAAATCAATATCAGCAAAAACATTGCATTTATTAGTGGCTTAAGGTTTTCTTATAATATATGTGGAAACCTGAAAACTTAACAAATTATAATCCCATATTAGAACTGCTGCTTCCTGGTTCAGATCATTTTGATTTGAATTCCTTTGCTCTTGCTTTTGTGCAGAAACTCCACATAACCGAGCTCATTAGGCATTACAATCTCCTTGAAATGGTTGCTGGACAAGGGGTGTTATTTCATTCACATGCTCTGAACCTTCGCAATGCCTATTCTGAATTTAGGCCAGTGCATGGAGATGGAGAGTGTTTCTACCGGAGCTTCATATTTTCCTACCTCGTAAGTGTCCTCCCTTTTCCTTTGAATAAGATTTACGTTTTGTGGTTAACACCCTATTATGCGCCACTCTAAAACAGGAGCAAGTCCTTCATAGGCATGATACACATGAGGAACACCGTCTTCTTGCTGCTATTAAAGGAGTGGCTAGGCAACATGCACGCCTTGGGTGGGCCTCCGAATTTTCCAGGAGCCACAAAGTAAGCTCACCTCCAAGTTTACCATTTCTGAGATAAACATGTTTAATTAATAGATCATTTCTTCAACTAACATCAAGGTGCAAGCTGGATCTGGCATCTCACTTTCCTTTTTTTTCTTTTATCGTTTGCAGGATATGCACCATTGTTTCACTGTAGTGGCATAGGGGCATGCCATCACAACATTACAACCTGTTGACATGGGTTCAAATTTGATTTTATTTGAAACATAACAATCTAATGCTAATAAAAAATACATGTTCACATAAGTTCACTTTCACAGAACAGCAATAATGAGATATCATTGTAGAGAGATAAAAGAGATCATGCTTCTTCCTTACACCAAGATAATGCGCCCATGCTGCTTTGTGTGGTCATCTGATCAAATCACTAATGTTTTGTTTCTCCTACTTGCTTATAAAATATTTTCTTTCTCAATTACTATCTTATAGTTGTTGTTTACTGGTAGAAGCTGCGCAGGCAAATCTTATGTTGCTTATATCTTTTCGTACCTTGTTATAATAGTCAGTGTGTAAGCCTTATTGCAAGAAAATATAGTGATTATCTGATTCATTTAGGCATTTAAGAAGCTGATAAAGAAAGTAATGAGATGGAAGACACACGGACGGTGGAACCATATACCAACAATTAACAGGTTTCTAATATGTTTCTTCCCAGCAATTCCATCATAGTGTTGCTGCCAATGCATTTCACATGATGTATTGAATATGTGCCATTTTTCAGCTACCGCATAGGGAAACTTCTTGAGTTCTTCAACGATTATAAGGGGACAGACGACAGTGAGTAATACACCCCCCTGAACCAAGCTACCCTTCCTCCACTTGTATCCTAATTCCTAGTTCATCGTTAACACATTTTGTTGGTCAGTTTTTGCTTTCCTCAGATTGGTAGCAGCTATCTGGATATGCTCGCACAGAGAAGAGTTTGTACCGAGAGGACCGGGAGTTCGTCTCTCCCCCGCGTCGCTCCCCCACGCAGGGCGACACGGGCGGACCCCTGAGCCGTCGCCGCTCTCCCACCCCTCTCCTCCTCTCCCGCCGCGCTGCCACCAGAGCTGGCCGCCGGCATGGCCGGCCGGCCGGCCAGGAAGGTGGCGGCGGGGCTCTCCCTCCCTCGTGTGGGCGGCGCGCGCCGCAGAGGGCCGGCAGTCCTTCACCTCGCGAGCTGCGTGGAGCTTCGGTGGGGATGGTTGCTGCGGTTGTGGCGGCGTCGGCTCATGCCTGCACAGGCGCAGGGGATGGTGGCGGAGCCTTCCTTCTTCTCCTTCGCTCATCCCCTCCTCCATCAAGACGGCGGCGGCGCCGCCGGCCGGGGCCGCAAGTCTGGTGCCCGGGCAGCCGGATCCGGTGTCCGGATGGCCGGACCCAAACCCAAGGTGGCCGGATCTGCCTTGGCGGCCAATGGCAGGTGCAGTGGTGGCCGGCGGCGGATGGGACGGCGGTGGCGGTTGTCGGGGCTCGTGCAGGCGCTGGGGGCAGCGCTCTCTTCTCTGCCTCCCTCTCCCCGCACGGCCTTGGCTGCTGCTGCGGCGACCAGCCGGGGCTGCTACGGCAGCGACCGAGCCTCTTCTAGGGCTGGTTGTGGCCGGGGCGGCATCCTGCCGACCAGCCTGCCCACGGACGGTCTGGCGGCCTGGGCGACGGTGACGGCAACGGCGACAGACCGGCTCTAGGCGGTGCCGCGGTTGTGGTCCAGTTGGAGGCGACGGCGGCAGGGGTCGCCCGGTTCGGGGCCTGGCGTCCAGACCCGGTGACCTCAGGGCAGGGGGCGGCGCCCGAGTTGGTGACAGCACAAGCCCTGTGGCTGTTGGCGGCTTTGTCGGCAGCGACATTAGCGGGTGCCTGAGCGACGACGACGATGGTCAATGGTGGTCTCGGCGTGCGGCGGTGTGACGCGAGCGGTAGAGTCAGGTCCGGCTCTACGTGGCCCGGTCAGAGGGGGTGGCGGTCGACGCAGCTGTGCGGCTGCAGTGTGCAGCCGGCGCGTCGATGCCCCTCTGAAGGGGCTTCCGTGGGGCGGCGGGACAGCGGCGTTAGCGGTGTAGGCTGGCAGGGGGTTTGGCTTCATGACTCGGCGTTTGTGCTAGAGGGTTCATGGGCGAAAGCCTTGGCGACAGCGACGTCGTTGGGCGTCGTTTCCCTATTGGGGGGCATCGTGTTTAACCCTCTAGTATATCTTCCAAGGGTGAAAACCCGATCCACTATGGACGTGCGACGGTGGCGTCATCGGCGTTGCTCCCTTCCTGAAGGCGTCGCATTTGGATTATCGTCGTGTTTTCGATGCGAGATGACGGTTCGCGCTTGGAAGTCAGAGCTGCTCTTCGTTCGAGCTTGGCAACGATGACCGGTGGTGATCGTTAGCTTCGGACCCATCGGGGAGTGACTAGTGGGTGGCCTGCCATGGGAAGTCGGAGCTGCTAACAGCTTGGCTTCCATGCTCGGCAACGATGACCCATGACAGTGTGTCGTGTTTATGCTCAACCGCGTCGCGTGGGGTGGTTAGTCCCTCGGGTGCCTTTTGACATGTCGTTTGGCTAACCTTCTTGTACATAATATTCTTTCGTCTTAATTGAGCGGCAGAGCTCCTCCCTTTGTTTCAAAAAAAAAAAAAGAGTTTGTACCACTTATACCTGAGCTCGATGAAGGTAGCACTCTCACCGAAGTAAGTATCACCGCCAGTTTACCTTGGGTTCTTGGATTACTTAGTTCTGAACCACCCAGTGCATCTTTTTCCAGAAAACATGACACTCATTCTATCCTCACACCTTTCTTTATTGAAAACAGTGGTGCTTTCAAGAAGTTATCCAGCGTAGGGTCTTTACAGATCATATTCAGATAACAGCACTAGTCAGGGCACTTCGGGTGCCTCTGCGAGTGGAGTACCTCTTTCAAGAAGCTGGTCAAGACCTCTACATTGGCCAAGATCCCCAAGATGATATGCCAAGAAGCACGTGTTGGCCACGTCATCATCATCAAGTACCCCCTGATCATGAAGTTCCCCGTGTGACCGTGCTACACACGCAGGAGCACTATGACATCATATACCCATACCATCCTGATGGTCCTGTGACTTCTGGTGAGAGCTCTGGTCAGCGGTCTGACAAGACAGAGAGCCAGGCCGCTAAGAGTCCAAGTCAACACCAGACGGGTAGCTGCAGTGGTGAGACATCAAATCAACAGATTCACCGGGTAGAGGGCTCCACCTCCACTGGTGAGAAATCAGAATCAGATTAACACACTGCGGAGCTGGAAAGTTAAGTTCGTCTCTGACCATGAGTATGATGAGCATTTGTTGAGAGAAGCTATGGATCGAGAATTATGCATACACTGACGAGAGATAGATAGGCATATACTTCTGGATTCTTTATCCTGTTGGCACAAACTGCTGGCGCCAATAGGATTGTGGATGATCAGTAGTTGCTCCTCCTTCGTCTCTGACAGGGCTGAAAACTTTGTTCTGTAGCTCGGTTAAAGTCTCGACTTGGTACATTGATTTTGATTCTTTTTGTGAATTGTGATCACGTTTTCTTAACTAGGTTCCTGTGGTAACTTTGCCTCATAATCATTTGGTATGTGTACAGACTAAATCTTTCTTGTGCATTTTCCTTTTTGTGATTAGTTCTGTTCTGAGTTCTGACGAGCTTGCATTTGTTAGTTCTTTTTTTATTCACTTTGTAATTATTTTTCTATCTTCTCTAGCTATCAGCCTATCATTGTGTTTTCTGGTGAATTTGTATGACAACCTCAGATGTTTGGTTGGTAAACTGGAGTTGCAGTCAGTTCCTATGATGTCACAGCCTCAGCCTTTTTGGCATTTTTTGGTATGCTTGCGAGTGGTGCTGACTGCTGAGGACGCCGGGTAACTTTTTTTCTCGAACCTACCTCAGGTACGGATTTTATTAAGCCGAAGTAGAGTTTTTTTTTTGTTACAAAGGATTGGCCGGTAATCCTAGAATTACCAGCGCAATCCCACAAGCACAAACGATACAGCAAGAAAGCACGGGAGAGGGGGGGCCTCCACCAGCAAACCCTTACAGACTGAGCCTATTAGAGGAAGACAAAAACACATTGGTAGCCTAAGGTGTAGTGTAGCCGCAATAACCAAGAAAGTCAAGGGAGCCGGCACGACAACAGCAGCAAAGCATCCGCACGAGAAACGACCACGGCGGCCAAGCATCCGCCGGAAAAGGACCATTACGGCAAAGCATCCGTAATGAGGGCCATCACACGCTCTGCAGCTGAATGAGCGTGGAGACCGAAGCGACGAGGTGGCCAAGCATCCACCTAAGCAGCGACGAGGTGGCCAAGCATCCGCCAAAGAACCGAACGACAGCGGCAACAACAAACACCGAAGGACAAACCAATGCGAAGAAAGAGTCGAAGCACAGATAGGCACAACAGAGCAGGCTGAAAGGATCAAGATGCCCAAGAGGGGGGGTGAATTGGGCTAATTCGAAATTCTCTTGCAATAAACAAATCCTACGGATAGCCCAATTAACCCCTTGTGCCTAGAAAAGTGTTTCTATCAAACTAAAGCACAACGAACTCACCACCTAAGTTCCAACCTTACTCAAGCAAGCAATTCTATGGATGTAAAACAAGTATTGAATTGCTCAAAGTAAATACTCAAAGTAAGTGCTCAAAGTAAATAGGGAGAGAAAGGAACGCGGCGATGTTTTGCCGAGGTATCGAAGAGTCGCCACTCTCCACTAGTCCTCGTTGGAGCACCCGCGCAAGGGTGTAGCTCCCCCTTGATCCGCGCAAGGATCAAGTGCTCTCTATGGGTTGATTCTTCGACACTCCGTCGCGGCGAATCACCCAAAGCCGCTCACAACTTGAGTTGGGTCACCCACAAGCTCCGCCGGGTGAACACCAAACTCCCAATCACCACCAAGCCGTCTAGGTGATGGCGATCACCAAGAGTAACAAGCACGAACTCTCACTTGACCACGCGAAGCCTAATGAGAAGATGGATGCACACTTTGCTACTCTTGATTTGCTAGTGAGGCTACTCTCTTGGATTCTCAAATCACAAACACCTCACTAGGACTTTGCTCTTCTTGGCACTCACAAATGTGTTTCTCAGCTGTTGGAATGAGCAAAAGTTACTCCACTCACGAGTGGAGCTTCTATTTATAAGGCAGCCTGAAAAACTAACCGTTATGAGCTTCTGCGGGACGACCGGACGCTCCGATCGTGATGACCGGACGCTCCGGTCAGTTCAACCCGCGAACCAGCATTCAAGTGATGACCGGACGCTGACAGGGTCCGGTCAGTACCGACCGGACGCGTCCGGTCGCTCTTGGATGCTTACTGTAAACGACCGGACGCTGGATACTCAGGGTCCGGTCACATTGACCGGACGCGTCCGGTCACTCTTTTCCAAGTCTGGACCCTTACTGGAGTCGACCGGACGCTAGCCCTCAGCGTCCGGTCACACGACCTTCCAGCGTCCGGTCACAACAGACTTAACCACCTCAGTCAAACGAACTGACCGGACCCTGCGGCCAGCGTCCGGTCGCACCGGAGCCAGCGTCCGGTCAGTGTTTGACCCTCCATTCACTTCCAACTTTCGAACATATGTGAATGAAGTTTGCTCCAAAGGATCTTAGGCATTCATAGGAGCTACCTAGAGCTAGTTTTAACAAGTGTGCACCACACCTAACTCACTAGACTCAACTAGGTCAAGCTACCCGTTCATACCCCCCTTCATAGTACGGCCAAAGGAAAAACAAAGTCCTAAACTACTCTAAGTGTCTCTCCAACTCCAATCGACACTTAGAACTAGTTATCCTTAACCTTGTCGTCCGTCCTTTGAAAACCGAAACGATTTCCATCGTAGGGGCATGACAACCTTGATTGCCCAATCGATCTCCATTACCATGACCTAACTTAGTTTCCTCTGCAAAACACACGTTAGTCATAGTAATCTTGTATTGACATTAATCACCGAAATCCAACTAGGGGCCTAGATGCTTTCAATCTCCCCCTTTTTGGTGATTGATGACAATACCACCTCGAGTATGTTATGGAGTGAGGTTTTTGACGGGCTTGGTTCATATAAGCTTTTGTCAATAAGAACAAAAGAGTTAGTCAAGCTTATATGACCCAAGCCAACACAATGTACTCAAAGGATATGAATTAAGCATGAGTACTAATAACAATGCTCATTTGCTTCGAAGTATAAACGCGGAAGCAAAAGCAAATGAGCATAACACAAGTGATATGACATATAGATAATGCAAAGTAGAACTCACACATGTCAAATATCACAATCACGTAGATAGCACTATCACATATATATAATAGTATGCATGAAAGTAAACACACGAATGCATAAGTAATAGTGTATCACACAAGTAAAACTCCAAATGTATAAAATAAGCTAATACTAGATAACTAGCTCCCCCTAAAGCTCGCTCCCCCTGAGTCTACATACTCAAAACCCTCTCCCCCTTTGGCGTCAAACACCAAAAACTAAGGGTCGGTCGGCGGGGCTGCAGCGGACGAGTCGGGCGCTGAGGTACGTGGAGCAAGATGGAACTGGGCGCCATCATCATCTGACCCTGAGCTCTGAACTGACTGACCCTCTGAAGCAGGAAGTGTCGCTGAAGCGGTCTGGGTCTGAGCTGGGGCTGGTGCTGCCTGTGACGCTGCAAGTATGTCCGTCGTAGGATCTGACGAGGCGACAGACGAGGGAAGCCTCTGAGTGGTCATGATGGCTGGAGCTGCTGTAGATGGACCGGCAGTATGCATGTGAGGCGGAGTAGGCATGCCGGTCAACTCGCTGAAGGATGCTCCAAGACTCCTGGAGACTGACGACTCAGGCACGAACAGCGAGGAAGACTGCTCTGGTGAAAAACCCGTGTGGTAAGGAGTGAACTGCGGGGCTACACCAGGTGAAGCTAACCACTGGGACACCTGTATAGGAGGTGAAGTAAACTGAACTGGAGGCTGTCCCTGACTCTGAAACCCGATGGGCTGTACTGCTGGAGTCGTCGAAGTGGTAGGAGGCTGTGCAACCTGGGGCGAAGGCTGTGGCAGTGGGACCCCAATAGCTGTCACTACATGCTGCATGAATCCCATGAGCTGCTGCTGCATAAGTAACTGCTGGTGCTGAAGGAGCTGCTGCTGACGCTGGAACTCGTCCTGACGAGCCTGAAACTGTGCGAAGTTGGCAGCTGTCTCCTGTGCCTGTCGTGTCTGATCCTGCTGCATCCGCTCAAGAATAGCTATGAGAGCGGGGTCTGTCTGTGGAGCAGGTGGAGCAGAACTAGAGCTACCGGCCTCTGCATCGTGTCTGCGTGGAGGCATCTGAGGTATAGGCTGGTAGTCGTCGTCGGAGCTGTCACTGTACTCGCTCACCTCCTGCTGTGCCTCTAGCTCCTCCTCCTCTGTGGCTGCAATCCCTCTGATGATCTCATCCTGCTGAGCTGCGGACTCTGGCACGTCGGGACGACGGCTAGGCTGACTGGGTGCCTGAGGAGTGGTATGTCTGATCCGCTGTGACAGGTTGTAAGCTGGGAACTCTGTAGTGGCACCTGTATACTCATCCATCATGCCAGGGGGCTTATCCATCACAACTCTACGGATGAGGAAGGTGATCCAGTGAGCATAGGGAAGCTGCCTGCGACCCTTGAATCCCTCAGCTATAGTATCCTCCATCTCTGACAGAAGGAGGTCCCAGATGTCAAACACTGTCATCTGCATGATGGCATTGAGAAGCCAGAGCTGTAAGCGAGTTAGGCCCTCTCTGTATCCCAACCTGGGGAGCAGTGTCCTCCTGATGATGGCCTCTAGAATCCTCGCTGTAGGAGTCAAGTCACTGGGGTTCCTGCTCGACCCCTCACCAAACGGCTCCTTGAAGCAATGCCGCACTAAGTCTGTAGGGGGCACCAACCCTCCATGAGGACGCCTGGGAGGTTCCTGCTGACCATAGCAAACCTCATGCATCTTTACAGGCTGCTCCTGTAGTCTCAGTATCTCCCTGGCTCTGCCACTGGTCACTCTGTGGTCTTTGCCGTTGAAAGCAAAGTGAATGTATCTGTGATGAGGATCAATGTAGAGCGAGGCATAAAACTGACGGACCCAAGATGGTACATATATCCCCGTCCGTCCAATCAGATCTGACAGTCCTGGCAAATATGACAAGTGTTGCCGAATGCTCTCTCCGGCTGCTGCCACAATGGACTCTATCTGGCAGACCCTCTGTGATCTGAACACTGCCCCACTGTTAAGATATGCATTGTAGAAATCCTCATGCAGTGGCGTGTAGAACCCCTCAGCTGCTCTCTCATCCCTCCTCGGAGGAAACCAAACCTCAAACTCAACAAACCGCAGCTGCTGAACCTGCCTGGCTGTAGCGGCCCTCAAGTCGAGGTGAACCACTGGAGGCGGACCCTGTGGTCTGGGCGGAGGGCGTGAACCCCTGCGCCGTGTAACTGGCCTCGGTGGAACTGCAGCACTGGTACGACTCGAGCGGCGTAGCTGAGGTGCCGGCTCGGTCTCCTGACTCTCCTGAGTCTCCTGGGCTGGCTGAGGCTCTACTGGTGGGGGCTGCTGCTGTGCTGACGGACCCTCCTCAATGGCGACCCGTCGTCCTGCAAACGTGGCAGTCCCAGCTGGACTACCATGACGACGCTCAACCTCCTCAATCGCAGCTCTGACTGCGGGTGAAACTGGCTGATCTGCAATGACAACTCCGCTGCGGGTACCACCTCTCTCGGCACGGTCTGCGGCCTCTGCAACAGCTGCTGCTCTCGCTGTCTCGGCGTCGGGGTACTTGCGCTTCTTGGATGTCAGCTGCTTGGTTGACTTGCCTTTGGATCCGGCTGGCTGGCGAGGCGGGGGCCTCCGATCATCATCACCTGGGTCACCACCAACATTCTTGGTGCGAGCCATCTGAACTGACAAGATGGTGAACTGTCGCTGATGAAGATCAACTGTCAAACTGCCACTTTCGAGGCTTGGCCTCGATCCTTACTCGCGAGCTTGGCTCCGAGTTTACTGCCAACTGCCAGACGAAACACAACGGAACCGACTCGCTGCACGATAGAATAGATGGATATACAAATAAATACCATATATCTAATAGATGCGAAATCCTAATAGAGAAAGCAATGTAGATGCGAAATTGAATCGTATGGCTTTCTACCTGACGAAACGCGAACCGAGAAGAGGTAAGATATCACGCGGGGGATTCTCGGAACCGGGCTAGGGTTAGGTCAAACGCCCTGAATGCAATGGGGAATCAGTGCTGATTAGAATTTGATCTAGGTCATAATTTGAGATCAAGATTGAAATACAAAGATTGCCATACCAATCAATGGGAGGATAGCCCTGGGCAACGATTGGGCAGCGAGGTGACCGGCGAGGTGCAGCAGAGGCGAGCTGGCGCGGTGGCTCGGCTGGAGCGCGACTGGCGAGCGGGGGCCGAGCGTGGAGGCGCGGCGAGGCGAAGGCACGACGGCGCGGCTAGGCAGGCGCACGGTGGCGCGGGCGCAGGCTGACCGGAGAGATGGCGCGTGGCTGTGCTGCGACGGTGGCTCGGGCTAGGGCACGGCTGCGCGGGCGCGAGGAGAGGCGCGAGGAGGCGGCGGCGCAATGGTGCGGCGGCGACTTGGGCGCGGGTCACGGGTTAGGTCAGGGAAGAAAGACTTGAAGGCCCGTTAATATAATCCCCCAGACCGTGACAGAAAAGGAAACCGAAATAGAGACTTGAAGTCGCGCAAGATCCACTGACCGGACGCTCCGGTGGTAGCGACCGGACGCTACCACCCAGCGTCCGGTCGATTCCAGAGAGGTCCAAATCCTCTGGAATCGTGACCGGACGCGTCCGGTGGTCCATGACCGGACGCAGGCAGGGTCCGGTCAATACAGCTTGCCCTTTCATTCATCGACCGGACGCTGGACCCTTTCTGACCGGACGCACAGACGCAGCGTCCGGTCACTCCTTCAACAGCAGTTCACCTCCTGTGAACTGACCGGACGCTGGACAGCAGCGTCCGGTGCAGCGTCCGGTGCACCTTTTCCAGCAATTCTTCAACATACCTTCGCGCTACCTGTTCCCAATCAAGTCCCAACTTGAATAAGATCCAAATAAACACCAATTGGGACTGATGTGAGTGACCTCTCTCAAACCCTCATATTTTTCAAAATATTTTGCCTTAGGCTATAATTCTTTTTAAGGAAATAGGCAACAAGAGGGCAAATGGAACAAAATGACAAAACAACATTCATGCATATGTAATACTTGTAAGTAAATCTAGTTGCTTGTCAAGTTTGATCCAAGGTTAAGCTTCTTCACACGCTCTTCGGCGGTTATCTTAACCATGTTAGACAAGCCCTATTTGCATTGCCACAAATTAAACATGTTGTATATTACAATGAATGCAAGGGACAACACAAGCTCAATTTTTGGTGAAGTTACTAAAATCAAGTACATTGAGCTCGTTCCGCAATCTACAAAATGTAGCTTCATCTAGCGGTTTAGTGAAGATATCCGCTAATTGATCTTCGGATCTTACACCTTCTAGTGATATATCATTTTTAGCTACATGATCTCTTAGAAAGTGATGGCGGATATCTATATGCTTGGTGCGAGAGTGTTGAACCGGATTATTTGCAAGTTTTACCGCACTTTCATTGTCACACAAAAGAGGTACTTTCTCTAGAACTACTCCATAGTCTAGTAAAGTTTGTTTCATGTATAATATTTGTGCACAACAAGCACCCGCGGCAATGTATTCCGCTTCGGCGGTGGACAAAGCCACACTATTTTGTTTCTTGGAGGACCAAGACACAAGTGATCTACCAAGCAAATGGCACCCTCCGGATGTGCTCTTTCTATCAACTTTGCATCCGGCATAGTCCGAATCGGAATAGCCAATTAATTCAAATAAAGCTCCTTTGGGATACCAAAGGCCAATGCTTGGTGTGTGCTTAAGATACCTAAGGATTCTTTTTACGGCAATTAAATGTGTTTCCTTAGGACAAGCTTGAAATCTAGCACACATACACACACTAAACATGATGTCGGGCCTAGATGCGGTTAAATATAACAAGCTACCAATCATAGAACGGTAGAGAGTTTGATCAACCGAGTTACCTCCCTCATCTAGGTCGAGATGTCCATTTGTAGGCATTGGGGTCTTGATTGGCTTACATTCATCCATCTTGAATCTCTTGAGAAGATCTTTTGTGTATTTCTCTTGAGAGATGAAGATGCCTTCTTTCATTTGCTTGACTTGAAAACCAAGAAAGAATGTAAGCTCACCAATCATTGACATCTCGAACTCCTTAGACATCAATTCACCAAATTCTTTGCATGAGTCTTCATTTGATGATCCAAAGATGATATCATCAACATATACTTGACAAATGAAGATATGCCCATCAAGCTTCTTGGTGAATAGTGTGGTGTCGACCTTCCCAATGGTGAAGCCCTTCTCAATAAGGAAATCCCGAAGGCGCTCATACCAAGCTCTTGGGGCTTGCTTAAGCCCATATAGTGCCTTGGACAACCTATAAACATGATTAGGATATCTAGGGTCTTCAAACCCGGGAGGTTGATCAACATAGACTAGTTCATTAATAAAGCCATTTAAGAATGCACTTTTTACATCCATTTGATATAGTTTCATTTCATGATGTGATGCATATGCAAGGAGGATACGGATGGCTTCTAATCTTGCAACCGGTGCAAAGGTTTCTCCAAAATCTAAACCTTCAACTTGAGAGAACCCCTTTGCAACTAGTCTTGCCTTGTTCCTCACAACAACACCTTGATCATCTTGCTTGTTGCGGAACACCCACTTTGTTCCAATGACTCTTGCATCTTTTGGTCGCTCTTCAAGATTCCAAACTTCATTGCGAGTGAAGTTGTTCAACTCTTCATGCATGGCATTGATCCAATCCGGATCTTTAAGAGCATCTTCTACCTTGGTAGGCTCATAGCAAGAGACAAAAGAGTGATGAGCAACAAATGAAGTAAGTTTTTGAGATCTAGTCATCACCCCCTTTGTTGGACTCCCTATGATGAGATCTTGTGGATGATCTTGTAGGAGAGGTGTATTTCTTCTATTGACCACTTGAGGAGGAGGTTGTGGAGCATCAACATCTTGTGCTTGTACCACCATTTGCTCATGGGAGATATGAGTATCTTCATTTTCTACTCTCCCAACTTTTTCACCATCTTGTGGTACATTTGATGAAGAGGGTTGATTAATGACTTGTACATCATCTTCATCATCTTTTGGCTTGATGTCTCCCACCGGAATATTCTTCATAGCCTCCCTCAATGGTTCATCACCTACATCATCAAGATTCTCATGTGCTCCTTGGGAGCCGTTAGATTCATCAAATTCCACATCATATGTTTCTTCAACCAAGCCGGTGGCATGATTAAATACTCTATATGCTTTGGACTTCAATGAGTAACCAACAAGAAAACCTATATCACAACGCCTTTGAAACTTCCCTAGGTGTTGCCGCTTCTTGTAGATGTAGCACTTGCAACCAAACACCCTAAAGAAGGAGACGTCCGGCTTCTTCCCATTGAGCAACTCATATGGTGTCTTGACAAGGAACTTTTGAAGAAATAGGCGGTTGGATGCATAACATGCGGTGTTGATTGCTTCCGCCCATAGAGCTTCGGGAGTGTTGTACTCATCTAGCATTGTTCTTGCAAGAGTGATCAAAGTCCGGTTCTTCCTCTCAACTACACCATTTTGTTGAGGAGTATAGGTTGCGGAGACTTCATGTTTGATTCCAACTTCATCACAATAAGCTTCTATGTTTGTGTTGTCAAACTCTTTGCCATTGTCACTTCTTATCTTCTTGAGCTTCACTTCAAATTCATTTTGAGCTCTCTTGGCAAACTTCTTGAAACAAGATGCAACTTCGGATTTGTCATGAAGGAAGAACACCCATGTATATCTTGAATAGTCATCCACAATCACAAGACAATAGAGATTTCCTCCCAAACTCTTGTATGTTGTTGGTCCAAATAAATCCATGTGTAGGAGTTCTAGCACTCTTGTGGTTGACATGAAAGCTTTGGTTGGATGAGTGTTTGCAACTTGCTTGCCGGCTTGACATGCACTACAAAGCTTGTCCTTCTCAAACTTCACATCCTTCAACCCTCTCACCAAATCATTCTTCATAAGCTTCTTGAGTGAGCTCATCCCAACATGAGCAAGTCTTCTATGCCATAGCCACCCAAGTGTTGTTTTGGTGAATAGGCAAGTCTTCAAGTTTGCATCTTCGGAGGTGAAGTCAACTAGATATAAGTTGTTGTATCTAAATCCATTGAATATCACTTGATTGTCATCTACCTTAGATACAACCACCTCCTTCTCGGTGAACAAGCATTGGAAGCCAAGATCACACAATTGTCCAACGGATAGCAAGTTGAAACTCAATGAAGCAACATAGAGCACATTGGAGATGGAATGATCATTTGATATTGCCACTTTGCCCAATCCTTTGACCTTGCCCTTTGAATTATCTCCAAATGTTATTTTCTCTTGTCCATCTACCTCTTCATCTAGTGAGGTGAACATACGTGGATCACCGGTCATATGTTGAGTGCAACCACTATCAATAACCCAATGACTTCCACCGGTCTTGTAGTTCACCTACACACAAGAGATTCAAGCTTTAGGGATCCAAGCTTGTTGAGGGCCCTTCACCTTCTCAACAAGTGACTTAGCCACCCAAATTTTCTTAGGTCTACTCTTGTTGGGGGGACCTAAGAACATGACTTTCATCTTTCCACTTGAATCTTTTCTAAGCATGTAGTGAGCATTGAAAGCAAAGGGTCTAGCATGCTTGGGCAAGGGTTGTGGTGGTGGAGTTTGACACTCATGAGCAAAGTGGCCTTCTTGTCCACACTCAAAACATCTCTTTGGCTTTGGCTTTGGCTTTGATTGTTGGTGTTGAGCTTGAGCCTTTTTCTTCTCTACACTTGCCATATATCCAATGCCACTTCTATCCATCTTCATGACGGTATTCATGAGTAGCTCACTTTGGAGATGCTTGCCTCTAGCAAACTTGCTCAATCCCACTTTGAGATGCTCTTTCTCCATCTTGAGCTTCTTGTTCTCTTCCTTGAGATTATCATTGTTCTTCTCCTCCTTGAGTTTCTTGATTTCTTCTTTTAGCTTCTCATTCTCAAGGATCACCTCTTTGTCATGATCAAGAGTTTCTAGCACAATGGTGTTGTGACTTTTCATCTCTTCAAGATCTTTCATGAGCTTCTCATTGTCACTCTTGAGCTTGACAAACTCATCATAGTTATTGCACTCAACCACTTGCTTGCCCTTGCTACTAGATCCATGCTCAATGCTCTCATCAATTAAATCATCACATGAGGTAGCTATATCAATCTTAACAACATGGTTAGTAGCATCATGTGGCTCATTTGGTAAGAATTCTTGTGCAATAATAAGAGTATCATGATTGATCTTTAGAGTTGTATATTCATCTTTTAGCTTATTGTGACTAGTGATAAGCTCATTGTGCACCCACTCAAGTTTATCATTTTTATCTTTAAGCTCTTTCTTAGAAGATTTGAGCTCCTTGAGTTTGGATGATATAGAATCATTTGTTTCTTTGAGCTCATCATTAGCCTTTTCTAATGTATCACACTTAGCTAAGAGTGAATCATTTTTAGCATCAAGTTTTTCATTTGTAGCCCTACTTTTTCTAATGATCTTAGTATATTTTCTTAGTATTTTGACAAGATCATCATATGTAGGTGAGTCATCATCATCGCTATCACTATCATCATCACTAGCATGTTCATCATCACTACTATCATCACTCTTAGTTACCTTGCGTTCACCTTTGGCCATAAGGCATAGGTGTGTAGAGGATGATGGCGATGGTGGCGGTGAAGATGCAATATCAATAGCAATGGCGGCCACCTTTTCATCGTCACTATCATCATCGGATGATCCACTTGATGAATCAATGTCCGTGAGCCAATCACCGACAATGTAGGCCTTGCCACTCTTCTTCTTCTTGTAGAAGTCCCTCCTTTTTGCCATCTCTCTTCTTGTATGGCTTGTTCTTCTTCTTTTCATCTTCATCACTTGAATCATCTTTCTTGCCCTTGTTCTTGAACTTGTCTTTCTTGGGCTTTGTGCATTGATGAGCTAGATGGCCAAGCTCGCCACAATTGTAGCAATCCATCTCGGAGATTGGCTTTCTTCTTGAGCTTGTGAAGAACTTCTTCTTCTTGCCATCAAACTTGATGCCACTCTTATTTAGCCTTTTTAGCATCTTGGTGGTCTTCTTCACCATGAGGGCAAGGCTTTCTTCATCATCTTCATCACTTGAGCTCTCATACTCAAGTTTTGCTTTGCCCTTGTCTTGGCTAGCTTTGAATGCTAAGTCCTTCTCTTTCTTCTTTGTAGAGGATGAGCCATCTTGTGGTGTGATGTGCATGTACATCTCATGAGCATTGATCTTTCCCAAGATTTGTGTCGGTGTAGCGGCGGAAAGATCACCTTGATGTAGCACGGTCACAATGTGCCCATATTTGTCAATGGGGAGGACACTCAAGATTCTTCTCACAACGTCGGATGGTGACATTTGAGTAAGTCCAAGCCCATTGACTTCCTCTACAAGAACATTTAATCGAGAATACATCTCATTAGCACTTTCTTTGGGAAACATCTCAAAAGAATTTAGCTTTTTAATCACAAGATGATAGCGTTCCTCACGCTCACTCTTGGTTCCCTCATGGAGCGCACAAACGTCCGACCATAGAGCATGGGCGTCTTTGTGGTTCCTTACACGATTGAACACCTCTTTGCAAAGGCCTCTAAAAATGGTGTTGCGAGCCTTTGCATTCCATTTTTCATAATTTACTTCATCGCCTTGAAGTTGTGCGGCATTCCTAGGTGCGGGGAACCCTTGAGAGGCGGCTCTAAGAATTCCAACATCTAGAGCTTCTAAGTATGCCTCCATGCGGATTTTCCAATATGGAAAATCATCTCCCTCAAAGATAGGAGGAGGTCCATCCCCAGTGAGACATCTTGCTCTAAGCGATTAAGCTTAAAAACGTGAGCACGAGGCTCTGATACCAATTGAAAGGATCAAGATGCCCAAGAGGGGGGGTGAATTGGGCTAATTCGAAATTCTCTTGCAATAAACAAATCCTACGGATAGCCCAATTAACCCCTTGTGCCTAGAAAAGTGTTTCTATCAAACTAAAGCACAACGAACTCACCACCTAAGTTCCAACCTTACTCAAGCAAGCAATTCTATGGATGTAAAACAAGTATTGAATTGCTCAAAGTAAATACTCAAAGTAAGTGCTCAAAGTAAATAGGGAGAGAAAGGAACGCGGCGATGTTTTGCCGAGGTATCGAAGAGTCGCCACTCTCCACTAGTCCTCGTTGGAGCACCCGCGCAAGGGTGTAGCTCCCCCTTGATCCGCGCAAGGATCAAGTGCTCTCTATGGGTTGATTCTTCGACACTCCGTCGCGGCGAATCACCCAAAGCCGCTCACAACTTGAGTTGGGTCACCCACAAGCTCCGCCGGGTGAACACCAAACTCCCAATCACCACCAAGCCGTCTAGGTGATGGCGATCACCAAGAGTAACAAGCACGAACTCTCACTTGACCACGCGAAGCCTAATGAGAAGATGGATGCACACTTTGCTACTCTTGATTTGCTAGTGAGGCTACTCTCTTGGATTCTCAAATCACAAACACCTCACTAGGACCTTGCTCTTCTTGGCACTCACAAACGTGTTTCTCAGCTGTTGGAATGAGCAAAAGTTACTCCACTCACGAGTGGAGCTTCTATTTATAAGGCAGCCTGAAAAACTAACCGTTATGAGCTTCTGCGGGACGACCGGACGCTCCGATCGTGATGACCGGACGCTCCGGTCAGTTCAACCCGCGAACCAGCATTCAAGTGATGACCGGACGCTGACAGGGTCCGGTCAGTACCGACCGGACGCGTCCGGTCGCTCTTGGATGCTTACTGTAAACGACCGGACGCTGGATACTCAGGGTCCGGTCACATTGACCGGACGCGTCCGGTCACTCTTTTCCAAGTCTGGACCCTTACTGGAGTCGACCGGACGCTAGCCCTCAGCGTCCGGTCACACGACCTTCCAGCGTCCGGTCACAACAGACTTAACCACCTCAGTCAAACGAACTGACCGGACCCTGCGGCCAGCGTCCGGTCGCACCGGAGCCAGCGTCCGGTCAGTGTTTGACCCTCCATTCACTTCCAACTTTCGAACATATGTGAATGAAGTTTGCTCCAAAGGATCTTAGGCATTCATAGGAGCTACCTAGAGCTAGTTTTAACAAGTGTGCACCACACCTAACTCACTAGACTCAACTAGGTCAAGCTACCCGTTCATACCCCCCTTCATAGTACGGCCAAAGGAAAAACAAAGTCCTAAACTACTCTAAGTGTCTCTCCAACTCCAATCGACACTTAGAACTAGTTATCCTTAACCTTGTCGTCCGTCCTTTGAAAACCGAAACGATTTCCATCGTAGGGGCATGACAACCTTGATTGCCCAATCGATCTCCATTACCATGACCTAACTTAGTTTCCTCTGCAAAACACACGTTAGTCATAGTAATCTTGTATTGACATTAATCACCGAAATCCAACTAGGGGCCTAGATGCTTTCACAGGCAGCAACACCGACCAGCAGGCAGCAACACCGACAATCGACGCGCGGTTAAGAAAGTTGTGGCAGCTAGAGTGCCCCAAACGAAGCCTTCAACAATGGGATGACATCCGCGGATGCCAACAACGTTCGGAGAAGCACGGGCAGGATTTTCAACCATAGGATGAACAGAGGTTTTTCATCCCGGAGCCTGCCCCAACGACCCGAACGGTGCAGACAGGCTTCGACGACGCCTTCAGGAAGGAAAATGACGCAGATTGCGCCACCGCCGCTGGCCCGGAGCAAGAAGCCAGGCAGGGTAGACACCCAAGCACATTAGTCGACACCGTGGGTCGGGGCAGGAGGGCGCCACTGTGCCAAGGGGCTTCCTGGCCGGCGAGCAGCGAACTCCGGCTGCCGCCCAGGGGACCACGCCGATGTTGTGCCGAAGTGGACTCCCAGATGCGCAAGAAGGAGGCATGTCCACGACGGCCACAAGGACGACAGATGGCGGCCCCGACGCTAGATCCGGACCACAAGTTCCTGGAAGGGGCCTCCATCTCGTCCGCCCCTTGCTGCTCCACTAGCACCGCAACCCTCACCGGATCCGCAGCAGACCTCATGAAATTCGACCATGGAGGGCTCGGATCCGCCCCGACGATGGCCAGCTGTCGGAGTTGGGCCACCGCAAGGGGCGCCACCGCGCCGACCGTGTCCAGGCCGACTTTGCCGCGCCAGACGCTAGATCCAGCGTCGGAGGCCCCGGATCCGACCGTGGATTGCCAGCACAGCACCGACGACGACGATGGCGGCCACAGCAGCGGCGAGGACGCAAAGCGGGGAGTGGACGCACCCGCGCCCGGCCAACCACGGTCACGCCTGGCACCGGCGCACGTAGATCCGAGCACGAGCCGCAGGCGCAGACGCGAGCAGACCGCCCATCTGGCCGCCTCGCAGACCCGGCACCGCGTGGATCCGGGCGGTAGCGCACGACCTGAGGCGGAGCAGACCGAGGAAGGCAGATCCGGCGCAGATGTGGACCCCGCCGGCGGCCTAGGGGCGCCGCCAGCCGAGGTCGAGCATGGGGAGGTCGGGTGGGTACAGGAGGGAAGAAGAGGAAGCAGGAGAGGGAGAGGGAGAGGGAGCCATGGCAGGCCGCCTTTTTGAGTGACCACCGCGGGCCGCCGCCGCCGCTCACCGGAGGAAGCGGCGGCGGCGGCCGGATAGGCCCCGACGGCGGCGGCAGGTGGGAGCCCCTCGAGTCGCCACAGAGACGACGCGAGGGGAGAGAGAAGTGGTTTTTGTCCCTACTTCGCACTTGCAGTTGCATGGACGCCGGGTAACTTTCGGCAGCTCCTGTATGCTGGGTCTTTTCAGCTTTCCTGACAGGGCCTTATCTTATATCACCAACCCTATTTTCCAGGACAAATATATATGTTTTCAAAAGTTGAAGCAAAATATTCAAAGAGATATTGATTGACAAATTTAAGGGTATTGACTGCACTCAACCTTAAACGACACGCTTTCGGCTTTTCTAACCAAGGAGCGTCCGATATGCGAGTCATGTGCCCACTTTGGCATTCTTCCTCTTTTTCTCTTGAACTTTTCTAACTTTGGTCAAATTGGAAATACAACAATACCACAATACCAAAGTATTTTTTACTAAATTCACCACAAAATATATAATGATTTTGCATTTATTTAAACTAGTAAAATTTAGTCTGAGTTGAATAAGTTTGACTTGGAGCAATATTAAAATGGTATATGATTTGATTTGACTTAGAACAAAATTAAAGTGATAATTCCTATATTTCAAATTATAAGATGTTTTGGCTCTTGTATATACATTGTTTTAATATGTATTTAGACATAGTGTATATCTAAGTGCATAGTAAAAACTACGTATCTAATAAGTCAAAATATCTTATAATTTTAGAATGAATGGAGTATATAATCTAAAAAGACAGGGTACGATCGGATGTGTTGTTAAAATAAATAGAGATTCTTGTGTCACTTTCTACTTATCACAATATAAAACGCTCGTGTACATACATGTACACTTGCCTTCTATACATATATCTACACACATGCTATTTTATGAGCACTTATGTGAGACTAGATCGTGAGGTTTTGAGATTGACAAGTCACTATATACACCTCCCTATGGATAGCACGCACTTCCTGCTACTATAAGAATTTATGAAATAAGTCCAGATACACCTCAATGTACCGAAGTTAAGGCAAATTAGAGGATAACACATTTGCCTTGTAGGTGTATGGATATATGCCACAAGGATGCATACACAATGAAATTTTAGATGTAATCACTATTTCTATAAAAAGGCACATTTATACTCTCTAATCTCTATGTAGCTTCGTTGATTGCCTCAACCTTTAATTACAGGCTATAGTATCTGAACTCACGCATTAACTCATACCACACGCATGCACTCTAACATACTCACACACACCCCTAGTGCGCAAACTAGACCTACAACCTATATCTAAGGCTAAGAGAACACGGCTGAAAGATATGACAGTGGTAGCACATTCGTGCGAGGCAACTGAAATTATTAAGAAAAACACTATTCCCGATGAGACACCCGTACTCACACACACCTCTAGTGTGCAAGCTAGACCTACAACCTATATCTAAGACTAAAAAAAATACGGCTAAAAAATATAGCAGCGGTGGCACATCCGTGTGAGGCAACTCAAATTATTAAAGAAAACACTATTTCCGGCGAGACAGCGGTGCCGATACTAGGCATCAAACCCGCACGGGTGGCCTGCACAACCGCAGCGCACAAACATCTTTGATAAAACTGAGTCAATACATATCGAGAAGAACATTCTCCTTGTCCTTCTCGATACTTGACCATTCGTTAAATAAATAAATAAGGCAGTACACTGTGTGTAGTGGCACTGTCCAAAGAGACCAGTGGCGTACCCGCCTACTCACGTGCGCTCTCTGTGAGATTGTGACTCTGTCTCTAGCGGCGGCGGCGCCGACGCCAGGTGCCCACGGCCAGGCCTTCATCTTCGGCGCCTTTACCGGCGACGAGCACCACCAGGTACGCCCACCCCTTCTCTCCCGTTCCTTCTGTACGAACCCGAGCACCCAAACCCTAGCCTAAGCTGTTTGTATTCGGATCTTATCTGGTCTGATCTGATCCAATCACTAGTGTAATATACACATGTTATGCCTACAATTCGATCTGATCTGATCCAGTCACAAGTGTAATATGCACATGTTATGCCTACAATTCGATTCTCTGTTTTTTAACAAAAATTATCGGGTGTACGCCCGTCCTGAAATACAGGACATCATGACTTATAAAACTTGTACTGAAATATAAGACATTCTATGTGGTGCCTATATGCTCAGATTGGTCAAAGTTTGTTAAAAAGGAAACCATAATTTGACGAGAAACTATTTAATTGGATTTAATCCATGAGTAGGGCAAAATTGCACGTTCACGAAAAAAAATCCATGAGTAGGCCATTTGATTAGTCCCTTAAGTTGTCTTACATTTTTGGAATGCATTGTATTACAGGATGAAGGAAGTATATGTGTACACGGTACACCCATGTTCTTTACTGGGTCAGCCCTGAATCCCGTGTTCCGTTGTCTGATTTGCAGGTACACATGTTATGGCCGGCCTGATCAGGTTGCGTGCCAGTCTGAGGAGTTTGCCGTCAGTTCCTCGGTCGTCGTTCGCTCGGACACCTCCGGCTTTACAAGTGGCGGCTTGGTTTCCAAGCCCGCTATTTCATTCTGCTAACATTCGTGAGAGCCGTGCTTTACTGGTAGCAGCACTAGATGTATCCAAGGATGGGTCCTCGGCGGTTCTGGCGAATAGCCAGCCTCCCAAAGGTTCTTTAATTTTCTTATTGGAAGCCTTCTAGAGGCTGTTTAGGTCAGTCTACCATGCGGCTGATCAATGTCCGTGTCAGAGTCCTTGACTGCGCTGTAAGTTGCACATTGCTTGCCTGCATGTTTACAGGGGTTATTGAGACATTGCGCAGTGCTGATGCAGTATGTTTCGACGTCGATAGCACCGTCATCCTGGATGAGGGTATTGACGAGCTTGCTGATTTCTGTGGGGCAGGGAAAGCTGTTGCTGAATGGACATCAAAGTAAATGCTCCATTGTGTAAATTGGTTCATCTGGACTGTGGATTTTGTGGGAAGAACTAACCATGGCTTAATATTCTTAGAGCCATGACTGGGACTGTTCCATTTGAGGAGGCGCTGTCAGCCAGGCTGTCTTTAATCAAGCCATCTCTCTCCCAGGTGGAGGAGTGCCTGAAGAAGAGGCCACCAAGGTAACCTCGCCTATTCTAAACTTCATGTTAATATATATGGTAGCTGGTATTTTGGTGTCCTTGGTTTCCATCCTTTTTTTTAGGTAACCTCGCCTTATTCTAAACCTCATGTTAATCTATATGGTAGCTGGTATTTTAGTGTCCTTGGTTTCCATCCTTTTTTAACTATTTGGATTCAGCACCACTGCTATTTACCTTTTGGAAATAATGGGTATGGGTGTTTATCCCTTGTCTGTTCCCCCCTTATATGTAACTCTGTATAGAACAGAAAGTGCTTAGTAATGATAATTGATTGACCGGGTTTCTCTTTTCACAGCAAGAAAAAAAATGTGTAGTTATATTTAAAATATGTACAGACAACCACATCATTATCGTTTTGGCAAGTTTGCCTTATGCCTTTCGTAGCAGTGCTCTAAGATTTCTTTAAATACAGTATAAAACAAAGAGAGAAATCACTCAGCATTGTTTTCCCCGCACTGCAACAGAATTAAGCACTGTGTTTCAACTTACAAACAAGGATTGTTCATTTTCTTGGTCCAATTTAAAGGATTATCAATAGCACTGCTTTTTTTGTTTGCAGGATTTCTCCTGGAATGGCTGATTTGGTTAAGAAGCTAAAAGCTAATAATATTGATGTATTCCTTGTGTCAGGAGGCTTCCGACAAATGATCAAGGTAGGTCCTGTAATATCATACCATGGTTCATTTCGGCTGTCTCGTACTCAAATTTGTATGTTCGTTATATTCCAGTTGTTGGAGCAAACTAAAAGGTACAATTTATTTTAACTACACTTTAGTTCAGTTGTAAATTTGCTTAATATATACAGTACGAAAGTGGTTGCTCACATATATATAATGGGTTATCATTTATTGGCTCAAAATCATCACTTAAATGTTTTCCTTGTTTCCAGCCTGTGGCATTTGAGCTTGGTATTCCTCCTGAAAACATCATTGCAAACCATCTGCTCTTTGGCACTTCGGGGGAGTACGCTGGATTTGATCCCACAGAGCCCACTTCACGCAGTGGGGGTAAAGCAAAAGCAGTGCTGCAAATAAAACAGGTCTAGTTAAACTGTATATCTTTTGGTTGCACTCTTTACTTCTGACCATTGTGCTGACCTTTCTTTGTGTTCAGGACCATGGCTACAAGGCAGTCGTTATGATTGGTGATGGCGCAACTGATCTTGAGGTATATGACTGGATAACGCCTTTGAAACTTCTATCCTGAATTCCTGACAATAGATATGCACAAGGATGATATGTCTTATTGGGTAAAGGGCAGTTATCGATACTGACTTGATTTTTGTAATGATATGGTCATGCTTCCTGGCTGATTTGATTGTTGAGTCATGCAAACCTTTCTCACTGTTTGTGTTCCACTCAAATCTTGTAACTTTGTTTCTCTTGTTCATGTAGCATGAGATAGAAATAATAGGTGACTGAACTTCAGAAAAAATATAATTTAGCATGATGTAACAAAGAGTGGGTCAAAGAGTTTGTTTTGCTTAAGGCCTGTTGAAAGAAATTGGTTTAAGGCTATTGACATATCGCTGCTATTCTTTAGTTAGTGAATAGTTCAGAGAGATATAACTAACTGAGTGTATGCAGTGCAGCTTAATGGTACCAGACTAGTATATAGCAAATTAACAATAATGCTGTAGCACAATAAAATGTTATACAGCTAGATTAATTAGCCCATGTCTTTGCAGGCTCGGCAACCTGGCGGGGCAGACTTGTTCATCTGTTATGCCGGTGTTCAAATGAGGGAGCCAGTCGCAGTAGAAGCCGACTGGGTGGTTTTTTATTTTCAAGAGCTGATCACCAAGTTGTCATAATGATTACTTACCGTGATTTCTGAATCTTGCATTGCACATTTGAAGCTGAAGATTTAACTAGCAATTCTTGGACTTCAGTGAATTATCTGGTTGTAAAGTATTTCTTTTTATTTTTTCCACTTTATTTCATGATCCTGATCCACAAATTTTGGAGGTGGTGTTCTAAGCAATTGTTGAGTATGTGTGTAATGAATTCCATCACAGTTAAGTGCTGAATCGCACCTTTGTTTTTGCAAGCATTGTGGCTGAAAAACACTGTTCTGACTGAAATGTTACGAGAGAAAAATACTGTTTCGGCTAAAAAAAGAAGCCGAACAAGCCGGATTTAAGGTAAGCCGAACGGGGCCTTACCAACAATTCTGACATACTGTGCCTGTTGCTATTTGAAGCCTTCATTGGTTCTCATGTACTCTACGTCTCAGCTACATTTCTGTTAGGAAGCAAATTATAGACTTTTGAAATTAATTCCTTCAGGACAGCAACTACTTACAAACAAGTTGTATGCTTTTGTGCAACCGTTATTTAGTAAGTTCATGTTGACCAGTAGACTGTATTGGTTAATTTCCATGAAGACTTGTTCATGTGTATGTCTATAATTTCAAATTTGGTCGTGTCTTCAGTATCCTTGTGTGAGCGGGGAGTACTTGACTCTTCTTATAAATTTGACTTGTGCTGCTTGTCCTTGTGTTTTGTTCATCAGAACATGGGTTAAAGGGTTCTTAATACTAATGCATGGTCTAGCTGCTTTAGTTCTGTTGACGCTTGAAATTTGGCTCATATGCCCATGCATCTGTTACCTGCACAAATGGATGGACCATTTCAGGTTAAAAAGGATGAAGCAACTTAAGGACTGCATTTGCTTACAAACAGCGCACAGCACCCATGGACTTAAACAAACATGGGAAGAGTATCAAAGTGCAGTAACTCTTGATGATCCATCAACACGAGTCACAGTTAGCGGCGCCACAGAAGCAAACACGTCAAGAGTCAAGAGTTGGATGCGACGAACACTGCTGCAATGCCAGCATTTCATTCTCTGAAGCCAAATGGTTATTGCAAGAACCACCAGAACCATGGAATGGCATATGATCCTATGAGCATAGGTCGTTAGTTCAGCTTTCTGATCAAACTATCAATGGACAATCAAGGCACCTGTAAGCCTCGTCAAGGCAGAGGCAGGGGCACATAGGCAAAGGCCAAAGTGCAACCTTCCAGATAAGCCTCCTTTAACCTTTTAATTATGGCCAAGAGGAACGTACAACCAATTCAATATTTACAGGGTGTATTTACATAGAATTTGCTAAGCTAGACGCCTTGACCACCTGTATTTTCATAATACCATATGGGAAAGTTGTTAATTCAAGATGTAGAGTCCAGCTAGAGGATTATGTTGTCTCCTTAAACCCCATTTTTTGCACTGAATTACAATGTGTGCGTGTGTGTGTGGGGGGGGGGGGGGGGGGGGGCGGGGGGGCGTCATTTAAGAGCAACTAAAAACATAGCGTGAAAAAAGAATGGTAGTTCACATCCATATTTATCCAACTTGTTAGCCCGTGAGCATGTGAAAAGTCAGGCTGAAAAGTACTGTTGGCTGATTTGTTGTGAGAGAAGAATATTGTACCATGGCTGATAAGCCAGGCCGATAAGTTCAAGCGAACAGGGATAGGTGCCCAGCTTCGGTGATTTTCCTGGAGCATTACTGTCATGAACTGCATATTACAGCCTAACCGAGAGAGGGGAACGGGAAGAAACCTATTGTCAGATCATCCTTGGCTATGAGGTGAAACCTACTGTTCAGCTGCTAGTCTTTACAGTGCTGCTGACGATGAATGTCACAAAATACCGTACTAACAGTGAAAATATGCAGCTGCATGGCTGTCTGAAAAAGCAGCCCGAACAGGCTGGGTTAAGGTAAATACTGATGGTGCTTTCGAGCAAGAGTCAAGGTGAGTAGGGATTAGAGTGATCATCAGGGATGATATTGGACATGTCGTTGCCACGAACGCAGAAGGGGTTGAGCTTTGGCTTGCAGGAGGGATTGGGCTTAGCAAGTTAGCAGAAGACCACGCAAAGCAATTGTGAAGCCGGACTACATATAACTCATACGCGCTCAAAACTCATACAACAGAGATCCCGTCTTATGTATCTGTTGAAGGGGTGTCGCGAGCTTAGTGAGCGTTGTCGGAGGTGAAATTCTAGACTATATAGGGAGAGGACAAAATAAGGTCGCTGATGAGCTGCAATGGCAAAACATACATCTAGTGACGGAGCTTGGTGACTAATATAGAAGGGGGCCAAGATAAACTCAAAAAGTACGGAGATTGAGGGGCCATGTCCTCTGAAGCTCAGCCCCTGCATACTCAATATTGCAATTCTATTCCTCGGTGATAAATAAAGTTCCCTTTGACGATCGCAAAAAAAAGAGGATAAAATAGTATTGTGAAAGTTTTTTTTTAACTAGTATTGTGAAAGTTTTGCCCCGAGGCGTGGTCAAATATCGTAAAACAGGAGTATATTAGGAACAATAGAGAATTACCCTCGGTTATGGGTCCATTGGCAGCCAGACGAACAGACCCATCACGTGGAGAAAGCAAACAGTCACACTTGTATTCTACTATACTCTTGAAAGGATTTGAAAAAGGATTACGCACTCAAAGAGCTTGTATTCATGCTTACATAGTAAGCAACCAAGCATAACAGACGCATTGATATAGATAAATAACCTTGTGAGACGAAAGCCACAAAATAGATAGACATCAAAACTCATACTATATATAGATGGAGATGTACATAAGGTTGGTAAATACGGCGACAGTGCCCTGAAAACAAGACCGGGGTTGATCCAGACGCAAATGCGCCTTGTTCCGGTTAATAAAATCGAGCCCCTCTGCACACAATTTAAGAGAAGCCCTCGACTCAAAATGCAACACAGGCGAAGGCACAAGAGAAGGTTCCAAAAGAAAATGCAGGCAAGACTCTTCTTCTCCACACACACCACCACTAAAAACTGATGACTCAGCACAAGTTACTGGGACCAGCTGTACAACATGGGGTTAATTCTTACAGCGACCAAAATCTGGAGGCTCTCCCTGCGCCTTTCACCTTTCTCGGCCTTCAGGTTAACAAGCACATAGATTCTGGGGAACTCGGTAGCACCCTCTTGCATATAGCTTCTCGCCAGAGACAAAATTTTTGCAGCAACCTAAGTCTTCGGTGACCCGCATCATGGAAGTTAATAAATACAGATCGGGAGACTTACCAAACAAAACCAAAATGGGAAAGGGGGGAAAACTAGGACTGAAAATGGGTTTGCAAAAAGTTATAGCTTGGGCCTTTGTGGTTAGCGATGCAGCAAGCTGCAGCTCAGCTACTCAGTGTCCTTGGTGGGACCTGAAGCGTCAGCTCCATTGGAAGAAGTGTCACCATTGGTCAAGACTGTCAGGATATCATGGTGATTTTCTTCACCGGAGGAAGTCCGGGATCTCCCAGACCTGGCTCGGATGTTTGTACCCATAGGGAAAGGTTCCTGAGAAAGATCACAACAAAATGTCAAAATTGCAACCATATGCTTAAAAACACTGCAGGCACAATAATAGAGCAAGTTCTGAAATTATTAAGCAGACACTGGGACCATATAAGTATGGTACGATTGCAAACTATGTACCAAACTTGCTTTGAAAACAGTGAGAATGATACAGTGTTCAAAGAATGTTACCCCACTTGTGAAATGTATGTATCTTAGTTCATTGGTGCACAGTATGAAAGTGCAGATGAAAAAGGTATCCACAGACGTTACATTTTCTATAATTGTGGACTCATTAGTCATTACTAGTTAGGCAGTTAATGCAGCAAAAATGGCAGGTGGGCATTTAACTCCCACCTTTTTATTTGCACAAAACCTATGTTTTTAGCTGCCATCAGCCCATCAAGGATTCAAGGAATATATGGATGACTATAGGAAGACTTGTCACAGGGCAGTTAATGCAGCAAAAATGGCAGGTGTAAATTTACCTCACACCTTTTTTTTTGCACAAAGACTAAGATGATATAGAGAAGACTTGTCACAGGGCAGCGACACATAATGTAACTGGACTACTGGAGAACAAGATAGCAGGGAAACTACCCAGGAAAAAAAAGAGACAAGCATACCTGATCTCCTGCATTAGGACCTTCTGAGTGGAAGAGTATGGGGCGGCAGCGTTTGTCCTCATTCATCAAACTAGAGTTCTGGAAATGAGCAATCAGGGCTGTTTTCCCTTGGATTCTGGCATAAGCAAGTGATGCCACCTTCTCACTGTTAAACTTCTCCCACTTTTTACCATTAAAAGTCTGAAAAGGATGACAAAATGGTTCAGGATAGCACATCAATGTTCAAGCTGGATATTTTATCAAAGTACGAATTTGGCAAGCCATACAAGTTGATCAAAGGCCAAAATAGCCATAATTGCATCAATGCAGTAGCACTTCGTCAACTGAATAATTTTCTCACCTGATAAAACGGGATGATATGCTGAGGATTGGTCATGTTGATGAAAGCATAGCCAACATTACATTTATTCTGAAAAGGAGATTGATTTCATTTAGTAACATGAACAGACAAGTACAGTCCCAACAAATACGAGGCACCGGTCGCTTACGAGTTAAATTCAAACTACCTTAAAATCAATCGGCAAGTAAATAAAATCATAAGTGCCCTTATGACTTTCATCAATAGCAGCCAAGAGCATCTTGGAGGTATACCTGGAACCCGAAAGAGACAACCAGAACAAAAAATATATATATTATTGAGACAGAACATAAATGTAGCATAAAATTTGGTGATCTCAAAACATACTTATTTGGGATATTCTTTATCATCAGTGTAGTTCGTGAGTCTTCCCCCCGCATTATGCGGTCAACATCAAGCTCGTACTGCCGTTTATTATCAGATTGGTTAGCACCTGAGTCATTTCTCCGGCTTCTCATCCGCTCACCAGGTGAATCAAATGATGAAAGGGGAACCATAGGATTCCTTCCATGGAACATAGGACCTCTTTGTTGAGGAGATGGTGCGCTGATCTGAGCTGAAGACATGGTTGGATCCATGCGATTCCCACCAGTGTGAGAAAATATGCTATTTAGCTCCAAACCATGAAGCTGAGGGCTACCAGGAAATCCCATGCTCCCAACACTGCCAGGATGAAAACTTGATGCTTCTGTCAATTCCCCTGCATAACCATGCCGCCTGTCCCAAAGTGACGGATTGATTGCTGGCGCAGAGCCCACATGATGATGATGCATTGGAAGAACATTCTCAATCATGTGTGATGGTGCTCTTGGAACTCCATGCATTTGTGCTGGGGGGCGAGACGGTACATTGTTTACAAATGATCCCAGATTTTGCCACAGCACAGGGGAATTGGGAGGACGGTGGAAGTTATTTGAATTATTCCACATTAACTGGTGACCACGGACAGGACCGCTTCCACTTCTTGAAAATCCCATAGCTGCAAAAATTGGTACACGTGCAGTCATGCAGGGAACAGTTAAATAACATACATTAATTGATCAACTTTTGACAGTTAGCTGTCACAATCCTGATAAACCAAACAGCTTTATTAGAAAACACATGCTTAAGGAATGGAAATGAGAGAGAATAGGGTCAAAAATAAAAATGGAGATTAGGATGTCCAAATTTACAAACTAACCTCCTTCACCGGCACGATCAAATGAGTGCCCAATGAGGTTACCAGAACCCACTTTATGAAGATGTCTGCTGTCAACTGCTTCAGCTGTTCTCGAGTTGCTATTGACACCAACTGGTGCCATCGTGTTAAGATTGTAAGGGGTGCCGTTACTTGCTCCATTGTGAACTTCAGGAAGGGAATGAGGATGAAGAGTGCCCATGCCTTGAAAACCATAATTCATATGCCCATTCATCCGACTAAGTGAGTGGCTGAGCTCACCAAGGGAAGCCTGATTACTATGAGTTGCAGCAGATGCAATTCCAATGGGAGAGGACAGGCTCTGTGGTATGGTAGACGATAGACCCGGAAAAGAAGCCTCCCTGAATGGGGTCATTGATGTGAGAAGTCCAGAATGCAAACCATGAATACTCCCATTTTCACGGCCAGAAGATGTCATTGCTGCCATATTAGATGAACCTTAAAGAATAATCCTCCATGTCAAGAAATGCAGCTATTGACATGACATACAATAAAGATGAAAAAATAAACATCATACCCAATGAAGCCAACGGAGGGCTATTTGTGCTTGGACTGCCCAGTTTGCATACACCTAATTCTTCCTGCCCCAACTCTTTGGACATGTGCTGTGTTAAACTGTTATAAAACAACATTAAAATCAATGTTAGAGCAGTGAATAAAACCTATGTGTTTACACCACCATGTTCAAAAGTTTGTACCATAGAATCAAAATCAGAATGCTGCATCACATAATAATTGCTCTTTTTCTGGATGAATTAAATAACTAACATACTAAGTATATATCAATACACCTAAATACGATACAAAGAATTAGGAATACCATATGAAAGAACAAACAAAAATATGTTTTGTTTAGGACATGAGAGCCCATACACAGAAATAAGCAAACAAAGATTAAGTAACTATCTATACATGACAAATAAAAACAGTGCAATGTTTACAGCTCCAGGAAGAGATTTTCCACTTGAGAAAAGAATATAAAAATCCAGAGCATATAACTAATGTGCATACTATCCACAGGTACCGTCATAGAGAATAAGTGATGCCACTATATACCAGTGATGCCTAAGCAAGAATCATTCAGCTTGCTAAAGAATAACCTAAGGTTCACTAAAGCTGTGATCAAATGATCAACGATTAAATACGGAGTGTCCAAAAGTAATAAAGGAAGTATTGCTGATGAAATACGAGAATGGACAGCAAGATTAACATTTGAAATACATACCGTCTAGCAGCACTCAGACGGCCAGTCTCCAATTTTATTTTCTTGCCAGCAAGATCACTCCTGTTTAAAGCACGAACTGCACCTTCGGCTGCTCTGACATCGTAAAATTCTATAATTTTGTGATGGCCCTTTTGCGGTGCATCACGAATCTGCAATTAATTTAAGACATTAAAGTCCTAGTTATAATGGAGTAGTAGGTAGTTAATGTAAGAGCATAGCATACCTCTTTTATTTCACCATAGTCGCTAAATATCTGATGGATATCATTATTTGTTACAGACGGGTCAACATTAAATACAACAAGCATCCCCTGGTTAATATCCTTCTCCGAAGGATTGTCCTAAAGGGAAAAAAGGTGACAATTAGCACAAGCACTACACAAGACTAAAAACTGCAAACTACATACACACTGGCATCCTTGGGCAAAATATGTCTACAAATCAAGCCAGTAAGACATAGAGTTGTGAATACCTTCGGAATGGAGTAATGTATGTCAAGTTTTCTACGTCTGAGTGGCTTGTTTTGAAGTGCCCTCATGGCATTCCATGCTGATCTTATGTCATAGTAAGATATCATCACAAAACCACGATGTTTGCAGGCAGTGTAAAGGTTGCTGATTTCTCCATAATGCTGTGGGTAAAGAGTAAATGATTTTCAGAAACAAATGTTCTGTACAAAAACAATAGGTTTGAGCAGAAAACGGTAAAAAGCAACATGCCTCAAATAGGAGCCTTAATTCAGAATCCTCAACATTGCTATTAATGTTTCGGACGAAAAGAGTTCTTGAAGGGTGTTCCCCATATGGATGTTCACCATTCATTGTGCCATTAAGCGACCCAAGACCATCATTAGCTCCACCATTAGTTTCTGTATTTTTTTTATTTTCATCGGTTTCCAGTTCCATCCCGCCTCCAGTGTAGAATATATCATCATCGACATCATCACCATTGTTAGCATGGGATGAGTACCCAACATCAAGAACACCTGATAGTAGGTCATCATCATCAGGAAGTATGTTTCCTATTATTTGCGCTTCGATTTCCTCCGTTAACTCAAAGGGTTCATCATCTACATGAGTTGGAACAACCTTTTCAACTGGCTGACGTAGAAGCACATCCTTGGATCTCAGTCCCACTACAGATTAAAGCATAAAACTGGTTAGGAAGCAATAAATAGGAACAATATATTGCTTACTACAATAGCAATGATTTAATTGGAGTGTCTGACTGCACAAATCTTGCAAAAGATGTGACTGAAAATAAAAGGATAACGATACCAAACTAAAGTGAAAGGATTCTTAGGCCAAAGAAAATTAAAGCAGGTAGATTCCTTCGAAAATAAGATGCAAAAATGCTTAAAAAAAAAAGATGAAAGTTTTTTTATTTGTTCTTCCCTTCAAACTCACTGATATCCTTTGTTGTACTTTTTATTCCTTTCTATTGATTTCAAGGTGCACGCATACACAATACATGCTATGGAATATATGATACAGTTCAATGCATTTTCTATGATGAAGAGAATGGTTCACATGGTTCAGGCTCACTGCACAGTACAATCGCTCTAATTAAGATGATGAAAGTGCCAGAGTAAACTGTCTCACATTTTCTGTCAAAAATTTCTGACAGGGAGCTTGAGAAAAGCCCATTCTCATTGCAGGCCTCATTTGGATTAGTCCTTCCATCGGGAAATAAAGATGAATCAGATTGGAGGTTAGGGTCTTGATCAGCTCTCCACAGAGATGATGGCAAGTTAACATGTCTCTCTTGACCAAAAGTCTTGTGCTCAAGGCTAAATGCAGTCTTCTGGTCTCTCAGCTTGTATGGTTGTGGATCTATCCGAGCCACAGTTTTTGTCCCAATGGGTTGGGGCTTTTCAATTGGAGAAGATGCAACTGACTTGCTTCCTGACAACAATAGAAACATCTTGTTTTGAGAAGACATCTTGATAATGAACAACAAAATGCATGAGGCATTGTGATAACAAAGAGAGAGTATGACACGAGCACCAAAGAAATAAAAAGGAATAATAAGGTAGAAACTAGCAGCAACCGATTGTTTATCAAAGGATAATCTGGACATCAAATATGTCAAAAATCCTTTGCAAAACAAGGTGAACACAAAACAATGGCTTCACCTAACTACAGAAACAACAAATGAAAAGTGCAATAAATCATGTCCACCACGACGACGACAAATACAAAGCCTTGAAGTTAGGGTAAGCTAAAATCATATTCATCCCATGAAAACAAATTATTTATGTTATTTAGGCCCTGTTCGCTTGTCTTATGAGCCGTACTATTTCAGCGAACGATGTTTTTCTCTCACAACAAATCAACGAACAGCAGCCATGGCTTTTCAGCAAAGCGAACAGGGCCTACACATGCATAAAATGTTGTGTCTCATTAAATGCACAAAATGGCCCCCAATAACACGTGAATTTTTGCAGCCAAAAGGCATCCTTTGCATGGAAATGAGCAAAAAGCTAAGGGAGATTGAATCAAATTCGGTACTCACCAATGTGATGCAACGACTCCTGCTTCCAAAATCCGACCTGCCTCTGCAAAGATATAAAAAAAATAGTGCATGCCATAGTCAAGACTCAAGAAAGATGATCAAGTGACAAATGATAGGTGTCAAACATGGACTAAAACAATAAAGACATCACTGGCCTTAGCATAAATAAACTAACAAAAACAGAAAAACAATAACTGGGGCAACAGTTCTGCAATTGCAGATTATTACCTCTGTGGGAAGGCGAAGCTGCTCCTCAGAGAAGGAGGACGCAGCCACGGTTAGATTGCTGAACTGGGGGAGGTGGCGCCTCGGATCCATGACTTGAGATGGCATCCTGCAGGCGTCCACACCAAATAACGTGTTAGGCACAAACCTTGACAACAGCACCGTACCTCAACTGCCCGGGATCAAGGCAAAATTGAGAATTTTGCGGAAAAGATGAAGCGTCGAGGGGGTAAACATGACGAATCAGAGCAATTTTACGCGCAGAAATCTGTGCATCCATGACAACCGAGCCAAGGGGCGGCAGAGAAAAAAGTGGAATTTAGTTCGTGTGAGCTTCCAAAGTCAACATTTCTGAATCAGAACCAGTAGATTTGACAAACCGAGTGCGAATCCCACAAAACTTGTGAGAGAAATGTTTAATTCCCCCCAATAAAACAGCACAGAAGATGTGGAATTTAATGCGCCTCGGGCTCTACGAGCTCCAAACAAGCAAGTCCCTTGTGATCAAAGGTAACCATCAAAACAAAACGAGGAATTCCGAGGAGCACAGCCGAAATTAATTGTCAGCCCCCGAATTCAAGCTCAGATCACATACAGCATGCAAAGGACACCCACAAAACAAAACAAGCAAGGATACGAGGAGAGCTTCCAAAAATTCCCGAAATTGAAACATCCCCGAGAAAAAAACCAGCAACGGGAAGCGAGTGGGGGCTCACCAGATCGGCGCCTGCTGCCACCTCCTCCTCCTCAGAGCTCAAAAATGGTGCCGAATTCGCGGGCAGCGGCAGCAGGCGGAAGAGATGCCCCCATGCCACGCAACCGGGACCCTCTCGGAGCTCGAGCACGGGTGGATCACGCGGCCTGACGGTCGGCCGGGGACCCCAATGCGACGCCGGGGCTGCGCAGCCCTGGCCGCGGGAGCGAAGGAGAAAGCTACGGACACCTACCTAACCCTAGAGCGACGTGACACCAGCGACGACGACGGCGAGCCCGCGGCCGCTGGCCCCCATTCCGGCGCTCGCCCCCGTCCCCTTGCTCCGCCCCCTTGTGGTGTGCCCGCCGGATTTCTTCGCCGGAAGCTTTGCCGGCTCCGGCGAGGGGGTCCCCGGCGAGGAGGAGGTGGTGGGTGGTGAGACGAAGCGGAGACGCGGGCCTCAGGGACAGGGGAGAACAGCAACTGCCTACCCAAATGCGGGCGGCGAGACTCGGGGTGAACGCCCTTTATACCGGATCCCGCGGTGACGCCCGGTGACCGCAACCGCGGAGCACGGGACCGCGGCGCGTGCGGCGGCCCCGGGGCACGGAGCTACCACCTGAAACTGACGAGATGTGGCCCACGTCTATGCGGGCTTCCCTGTCAGTTACTGAAGACACGGGTGGGACCAGCACCGCAGTGGGATCCAGGGGAGAGAGCGGTGCACTGGTGGGAGGTGGGTTTAAATTTGGGTGGTGGGAGTTGGGGGAGGCGACGGCTTTGGGCTGAGTTGGTTAGGAGAGGACAAGGCGTCGATCCATCGGCGGCCTCGGGCGTGCCTTGCTTGTTTGCGCCGGAGATATAGCTGCAGCTATAGATGGATGGTTCATCTTCTCTGACTCGCTGCTTGCATTAGAGCAAGTATAATAGTAGGCTGTAAGCCGACTAAATATTGAGGTGGATGAGAGAGAAGAAGCGGGCTGTAAGTTTACAGTCGGTTTGGACACAAGAACCAAGAAAGTCTGTGAGAGAAACAAGTGGGCCATGTATTAACTGTAAAGAGCTAACTACTATATGAATGGGCTGAGAGAAGGCTGCAAGGAACCTTACAGCCAGCAAGCCGGCTGTATTATTAGCCTTGCTCTTAGGATGCTTTTCTCATTTTAATTGCTGTCTTTGGCTGACAACAGTACTTTCGACTCATGCTTTGCTCGGTCTCTGTGCACCAGTATGGAAGATTCGTATGTTCCTCTAACAGTTCAGGATTGATCGTTCGGTTTTTATTGCAAATTGTAGTATTAAAAGTCGATACTCAGAGCACCTTCTTTTGTGGCCATTGGTAGTGGCTGGACTACTATTTGTTTTTAGAACTGGTACCTACTCGGCTCCATCGCATGTGAAAGGAAATGTAGACTGCTCATTAACCGCAAGTCTTGCGGAGCACTCATCGTAGTAGTGGATAAAAATAGAAATGCACACATGTGTTTATTTACTATCTTGTTTCCGGAGCTCTAGCTTCTTTCATCTAAAAATTGCCTAGAATACGGGATAAGTTTCGTGGTGCATAAGTTTCATGAGTTCTCCTAAATTATTGTGTGTAATAAGCACGTTGCCTAAAATGGACGGTGACCCTGTCTTTTTGGTTGTTATTAGCTAATCCCAGAGTTATTATCCCTTATCTTTTGGCAACTTATCTCCCACGCTTTAGTTTTTCATGTGTTAATTGCGGTCTCTTGTCTCACGTTATTTTTTAAAAAAAAATACGAATTAACAACCGTCGACGTTCTCCCCTTCGACTCGATGTCAAAGACACAAGTGATCTACCAACATGCTATCTATCACGCCTGGAATGGTTGAACATTAACATATTTTATTCCATTTAGTAGTCATGAGGTGATTATATTTCACGTATAATACCTAACAAATGTGGATTAGTGTCATCAGTTGATGGCGCCAAAAGATGACGCCTTGCGTTTCGAATCATGGCCTTTGGTGGCGACAGCTAAAATCGCTCATGAAATAGATAGCTATTTTATCAAACACAGAGAAACGTGTTCCCTCTTCTTAAAAAGTATATCATAGTAGCATTTAAATTTTGCCCCATAAAACGTAACATTGTAGCTTATGGGTGGGATATTAGCATTAGTTATGTCCCTCATGCATGCATGTAATCCGAAATTATCATGTGTGCTTGCCGTTATCTAGGGAAGGTTGCATCCTTTCTCATTGATTAGTACCAAAGGAATCACTAAAAATGTTAGGTGCATCTAGGTAAATTAACTTGAGAATTGATATATGTCCTAGAATTGATAGATTTGCATGGTGGTGTGGGGGGAGGGAGCAATCGCTTAACTAGAATATTTGTGGACCATGCGTCTTTGCCGGTTGTTGTGACTCAACATGGAAATATCTAGCTATAATTGCCTTGAGTACTAAATGAAATACTAGGTAACTTGGTGTGGAAGTTTTGCATGACAAGCATTTCCGAGAATAAACCATATGGTCCTATAATTGCTATAATTTACGAAATTTAGGCATTGCACCCCATCTTATCTTCTGGTAGTTTCTTCTACCACACTTTGCTATAATCGGTACTAGTTACCTTCTCTGATATGTGTTGGTGCACCTATGCCATGAGTACAAGAGAAAACTAGCTAAAGTGTTTTCTTTGTATACTTCTCTTGCTCTAATGATTTATAGAAACAATAAGCACTATATCTAGAGATGCTATATAGAATATGATATCTACAAGTAACGTATGGTTTCGACATCATGAATGTTAGAGCTAAATGTTAAGCATGTAGACAGCGAATGCAACTGTTTAACCCATGATAATGCATAAGAGATGAGCCAAAATTAGGAATAGTATATATACTAGTGGTCTATAAGTGCTGTAGTGCACTAGCACGAAGCAACACGACTGGACACAGAGAGCAACTTGGCGCAGAGGATCCCCGGTGGGACCCAACAATTCACCGCGCCTCAGTTCGAACGGCTGCGGGGGGGGGGGGCGCGGACCCGGACCTGTCCCATGCCTCGGGGCCCACCTCCGTCCCAGGATAAGACCCGTCCCCGCAGGTCGCAGCTCCTGTCCCTACTGGCCCCACCTCTTCGGGCCCCGCCGCGCAGCGAAGTGGATAGCGATGCCGCGCGTGGAGAAGGCAGAGGAGGGCTCGCACGGAAGATTCGGAGGGATCAAAAAGCCTGGGTGCAGTGCAGCCGCGGGAAATCCTCGGGTCACCGGATTTCACACCCGCCTCTCGTCCCGGCTGGGATGCGCGTTTTTCTGCACCAAAGGGCACGATAGTACTCCTACTACCCGCCTAGTAGCCTGCCCCCGCGTATACGTATGCCTCCGAGATGGCTTTGGTAATCAACCGTACGCAACCTTTGCTCTGCGGCGTTTGTTTGAATGACCGTGTTGTAGTACTTCCTCTGTTTTTTAACGTCCATTCTACAGTAAATAGTTCTGCTTTAATCATCATCGTAACATTTATATTTTTACATTTACAAGAAAAATCATTTTATAATATATAGTTAGTATATGTTGTGAAACAATATAGTTTTTTTAAAAAAATTGATGGTTAAGTTAGGAATGTTGGACTTAAAACAAACCTTATAATATAACAACAACATGTAAAAAAAATGGAGAAGGCTACCAATCACATTGGATCAGACGGATCTTGTGAAGTAGACCACTTGCTAGGTAGAGGTAGGCACGCGGATAATGTCATGGGAGCAAGTATATAGTATAAGGTTGTAAGTGAATTTTTATGGTGTGGTGGAAGAGAGAGGGGACCAGAGTGAAGAGAAACGAGTCATAAGCTTATTAGTTAACTTACGCCACAAGAGCAAATAAAATTTGTAAGACAAACAAAGGGGTCATAGACGAACTCATTAATTATATGAGTGGGCTAATAGGTGGGACTGTAAATTTATATACAACCAACAATGGGTTGTATTATTAGTCTTGCTCTGACGTACGCCTTCCGTTCATGTTTTATTGTAACTATAACGTTTACGTTTTGTCCATCCGTTACTCTGCATTTATTGGAGTACCTCCAACTGTACCAAAAAAAACAATCAAAAAATCTAGTTTATAATGTTTATTACAATAAATATTAGAAGAAAAAAACTTAGTCACTAAAAGTTTATAATAGTTTACTCCTAAAACTAAAAAAAGACCACTTCCAAGATTCTTTCGCCACCTAATGTCATATCGACGTTGACACGATAGCCATTACTGCCAACAATCACCCCACCAGCCACAACTAACCAACTTGGCACTTAACACACACCCCGAACCTCTTAAGTGGAAACTAATAAATTTTATAAGACAAACAAAGGGGTGATAGATGAACTCATTAATTATATGAGTGAGCTAATAGGTGGACTATAAATTTACGTACATCCAAAAATGAGTTGTATTATTAGTCTTGCTCTGACGCACTCCTTATGTTCATGTATTATTGTAACTATAACGTTTCGTTTTGTCCATCCGTTACTCTACACTTATTGGTGTACCTCCAACGGTACCAAAAAATAATCTAAAAATTTAGTATTATAATGTTTACATTAAATATTAGAAAGAAAAAATAACTTAGTCACTAATAGTTTCTAATAAATTACTCCTAAAACTAAAAAAGACCCACTTCCAAGATTTTTTTCACCACCTAATGTCATACCAATGCTGACACAATCGCCATTGCCGCCAACAATCACCCCACAAGCCACAACTTACTAACTTGGCACTTAACACACACGCGGAACCTCTAAAGTGGAAACTCCATTGATGACTTTACCTCCTAGTATTCCTAGGGCTTGTTTGGATCCCTAGAACTAATAGTTAGCTGCTAATGATTAGTTGAGGACTTGTTTTGATCCTCAGCTAACAAGCTCAACTAGTGTCTTACCTACCACTTAGCTATATATTACCTAGCGTCTCCTAGCTAACACATCTAATAGTTAGCTGGGTAAATCCAAACAGGGCGTTGGTTTCTCCTAGCTGGCTAGCTAACATAGCTAATAGTTAGCTGGGTAAATCCAAACAAGGCCTTAGATATGAAATTAGTCGCTCGAGATCCAATTCTGGTGAATCACCCATGCAGTGGTGAAGCACCCTAACTCATAGGTAGAATTTATAAAAAAAAATTTGCCATTGTCTGTTCTACTTTTTATTATTCTCACATCTAAAAGTAGTGGTCGAAGATTCAATTCATATAAACCTCCGGGCGATGGCGCCTGGAACGATGAAATGTCAAAGAAAAAAATCACCGCCCCATTAATAGAGAGTAGCAATCCTTTGTGTATCTTTGCACGTGGATGTCTCCGGTTTTCCAGGAGTAGAAAGATTGGGAGTTAGAATAAAGAGCTATTGGATGAAGATTTTTTAATCATGCCAACTAATGTAGATGATCTAAAGCATGATGACCTGCAATGTAAACAAAGACATCATACTGTAGCAGTCTTCCATATTTTCCTCTATGAAAGCTCTAATTTGATTTTGGTGAATTGACGAAACCATATGTGCTAACCTAATTTATTAAAGTGATTATGAGATAGGTGGCATGTTCTAAATTGTGAAGCAAATGAAGATCATGACATGATGATAGTGATGCCATGGTGATGATCAAGTGCTTGGACTTGGAAAAGAAGAAAGAGAAAAATAAAAAGCTCAAGGCAAGGGTGAAATTGATAGGAGCTTTTTGATTTAGTGATCGAGACACTCAGCGAGTGTGATCACATTTAGGATCGATAGTCGTACTATTAAGAGGGGTAAAACTCGTATCGAAATATGGTTATCATAGTGCCACTAGATGCTCTAACTCATTGCATATGCATTTAGAATCTAGTGGAAAACTAACACCCTTGACAATATTTGTGAAAGTATCCTAACACATGTGCATAAGGTGATACACTTGGTGGTTGGCATATTTAATCAAGTTTGGTTGAAAGGTCCTAATATGACTAGAGGGGGGGTGAATAGCCTATTTAAAAATCTACAAATCAACTAGAGCAATTTGATTAGTATGACAATTAGCGAAATGCAAACTTGCTCTAGCTCTACAAGGGTTGCAAGCCACCTATCCAATAATTCTAGTTGCAATGATTACTAGGCACACAACTTACAATGTTACTGCTCACTAAGAGCTCTCAATCTTGCTACTCTAAAGAACTCCACTAGATGAACTTAAAATAACAAAACAAGCTCTCAATTCTAATTACACTAAAGAGCTTACCACAACTAGTTTGCAAGAATATAAATGAGTGAGTAGGGTGATTATACCGCCGTGTAGAGGAGTGAACCAATCACAAGATGAATACTAAATCAATCACCGGAAGAATACCAAAGGACAAGAGACAACCAATTTTTCTCCCGAGTTTCACGTGCTTACCGGCATGCTAGTCCCCATTGTGTCGACCAACACTTGGTGGTTCGCCGGCTAAGAGGTGTTGCACGAACCTCGTCCACACAATTAGACACCGCAAGAACCTACCCTCAAGTGAGGTAACGCAATGACACGAGCAATCCACTAGAGTTACCTTTTGGCTCTCCACCGGGGAAGGCACAAGACCCCTCACAATCACCACGATCGGAGCCAGAGACAATCACCAATCTCCGCTCAACGATCCTCGCTGCTCCAAGCCATCTAGGTGGAGGCAACCACCAAGAGTAACAAGTGAATCCCGCAGCAAAACACGAATTCCAAGTGCTTCTAGATGCAATCACTCAAGTAATGCACTTAGATTCTCTCCCAATCTCACAATGATGATGAAACAATAATGAAGATGAGTGGGAGGGCTTTGGCTAAGCTCACAAGGTTGCTATGTCAATGCAAATGGCCAAGAGAGTGAGCTTGAGCCAGCCATGGGGCTTAAATAGAAGCCCCCACGAAATAGAGCCATTGTACCCCTTCATTGGGCACAACACGGGGTGACCAGACGCTCTGGTCAGTTCGACCGGACGTAGGACCCCAGCGTCCGGTCACCCGATGCTTGCCACGTGTCCCTCTCTTCAATTACTGAACGCCCGATCTCAACGGTCATCTGACGACCGGACGCTGCAGCTCAAAGTGACCGGACGCTGAACCCCAACGTCCGGTCGTTCCAGTAAGGTTCTAAACGCTTGACCAGACTCACCCGACGTCTGGTCACTCAACGTTTCCTCTGTGCGCCTCATGTTAGCATACGTCAACACTGACCGGACGCACCCTACCAGCGTCCGGTCACTCTTCGTGCCAGCGTCCGGTCACAAGACCGAGACGCGTGCTCACTACTGCTACTGACCGGACTCTGAACCCAGCGTCTGGTCACTACACCACTAGCGTCCGGTTACTCTGTGAACCCCTGTCTTTTCTGTCTAGGACGCCGGTGGCACCGTCAAACTGTCCGCACTCTATGGGCGGACACTCCGCCAGTGAAGTTTCTAACCCTTGCTCAAATATGCCAACCACCAAGTGTATCACCTTGTGCACATGTGTTGGTATATTTTCATAAACATTTTCAAGGGTGTTAGCACTCCACTAGATCCTAAATGCATATGCAATAAGTTAGAGCATCTAGTGGCACTTTGATAACCGCATTTCAATATGAGTTTCACCCCTCTTAATAGTATGGCTATCTAACCTAAATGTGATCACACTCGCTAAGTGTCTTGATCATCAAAATAAAATGGCTCCTACTATTTATACATTTGCCTTGAGCCTTTTGTATTTCTCTTTCTTCTTTTCAAGTTCAAGCATTTGATCATCACCATCGTCATGATCTTTGCCATTGCTTCATCACTTGGAGTAGTGCTACCTATCTCATATTCACTTTGATAAACTAGGTTAGCACTTAGGGTTTCATCAATTAACCAAAAACAAACTAGAGCTTTCAGTGGTGAAGTTCGGGGTCAAAAGGAGAAATTTCGTATTGATCGGACTCTGCCTTGGGCAGTGACCAGACTCTAACCCTGTGTCCGGTCAGTGGCGCGTAGTGAAGGCCGCCCTCGGTCTCTTGACCGGATGCTAAAGAGAAAGAGGGACTGGACATGCAGGGGGTGCGTCCGATCATCTAGTGACGTACGCTGACGCAAGCAATAGAGAGAGGCTAAGTTGACCGAACACAGGACTGGGTCCCTCATGAGCCACCGGACGCGTCCGGTCGTGAAAAACCACCTCTAGAACCTTACTGGAAACGACCGGACTTCAGTGATGGAGCATCCGGTCACTTTGGGCAGCGCATCCGATCACAACTTAACACGTGGCACGAAGCAGACTAGCCATTGAGATCAGGCGATCAGCATTTGAGGCTGATGACATGTGGTGAGCATCGGGCGACTGGACGTAGAGGTCCAGCATCCAGTCAATCTAACCAGTGCGTCCAGTCAACCCGTATTTCACTAGACATAGGAGCCGACAGCTCGATTTCATTAGGGGCTTTATTTAAGGCATGTGGCCGGCTCTAGCTCACTCTCTTGGCCATTTGCATTGACATAGCAATCTTGTGAGCTTAGCCAAAGCCCTCCCACTCATCTCCATCATTGATTCTTCATCTTTGTGAGATTGGGAGTGAATTCAAGTGTATTGCTTGAGTGTTTGCATCTAGAGGCACTTGGTGTTTCTATTTTGCTACGGAATTCGCTTGTTACTCTTGGTGGTTGCCACCATCTAGATGGCTTAGAGCAGCAAGGATCGTTGAGCGGAGGTTGGTGATTGTCTCCGGCTCCGATCATGGTGATTGTGAGGGATTCTTGACCTTTCCCCGACAGAAAACCAAAAGATACTCTAGTGGATTACTCATGGCTTGTGTGATCCTCATCTTGTGTTGGTTATGCGGCACCCTATCGAGGGTTTGGCATGTGATGCCAATTAGCGCGTGAACCTCTAAGTGAGTAAATCACTACAACAAGGACTAGCTTGTCGGCAAGCAAGTGAACCTCGATAAAAAGTCGTTGTGTCATCATTTGATTCCGAGGTGATTGGTCTTCATTGGTATTCATTCTTGTGATTGATTGGTTCATTCCTCAACTCAACGGTATAACCATCTTGCCCTCTCTTTGTACATTACCGCAAATTAGTTATCAAGCTCTTTAGTGTAGCTAGTCGTGAGAGCTTGTTAGTTTGGTTAGTGTGGCTTTTTAGTTAGCCTTTGAGAGCACACTAACTTAGTGTAGTGACATAGCTATTGTGTGGATAGAGATTATATAAACTAGAATTATGGTAGGTGGCTAGCATTTTAGTAGGCTAGCGTAACACTTGCTTCGCTTCATATTTGTCTAACCAGTTTGCTAAGTGTTGTTATAGAAATTTTTAATAGGCTATTCACCCCCTCTAGCCATTATGACCTTTCAAGTGGTATCGGAGCTGTGGTCACTATGATTTGAGGTTTAACAACCTTTGGTGTAAAAAATAGCTCAATTCAACAACACCAAGAAGCCACCTCAATTTAATGGCTCAAACTATCCCTATTGGAAGGCTAAGATAACAACATATATCAAGTCAATCAATAGGAAAGTTTGAAAGGTGGTGGAGACCAAGATTGAGATAGAGGATTCAAAGAACCCCACCACTGTCGAAGAAGTGCTTCTCCAAAACAATGACATTGCTCTTAGTACCATTCATGATGCTATTGATGAGAAAATATTTGAGCAAATCAAGAACATTGAGATGGCTCATGAAGCATGGAAGAAGTTGGAGAAATTATTTGAGGGCACTCAAGCCATGAAGGGTGCCAAGGCATATATCCTCAAGGAAAAGTTTGCTAGTTTCAAGACGAAGGAGAATGAGAGTGTGCCGGAGATGTTTCATAGGTTATAAGTGCTTGTCAATTATCTCAAAGCACTTGGTGAGAAGGTGGTGGACAAGGACTTCTCCCATAAGTTCTTGAGATGCTTACCCTCAAGATTTGGCATATTGGTCACTATTCTAGTGAGGAGTGGTTTAAACACCATGACACCAAACCAAGTATTGGGAGATATAATAACCGATGATACATATAGAGATGATGATGAGAAGGAAGAAAAGAAGGAGAAGAAAGATGAGAAGAAGAAGAGTGTGGCATTCATGGCCACATCATCCAAGGGCAAGGCAAAGCAAGAATCATCAAGTGAAGATGAAGACTTGAGCTTTGATGAGATGGATGATGAGAAGATGACTCTCTTTGTCAAGAAATTTAGCAAGTTCAAGATGAAGAAGGGCTACCGTGCTAGAAGAAAGAAGTCTTCATCCAAGAATAAGGAAGAGTCAATAAGGTGCTTCAATTGTAGAAGCAAGGACCATCTTGTTGCTCAATGCCCATATAATATCGACAATGATGATGACAACAAGAAGAACAAGAAGAAGGACAAGAAGGAAAAGAAAGAGAAGGACAAGATGATCTTCAAGAAGAAGAAGAAGGGTGGTTCATATGTGGTCACTTGGGATAGTGATGCTTCCTCAAGTGACGATAATGATAGTGATGATGACAAGACCACCAAAAAGAAGGCACTTGCAAGCATTGCTATCAATGAGAAGCCTTCTCTCTTCGACACTCCATCATGCTTCATGGCTAAGGCCACTAAGGTACAAACTTGTGATGATGGAAGTGATGAGGAACATGATAATGAAAATGAAAATGAAAATGAAAGTGATAGTGATAATGATGAACCAACTAAGGATGAACTACTTGACATGCTAGATGATGCTAAAGAACACTTTGACATTAAGAGAAAGGAATACAAAAGCTTGCATAAGGAACTAAAAGCCCTTAATCAAGCCTTTGATGAGCTCAATGCATCTCATAAGAGGCTAGAGGAAGCCCATGAGATGCTTCGCAAGGCTCACAAAGAAGTTTGAAAAAGCTCATTCCTCTTTGCTTGATGAGCAAAATAAGAAGAAGGATATTGAGACATGTAATGTAGGCTTAACTTGTGACTTAATTAATGAATCATTCTATAAGCCTATCATTGTTGCTCCCACTAACCCTTCTTATAGCACTTCTACTTCCACCTCATCTAGTAGTGATGGTTTCACTTGTGATGCCTCACTAATGGTTAAGAATGAGACCCTCAAGAAGAAGGTCAATGAGCACACTCACACCTTGGCTAAGGCCTATGGTGGTGAGGACCGCTTGCTTATATGCTTGGGTAGCCAAAGATCTTCTCTCTATAAAGAGGAATTAGGCTATACCCCCAAGAAAGGCAAGATGACCTTTGCTTCTCACAAGACTAGTTTTGTGAAGAACAATGATCGGTTTTGCACTAGTTGCAAGCAAGTTGGTCATAAAAAGCATGAGTGCAAGAAGAAGAGCAAGAATGCTAATGCATCCTCAATTAAGATTAATTATTTCTATATGCTTATCAAGGGTACAAATGGTGTGAAAGCTAAGTTCATTGATACACCATGGGTGGGCTCAAAGAAGAAAGTCATCTAGGTGCCAAAGAGCTTGGTCACTAACTTTCAAGGACCCAAGCAAGTTTGGGTACCTAAAAAGAATTGATCTTCCTTTGTAGGTCCATTACAAAGCCGGAGGAATGCATTGGGTTCTTGATAGTGGGTGCACTCAACACATGACCGATGATGCAAGAATGTTCAACTCAATCAACACCAATGGCAATGATGGTTATGATAGTATTACATTTGGTGACAATGGCAAAGGCAAGGTCAAGGGGCTTGGTAAGATTGCAATATCCAATGACATGAGCATTTCCAATGTATTGCTTGTTGAGAGCTTGAACTTCAATTTCCTATCTGTGGCTCAATTGTGTGATCTTGGATTCAAATGTATATTTGGGGTAGTTGATGTAGAGATCATAAGTGTAGATGGCTCTAACTTGATCTTCAAAGGCTTTAGGTATGAGAATCTATGCTTGGTTGATTTTAATGCTAGTGAAGCTCAATTGGCAACATGTTTGTTCACTAAGTCTAGTATGGGTTGATTATGACATAGAAGTCTTGGTCATGTTAGAATAAAACAATTGAATAGATTGGTTAAGCATGACTTGGTTAGAGGCTTGAAAGATGTTGTGTTTGAGAAAGATAAGCTTTGTAGCTCTTGTCAAGCCGACAAACAAGTTAGAAACACCCATCCTAAGAAAAGCATGATAAGCACTAGTAAAGCATTTGAATTATTACACATGGATTTGTTTAGACCAACACAATACGCTAGCATTGGTGGTAACAAATATGGCTTTATGATAGTGGATGATTATACTAGATACACTTGGGTATTCTTTCTAGTGGACAAAAGTGATGTGTTTTCAACATTCAAATCATTTGTCAGGGGCATTTACAATGAGTTTGAAATAACCATCAAGAGAGTTAGAAGTGACAATGTTAGTGAGTTCAAGAACACTAGAATTGATGAGGTGTGTGATGAATTTGGAATTAGACATAAATTCTCAGCCAAGTACACTCTACAATCAAACGGCATTGTTGAGAGGAAGAATAGAATACTCATTGATATGGCAAGGTCTATGCTTAGTGAGTATAATGTGAGTCAATCTTTTTGGGCCAAAGCTATCAACACGGCTTGCTATTATAGCAACCGCCTCTATTGTCACCCATTAAAAGAGAAGACACCATATGAGCTCTTGAATGGTAGAAAGCCCAACATTGCATATTTTTGGGTCTTTGGTTGCAAATGCTATATCTTAAAGATAAGCACTAGATTGGGCAAGTTTGACAAGAAATGTGATGAAGGATTCCTACTTGGTTATTCCACTACAAGCAAAGCATATAGACTTTGAAATTTGGATAGTGGTACTCTTGAGGAAGTTCATGATGTTGAATTTGATGAAACAAAGGGTTCACAAAGAAGAGAATGAGAACTTGGAAGATGTTAGAGGTATTCAACTTTCAAATGCTATGAAGAACATGGATGTTGGTGAATTGAGGCCTAGGCAAGTAAATGATGATGAAGATGATCAAGTGCAAGTGCTCTCTAACTCAAATGTGCAAGATGATACAACTCAAGCTAGTACAAATGGCTCTCATGACAATGAACAAGATCAAGTGGCTAGTACATCATCTCAACCTAATGATCAAGCAAGTGCAAGTAATCAAGTTCTAATCCTACAACTGTCGACGAAATATGGTCGGCAGTCTACCCAGGGGTATGCCCAAGGTAGTAGATTATCGGCAGACAGATGCGCAAGCCCCAAACAAGATGGTGACGCAAGACAGACATGAGGTTTTATCCAGGTTCGGCCGCCAAGAAGGCGTAATACCTACGTCCTGCGTCTGATTTGTATTGCTGTATGTCAATGAGAGATATTTTTTAGAGGGGTCCCCTGCCCGCCTTATATAGTCCGGGGGGCAGGGTTACAGATCTGGAAACTAATCCTAGTCAGTTACAATTGCCATATCTGGCCGGATAAGGATTCCTATTCTAACCGACCAGGATCCTGTTTGGTCGCCAAATCCGTCTTGATTCCTTGTGCGGGACTCCGATCAGGTTAACTGGGCCGCACGTCATCTTTCGGGTGGACTGAACCCATCGATCCGGGCCAGCCCAAGCATAGCCGTAAGGGTATAGGGGTTAATACCCCCACAGCTAGTCCCCGAGCATCATGCATTATGCTGCGACACGCCATTTGAACCTTCTCCGACAAACGAGGCTTGAATTCTTGATGCCTCCGACCACCGTCATCACCGGAGAAGTAGGTTGTCCGAAGAATGTATGGTGCTCTTAAGAAAAAAGAAAAAGATTTCTGTCCTGAGAAGTGTGCCCACTTGTATTTCTGAAAAGAAATGTAAGTGGTCTTGAAATATAGCATCCTGAAACATCAGAAGCGTAGGGGTCGAAAAACAAACACGTTCACCGCAAGGTGAAGTGTGCCCACTTAGTCCCCGAGCTTGCTGGAAGGCAAAGTATGAGCCTTGTAGCAAGGTCTAAAAGAAAAGTCTCTTAACTGTATGTGAGTACAAATCACATGTAGCCAAGGAGAACCTTTATTCAAGCAGTGGTCAGGGCAGTCCCCGAGCATACTAATAATCCTCGTAATCATTCAAAACACAGGGGTCGATTTAAACAAACACATTCACCGCAAGGTGAAGTGTGCCCACTTAGTCCCCGAGCCTGGTGGTAGGTGACGCAGGTACGTGGTGCCAGGGTCTATCAAAGAAATTCCGCTGAAATTAAGAATCCAATTACCGTACAGGCAAAACAAGATACACCGGCAGGTGCATCGTATCGACGTAGTCCCCGAGCTTGCTGGAAGGCGAAGTATGAACCTTGTAGCGAGGTCTAAAGAAAAGTCTCTTAACTGTATGTGAGTACAGATCACATGTAGCCAAGGAGAACCTTTATTCAAGCAGTGGTCGGGACAGTCCCCGAGCACGGCCGTGGTCAGAGCGATTCCCGAGCACAAAAGTGGCCTGGGTAGTATCCAATCACAGTAGTGGTCTGTGCAGTCCCCGAGCACATTAGTGGTCTGGGCAGTCCCCGTGCACATTAGTGGTCTGGGTAGTCCCCGAGCACATTAGTGGTCTGGGCAGTCCCCGAGCACATTAGTGGTCTGGGCAGTCCCCGAGCACATTAGTGGTCTGGGCAAATCCACGATCACTTGCGCTGCTTGTACTATTATTTTGTGTACTTTTCTCTATTCTCTGCCAAGGCCAGTCTGACACATCTGGTCAAAAAAGTAAAGAGGTGTAGGACATCATTCCGTCTTCTTCTTCTTCTTTTTTTTTTATCAACAGTCGATTGACACCTGTATTGAGGTGTATCAGTGTGGGCCCCCTTACACCATCAACGAAGAGGCGCGTACACTGTTAACGAAGGAGCGCGTTTATTGGCGCAGATTTCGAGGTTGTGTGAACAACCGTCTGCGGCGCGTGCGCACGACTCCCAATATTCTCGGGCGGACGAAGCGACGGTGCTCTTTGTTTTATATAATGCAGATCTGGTAAGTTACTCATACCATTCCCCATTGTCATCCACCGCTGCAACCGTCTTCTTCTTCCTGCCGAACCCTAATCCCCAAAAATCATCACCAATCCCCTCGGTCTCCCGCATCCACCCACTTAGCAAGGACGAGCTAATGGCGAAGAGAGATGCCCAGAAGAAAGGCGGGGTCATGGCGAAAGAATGGTGGAAGTCGCGGAGCAACGAGCAGACCATCAAGGACCTCGTCGCCATGGGAGTGCTCCACAACAAGGCACTTGCGGGATGGCGTGCACCGGAAGGAGAAAGCTTCCCCGATCCACAACCAGGTGAGATTGTGGTCTTTGAAGATTTCTTCAAACGGGGTTTTGGGATTCCAGTGCACCCTTTCCTTCAGGGTCTCTGCTTGTACTACGAGATTGGGATTTGCAATCTGCATCCCAACTCGATTCTTCTTGTCTCCACCTTCATCCATCTCTGCGAGGCTTATGGCGGCTTCCAGCCCCATTTCGACCTCTTTCGCCACCTATTCTGTCTTCGGAAGAAAGGGAGCGGTGGCTCGAAGATCGCCGGAGGCATTTACCTGAACCTGCGTGACGGCATGAAGGCTCAATACCTGCACTGCCCCTGGAACACCTCATTGGACGAGTGGTACAAGAAGTGGTTCTACATCCGTGAAGAGCCGAACACCATCACTCTATGCGATGTGGGACTGATTCCAGAGAAGAAAAGTAGCTGGTCGGAGAGGCCCGAGAACTTGGAGCAGATCGCCGAACTGCTCGGGATGATCCCGTGGGGAAGGCTTGATGGCCCGAGCGTTGTCGGCAACTTCATCAGCCGAAGAATTCAGCCCTGCCAGAAAAGGATTCACCCCGGCTTCGAGTACCAAGGAGGCACTGATCCGACGAGGACCAGGAAGGAGCCGCTCGACAAGATGGAAATCAAGGCCAGGATTGGAGAGCTGTTCAACCTGGCCGATCCCAATTATGTTGCACTGAACGCCATCGAACACGCCTTTAAGCTGGCTCGCCCTCCCCCAAAGGTAAATGACGCCTCCTTTTAACTGTAGAGTCATGTTGCATCAAGAAAATAACTATCTTTTCCTTCATTTTGTGTCTCAGTGTAATGGCCGTGACCGGGCAGGAGTGTTTGTGTCGCCTCCCCCCGGTGTAGAATGGCCACAAGCTACTGGGCCAACCGCCCAGACCAGCGCCAGGACCGACGACATTCACTGGGCGGTACTCGAGACCGTAGAGGACACCTCGACCAGAGCCGCTGGCAAGCGTCCGGCTGCCAGCAAACGACGTCAAGCCATCTTCCCCCCGTCGGACGACGAAGCAGAGGATGCGGACATCTTCCAGCTCGTCCCCCGAAAGAGGAGAAGGCAGGTGGGACCGTCGGAGCAGGGTGGCTCCTCTGTGCCAGCAGTGGTCACAGCACCGACCACTGCGACACAAAGCACGAACGAAGAGAACGTGCCGCATCAAGCTCCGACGCCCGTTCCGGAGGTTGAACAAGTCCCGGTGGAAACTGTCGAGCAAGCGGAGCAGGGGCGGTCGAGGAGACATTCCTTCCTCACATCCTTCCGCAAATCAAAACTGTAAGTATCTACACTTTTGATGTAAGCTTTGCATTTTGCATTGGATGCTATTATCTTCTGAATTTGTCTCTGAATGTATTAGATCGGCGTCCACCGAAAACCCCGACCAGCTAGCTGGGTGCGGAACGTCCTTACCAACAACGGCTGGACAAACTGCTCAGCAACCAACCGTGGAGGAGCCCATGGCAGGGACTCCACCTGGGCCTCAGCAGGCGGACGACCAGATGCCAGTCCCCGAGCAGAATACAAGTGCTCCAAGCACGAAACCTGATGAGGCGGATACCACAGCGCCAAGGGAGCTGGATCTAGCCGAGGGGTAGCAGCCAGAAGTTGCCCGGAACATGGTTGCCGACGCGACGGCTCGTGGGAAAGCCCTGGTGGTCGTGGAGTCTGCGAACTCCGGACCAGTGCCACTTTCCGAACAGGAAGCTGAAGAGGATGAAGTAGAAGAAGTCCTGGGCCGTCCCCAAGATAGGCGACAACATGTATATGTGTCGCGCTATCGGAACGACGAATGGGTCATGCATGAGGAAATCCCAGAGGTCGAAGAGACCTTAAGAGTCGAACGGGCGGCCAAGCGTCTGGTGACTGAAGTCCAGGTATATTTGGCGTTAGTCCTTGACCCTGTTGTGTAGTCGAGCTGTCTGACGTAGCTTGTCTGTGTGCAGGACTTGATGAAAACTGCAAGATACCGAAAAAGGTGCTTCGACTAGATAGAAGGAACCATGACGACCAATAAGGAGCTGACGGCTGAAGTGGAACGCCTACGGCGCCACCTTGAAGCCGCCGACCAGGAGAGGACAAACCAAGAAACACAGAACCAAAACCTGGTCGGCCAGCTCGAAAACAAAGAGCAGGAGAAAATAAGTAAGTGTTCACCGTATCATAGCAAGCGCAGGACTTGCGTTGTTTTGTTCTTGACAGCAATAGCTGTAATGTAGGTTTAGAAGCTGAAGTGACCCGCCTCCAGGGGGAGAACAGCCGCGCGCTTGCAGAATGTGGTCGCCTGAAGGAGGATAACGAGAAACTGGCACGCCGCCAGTCGGAACTCCAAGACCACACTAACAAAATGAAGGACGACCTGAAAAGTAAGCACTCCAGACCACCTTTCTCGTTCAATTGCCCGCATCGCCTTGTCGTGTCATCACGTTTGATGTCTTGTACTGTTTTCAGTTTTGAAAGTCAATGCCAAGAGGCACCTTGAGGCCGTGATCAAGGAGCGCGACGACTGGAAAGCACAATGCCTTAAGGCCTCCGAGGAGCGGGACACATGGAGCAAGCGATGCCAAGAAATGGCAACAGGCATTGTGCCCGTCCTCGACCTTATCGACCCGGCGCTCACAGAGGAAGAGCTAAGGACACCTCAGCTCGGACTGGTCGAGAGATGCAAGCAAGCATGGGGATGGTTCCAAGACTTCGTGAAGGAGGCGGGTGAGTACACGGGTGCCCATGTGCTAAGCATGGTGCGTGCTCACTACCCCCTGATCGATCTTAAATGCTTGGAGGCTGGGTACCCGAAGGAGATAGACCCAGACCAGGCCGAAGAGCTTCGGACGGCCCAGCTGGACTTGTCGTCAAAGATAATTGGCGATATTAACCTGTGCGGAGGTGGGACAGCACCTATGGAGGGTATGCCATCGACAAGCCAGCTGGAAATGCCATCAGCTACAAGCCAACCAACGAAGCCTGCGGTCTCGACCAGCCAGGCACCGGTGGGGCCATCCCCTTCAGCTTGACTAGCTCCAGAGTCCCCAAGACTCGAGTAGGGTATCAGAGGCGGCGAGCAGTAAATGCCATGCGCCCCGACCAGCCAATGTAATAGGCTTAAAGCTGTAGAAGGAGGACATAGTTGTGTTATTGTAAACTTGAGCCTTTTCAGGCAAGCTTGTAATAACGTAACTGTATATTATTATAAGCTTGTTTGTTTTGTACAAAACGTACTTTAAGCTTGAAATTTTGTGTTGGTGTAACTAAGTGGGAACGTGTTAACGTTCTGTTTAGTTGTACCGTTTTGCTCGACACGTCATCCTGAAAAGTTTGTGCGGCCCTAGTCTGGCATGTGGTCGGAGTATGAGGTACTATGACCTGTGCATACGTGAACACAGACAAGCCAAACCAGGGGGGACCTGCCGATCACCCGCAACGTAGGGAGCGGATCCCGTGCACGTGTTGGGAGGAACCGTAGACAGGGCCTGCTCCGAAAACCGTAGGAGGAGTGGTGGTCGGCTTGTACTGGCTTAAGTTAGAATAACCATAAAATTTGGAGTGACACATTAGAGTGGTCGGAGAAATCATAGTTGCTTTAGTAAAGTAAATCAAAAATACAAGTAGAGTACATATCTCAGTAGTTAAGCATAGAAACGTCTAAGCTTGTCAATGTGCCATGAGTTCGGTACGTCCGTGCCGTCTAGATGAGCTAACCTGTAAGACGTTGGACGTGTGACTTCCTTGATCATGAAGGGTCCCTCCCATGGGGTTGCGAGTTTGTGGACACCAGCCTGGTTCGTCTTCCACTTCAAGACTAAGTCCCCGACCACGAAGAAACGCTCTTTAACGTTCTTGTTGTAATACCTGCGCAAAACAGCAAGGTATTTGGCCATGCGTACGCAAGAATCAAGCCTTTTCTCTTCAGCGCTGTTGACTTCTAGCTCCCGTACTTCGTCGACCTTGCCTTCGTCAAAGTTCTCTACCCGTGCTGATCGGAAAGCTATATCTGGTGGGAGGACTGCTTCAGCGCCGTAAACCATAAAGTATGGTGAGACGCCAGTGTTACGACTGGGCTGAGTTCGGAGGCCCCAGACAACGGCTGGTAACTCCTTGAGCCATCTTCCAGGAGCTTTATCGTTTTCTCTGTACATCCTCTTTTTCAATGCGTCCAAGATCATGCCATTTGCCCGCTCGACTTGTCCATTAGCTCTAGGATGCGCCACCGAGACGTATTTTACAACTATGCTCCTTTCATCGCAGAAGTCCCAAAAAGCGTTCCCGGTGAACTGAGTACCCAGATCAGTAATGATGCTGTTGGGCACGCCGAAACGGTGGATGACCTGGTCGAGGAATGTGACGGCTTTCTCTGAGGATGCCTGTACCAGAGGCATGTATTCTATCCACTTAGAAAACTTATCAATTAGCACGAAGACGCATGTAAATTTCCCAGGAGCTGGTTTGAAAGGCCCGATCATGTCCAGTCCCCAGCATGCGAAGGGCCAAGAGGCTGGAATTGTCTGGATCTCATGTGCCGGTACATGGATTCTCTTGGAGAAGAACTGACAACCTTCACAGCGACGGACTAGCTTTTCTGCGTCGGCCACTGCTGACGGCCAATAGAACCCTGCTCGGAAAGCCTTACCGACCAGTGTTCTTGAGGCCGCGTGGTTGCCGCAGGAGCCAGAGTGGATTTGGTCTAGGAGATGCTTACCTTCCTCCTGGGTTATACACTTCATCAAGATTTCCTCCTTAGCATTTTTGCGCCATAACTTGCCATCGACGAGCAGATACTGCTTACTACGACGCATCAGGCGTTCATTTTCTGTTCGATCGATATAACCGCTACCGTCTGTTAAGTACTTGATGAAAGGTGTTCTCCAGTCTGGCTCATGAGTGGTCGGAAGTGGCTCGGTTGCGCTCGGCGCCGGAACCGTAGCCACTAATTGCTGGTCTGAGACTTTGTCGGTCGTTGAATCTTCGTCTTCAATGGAGGGCGTGAGCAGGTCTTGGACGAATACGCCATGTGGGATTTTGGCTCGGGATGATCCTAACTTTGACAACGCATCCGCTGCCTGGTTCTTGTCCCGGACCACGTGTATGTACTCGATGCCATAGAACCTGCCTTCCAGCTTTCTTATCGATTTGCAATAAGCGTCCATCTTTTCACTGGTCGTGTCCCAGTCCTTGTTGAGTTGGTTGATGACCAAAGCCGAATCTCCGTAAACATAGAGACGTTTAACTCCAAGCTCAACCGCAATGCGTAGACCATGCAAGCATGCTTCATACTCGGCGGCATTATTAGATGCTGGGAAGTAAATCCTGAGGACGTACCGGAGCTGCTCCTTGGATGGTGATATGAAAAGAATTCCTGCTCCCACACCGTCAATATTGAGAGAACCGTCGAAGTACATCGTCCAATATTCGTCGGATCCCGGAGAAGCGGGCGTGCTTAAGTCTGTCCACTCGACGATGAAATCGACGAGTGCCTAAGACTTGATTGTAGTACGGCTTGCAAATTCCAAGGAAAAGGGGCATAGCTCCATTGCCCATTTGACGATGCGCCCGTTCGCATCCTTATTGCGAATGATGTCCCCCAAAGGGTACTCGGTCATGACCACCACACGATATCCGTCGAAATAATGTCTCAACTTTCGGGATGTTATCAGTATGGCGTAGAGCAGTTTCTGAATCTGTGGGTACCTGGTCTTGGATTCGTTGAGTACCTCACTAATGAAATAGATTGGCCGCTGTACCTTGTAGGCGTGGCTCGGCTCGTCGCGCTCGACCACCATTGTAGTGGAAACCACCCGATCGGTTGCCGCAATGTAAAGCAGGAGAGTTTCGTCTTCTCTGGGAGCAGTAAGTACCGGAGGTGACATAAGGTATTGTTTCAGCTGCGTGAAGGCAGCGTCTGCTTCCTCCGACCACTCGAACTTCTCAGACGATTTGAGCAGTTTGAAGAATGGTAGTCCTTTTTCTCCTAATCTTGATATGAAACGGCTTAGAGCAGCCATGCAGCCGGTGAGCTTCTGGACATCCTTCACCTTTTTTGGGGGCTTCATGTCTAAGACAGCTTTGACTTTCTCCGGGTTAGGGCATATGCCGTCGTAACTGACGACGTTGCCGAGCAGTATGCCAGAAGGGACACCAAAGATGCACTTCTTTGGGTTTAATTTCCATTGGAACGTATTAAGGGCTACGAAGGTGCGTTCCAGATTGTCAACAAGGGTATGTGCTTCCTTGGTTTTGACAACTACATCGTCGACGTAAGCCTCGACGAGGCCGTCTTTTATCTCGTTGTTGAGGCAGGCCTGTATAGCGCGTTGGTAAGTAGCACCGGCGTTTTTGAGCCCGAACGACATAGTCGTGTAGCAGTAGGCGCCGAAGGGCGTGATGAAAGATGTCTTGATCTGGTCGTCCTTTTTGAGAGCGATCTGGTGATAACCAGAGTAGCAATCGAGAAAGGAAAGCAGCTCGCAACCGGCGGTTGAATCTACGACCTCGTCTATGCGAGGCAAGCCAAAGGGGTCCTTAGGGCAGTGTTTGTTGAGATCAGTGTAATCAACGCACATTCTCCATTCATTATTCTTTTTGCGTACAAGAACCGGGTTGGCTAACCATTCCGGATGATGCACTTCTTTGATAAATCTGGCTGCCAAAAGCCGTGTAACTTCTACCCTAATCGCCTCCTTTTTGTCGCGAGCGAACCGTCGTAGCTTCTGCTTGATTGGTTTGGCTTTGCTGTTGACATTCAAGGAGTGCTCAATCAAGTCCCGAGGTACACCGGGCATGTCGGAAGGTTTCCATGCAAACACATCCATGTTGCCCCTCAAGAACCTGACGAGCGCGTCTTCCTATTTGGGATCCAGGTCGGCCCCGATGAGGGCTGTTTTGCTGGGATCGCCCTCGACCAGCTGGATCGTCTTGTGCTCCTTGCACCTGATGTTCTTGCACGGAGCCTCGAGCTCTGGGATCTCCAAGTGGTCGGCCGTGGTCTTCTTAGCATTGAGCATGGTCTCGGCCATGCGAATAGAGAGGTCGTGGGCCTCTGCTATTTTGAAGCTGTCGTCCTCGTAGGTATAAGCTGCGTATACGTTGCCCCTGAGGGTTAAAACTCCTTTCTCAGTAGGCATCTTGAGCACCAGATACCTGTAATGAGGTATGGCCATGAACTTGGTGAGCGACGGTCGACCAAGAATAGCATGGTAGGTGCCGTCGAAATCAGCGACCACGAAGTTGACGTAGTCGGTGCGGAAGTGGTCCGGAGTCCCAAACTGCATAGGTAGCATGATCTGCCCGAGAGGTGTGGAGCTCTGTCCGGGGAGAACGCCCCAGAACTGTGCCTCGTATGGCTTCAGGTCCGCCTGGGCTATTTTCAGAGCGGGCAGGCTGTTCTTGAACAGTATATCAATGGAGCTGCCGCCGTCGATCAGTACCCTGTCGAACTGAACCTTGTTGATACAAGGATCGAGGACCAGGGGAAAACGCCCTGGCTCGGGTATGGCGGCCCATTGGTCCTTCCTGCTGAAGTAGATTTCGCGGTGAGACCACGGAGGAAGCTACGGATCGGTAAGAAGTTTGTCGTTCTTTGCCACGTTCAAGCAGGCGCGGGCGAGCAGCTTGCGTTCTCGTTTGGTCTCAATGGACACCTTGCCGCCGATGATGGTGTGCACGCGATCCATCGGCTTGACGTATTTATGACGAGGATCTGCATCGTCGTCGTCGTCGTTGTCCTCGTTGCGCTGTTCCCTCACGTCAGTAGGCTTGTCGGACATATCCGGAGCCTGTTGGCGCGTGTAGATAGTCTTGAGGACGCGACAATTCTCCATGGTATGGTTCGACTTGGGATGGAGCTGGCAGGGGCCCTTCAATGCCTTGGCGTAATCGTCCTTGTAGTTACGACGTCCTCCGCCCTTTTTCACAGTATTGACCTCGCCATCGTCTTCCCGAGCACGCTTGCTTCTGTAATCGTCACGGCGGTTGCGCCGCTGATTACGTTGATCACGGTGGTCGCGGGAGTCGTTGCGCTGGTTGCGGCGGTCAAAATTGTCGTTCCGACCACGGTTGCCGCGGTAATCATCGCGGTGTGGGGGGTGGTCGGAGCGTGGGACCCTCGCTTCTTCTTCGACGATTATCTTTTTAGCGTCGTCAGCGTCCGCGTATTTCTTAGCGGTGGCCAAGAGCGCTGTGACCGACTCGGGTCTTTTCCGGAGGAGCTTGTCTCTTAGGGCATCGTGGAAGCGGAGGCCGGTGACGAAAGCCTCGATTGCTTCATTGTCGGATATTGATGGGACCTTGATGCGCATCTCCGAAAAACGCCGAACGTACTCGCGCAGTGGTTCGTCTTTCCGATCTCGGATCCGTTGCAGATCGTACTTGTTGCCGGGTTGTTCACAAGTAGCGATGAAATTGTCGATGAAGGCCTGCTTGAGTTCCTGCCAAGAGTCAAAAGAGTTTGCCGGCAAGCTAACTAGCCATTGGTGACCTGCATGACCAACGGCGACTGGGAAGTAGTTAGACATAACGTGCTCGTCAGCCATGGCTGATCGGCACGCGGTTTCATAGAGCATGACCCATAATTCGGGGTTTTCTTTGCCGTCGTACTTCTGAAGCTTCTCGAGCTTGAAATTCTTGGGCCATATGACTTGGTGCAGGTGTGGAGTGAACTGCTTCAGACTCGGCGGACCGTGGACGGTGTCGTACTCCATACGGCGATAGCTTTCATGGGATGCACGATCGTCGGCTCTCTGGTTGATGCGAGCACGCAAATCACGTCCACCGAGGTAATGGCGGAGATCGTTATTGCCATCGCGGCGATCTCGATTGCCACCTGGATTAGCGCCGCGACCGTGGTTATCACGGCGATTGTCGCGGTTATCTCGGCGGTTGTCGCCTCGAACGTCGTAGCGGTTATCCTCCCGGCGGCGGTTGTCGTCCCGACCACCATCACGACCACCGTTCCCGCCTTGACGGTTGTCCGATGGGTCGTTATTGCGCGAGCCACGTAGGTTGAGTGGCTGTGAGCAACTTGAGTATTGGCGGCTATGGCTTGATTCAACAGAAACGGATGGAGCCCGGGCTTGGTTCATCTCTGCGGTCTGAGCCATAGCAGCCGTCAGATAAGCTTGTATGTCATCACGGATTACTTGAGTCTCGGGAGTGTTGGGCAGCCGCTGCATCGTCGCCATGGCGACTGCTACGTTGGCGCTTGGGGTCTTGAAGACTTGTTTATCCCCCACCCTGTCGAAAGCATTGTTGAGGTCACGCGGTTGGACCCTTATGCGTCGTGCCTCCTGGTCTGCTTCAGCTTCGATTTGCCGGCGATTAAACCGGTCAATATTGCGTGCTTCGCGTGCAGGTTTTTCTTGTTCTGTTTCGCCAACTGCTGGCGGCTCGTCGTTGCTGACAACATGGATCAAATCCCCTCGTCTTGGCGGGAAAGACGGAAATTGGAGGAAACCCGGGGCGTGGTCTGGTAGATCCAGATCGTATTGGGCGCCGTCATCTTCGTGACGCTGAAGCTCGGTGTGGACAGATGCGTTGGACGCGATGCCGGATGAGGAGCTGGAGTCACCTTCCCGGACTGTGTGGACGGATCCTTCCTGATAATCTTCGATCCGGACCATGTTGACGATGTTGCATGGCTTCGGCCGAGATCGGTGTACAGGACACAGATCCGAGCGGTGTCGCAGGTCGTACGCGTAGCTGGAGGCAGCGTTTTGCAGGCCGTAGGGCTGGACCTGGTGGTTCTCCGTCAGGGCTTCGTACTCGCAGAGTCAGAGACCCGTCGCGATGTTTGGCCGGCGATGAGCGAAACGCCCTTCAGGAGTTGATACGACCACAAGATCTGTTCCAAATCGCACAGGGCGATTGGTCCGAGCTGGCCGGATAGATCTGTCGTGGAGAGATGTTACCTGCTCGTTAGGTTGGGTTTGAATCGTACTCACCAGAGCCAGGGTCTCAGCGAGTTGGATGCCGACCCGATCAACGGAATCGAGCAGGTCGGTGTTGTCGATCTGCTTCCCTCTGTAGCGGGGAAGCGGATGACGGGTTGTTGGCGTGGCTGTAGGCGTGGTCAGAGCCAGATGTCCCGTGGTCGGAGCCAGGTCCATCGTGGTCGGAACCGTGTTCACCGTGGTCGGAGCCGTGTTCACCGTGGTCGGAGCCGTGTTCACCGTGGTCGGAGCCGTAGCCGATGCAGGTGAAGTAGTCATCGGCGCAGGCTGAATCCATGCCTCCCCCGTGGCCATGGCGATGGAGTCGTCGGAGCTGGTGGTCCAGGTGATCTGGCCGACGGTGAACGTGAGGCCGCTGGGCGTAGCCATGGAGCCGGAGATGATGACCATCTTGTTTGTTTGGAGAGCAGTACGCACACCCCCTACCTGGCGCGCCACTGTCGACGAAATATGGTCGGCAGTCTACCCAGGGGTATGCCCAAGGTAGTAGATTATCGGCAGACAGATGCGCAAGCCCCAAACAAGATGGTGACGCAAGACAGACACGAGGTTTTATCTAGGTTCGGCCGCCAAGAAGGCGTAATACCTACGTCCTGCGTCTGATTTGTATTGCTGTATGTCAATGAGAGATATTTTTTAGAGGGGTCCCCTGCCCGCCTTATATAGTCCGGGGGGCAGGGTTACAGATCTGGAAACTAATCCTAGTCAATTACAATTGCCATATCTGGCCGGATAAGGATTCCTATTCTAACCGACCAGGATCCTGCTTGGTCACCAAATCCGTCTTGATTCCTTGTGCGGGACTCCGATCAGGTTAACTGGGCCACATGTCATCTTTCGGGTGGACTGAACCCATCGATCCGGGCCAGCCCAAGCATAGCCGTAAGGGTATAGGGGTTAATACCCCCACAACAACCAACCAATGTTGCAAGGGATCATCCATTAGACACTATTATTGTAGATATTTCTAGAGGTATACAAACAAGATCAAGATTGGCTTTATTTTATGAACATTTCTCATTTGTGTCATCTATTGAACCAAAGAAGATAGATGAAGCATTGAAGGATGTTGATTGGGTGAATGCTATGCATGAAGAATTGAATAACTTCACAAGAAATCAAGTATGGGAATTAGTAGAGAGACCAAAGGGACACAATGTGATTGGAACCAAATAGGTCTTTAGAAATAAGCAAGATCAAGATGGGATAGTAGTAAGGAATAAAGCAAGATTAGTAGCACAAGGATATACAAAAGTTGAAGGTCTTAACTTTGGAGAAACATATGTCCCGGTTGCTAGATTGGAAGCAATTAGAATCTTGCTAGCCTATGATTATGCCCACAACATCAAACTCTATCAAATGGATGTTAAGAGTGCATTTCTCAATGGTTACATCAATGAAGAAGTTTATGTTGAGCAACCTCCCAGTTTTGAAGATGACAAGAAGCCCGACCATGTGTACAAATTGAAAAAGGCACTATATGGCTTAAAGCAAGCACCTAGAGTATGGTATGAGAGATTGAGGGACTTTCTACTCTCTAAAGGGTTCATGGTGGGCAAGGTTGACACCACTCTTTTCACCAAGAAGATTGGCAATGACTTATTTGTGTTGTAAATCTACGTTGATGACATCATATTTGGATCAACCAATCAAGACTTTTATGAAGAGTTTGGAAATATGATGTCTAATGAGTTTGAAATGTCCATGATTGGAGAGTTAAGTTACTTTCTTGGTCTTCAAATCAAGCAATTGAAGAATGGTATATTTATGAGTCAAGGCAAGTACATCAAAGATATGCTCAAGAAGTTTGGTATGAGTGATAGCAAAGCTATTAGTACACCAATGGGAATAAATGACAACTTGGATAGTGATGCAAGTAGCAATATGGTGGATCAAAAATTGTATCGGTCTATAATTAGAAGCCTACTTTATGTGACCGCATCAAGATCAGATATCATATTTAGTGTATGCATGTGTGTAAGATTTCAAGCCTCACTAAGAGAAAGTCATTTGAATGCTACAAAGATAATATTGAGGTACTTGAAGCATACACAAAATATTGGTTTGTGGTATCCCAAAGGAGCAAAGTTTGAGCTAGTTGGTTACTCTGACTTGGATTATGTGGGATGCAAGGTTAAAAGGAAGAGCACCTCAGCCACATGTCGATTGTTGGGAAGATCACTTATTTCATGGTCATCAAAGAAGCAAAATAGTGTTGCATTATCAACCGCCAAAGCCGAATACATATCCGCCGGTAGTTGTCGTGTACAAATACTTTGGATGAAGGCCACCTTGAGTGACTTTGGAATGAAGTTCAAGAAAGTGCCATTGCTATTTGACAATGACATTGCAATCAAGTTAACCAACAATCCGGTTCAACATGTAAGAACAAAGCATATTGATGTCCGCCATCATTTCATAAGAGATCACCAACGAAAAGAGGATATTTGCATTGAGAGTGTAGGTACCGAAGATCAACTTGCCGATATATTCACCAAACCATTAGATGAGAAAAGGTTTTGCAAGCTAAGGAATGAGTTGAACATATTGGATTTCTCAAGTATGTGTTGATGCACCCACCACTTATATGACATGCCTCTCCTTCGAGCAATCTAAGGTAAAAGTTGATTAGCATGGCATACATCCTTGCTAAGGACATATTTAATGCATCTAGTCATCTTTTACATTTAATAGGCTCATTCATAAAAATCAAATGATTTTAATGTTTGTATGGTACCACTATTGCTTCTATGCTTAATTTGGTCTAGTGGTAGCATAGAATATATTTGTGAGCTTGTAAACCTAGTGTTTGATCTAGAAAATAAGCTATAAGTGTTTAACTCAATATGGTACAAGATAACCCTTATTTGAAGGTGTGAAGAAGCTTGTCCTTGGATCAAACCGAGTTAAATATCTTTGGCAAATATTCTAGATTGAACCAAATTTGGGATCCTCACCTCATTGATTGACATTGATAATCTCAACCTATCTATATTTTGAACCTTTTGTGGTCATTGATGACAAAGGGGAAGAAATAATGTACAAAGATGGTGAAAAGATAACATAGGGGGAGAGTTATGACAAAGTAAAGATAGTGAAAAGATAACATAGGGGGAGAGATATGACAAAGTAATAGGATCAATTAAAATTTTGAGCACACAAGTAGGGGGAGCAAGATCATAAACTTGGTGGATGCATTTGAATGTGCATTTCATATGTTTGCTTGCATGGCACAAGTTTTAAATTTCAATATCCATGCTTGTGTGGTATATGCTAGTTGTAGGATTGAATGATGAAATGAAAAACTAACATCCATAGGTTAAGAAACTAGACTTATGTTTATTTTATGGAAACTAGACCCTTACTTCTAATGTTGATCTCATGGGGTATCTCTAGTTTTTGTGTATGTCTAGTTACTAATGGTGCTAAGGATGGTATATTGGTGCACTCCGATGGGTATCATGTTTTAAAGGTCCATCTTTTATACCTTAGCATCATTTGATAGACATTGTCTCCTATATTTTCTATCTAAACATATGTGCAAGCTACAATCCAAACTCTTGGCACATATGTAGGGGGAGCAATTGCTACCACATGGGATTCATGAAACTTGTCCATATCCTTTTACACATGGTAAATATGCTTGGGGCAAGCAACATGGATTCAATTAAATTTCAATTCATATCTTTGTGTAAGGGTTGTCATCAATTACCAAAAATGGAAAGATTGAAAGCTCTAGTTTGGTTTTGGTGAATTGATGAGACCCTATGTGCTAACCTAATTTATCAAAGTGATTATGAGATAGGTGGCACGTTTCAAGTTGTGAAGCAAATGAAGATCATGACATGATGATGGTGATGCCATAGTGATGATCAAGTGCTTGGACTTGGAAAAGAAGAAAGAGAAAAATAAAAAGCTCAAGGCAAAGGTGAAATTGATAGGATCTTTTCGGTTTAGTGATCGAGACACTCAACGAGTGTGATCACATTTATGATAGATAGCCGTACTATTAAGAGGGGTGAAACTCGTATCGAAATATGGTTATCATAGTGCCACTAGATGCTCTAACTCATTGCATATGCATTTAGGATCTAGTGGAAAGCTAACACCCTTGAAAATATTTGTGAAAGTATCCTAACACATGTGCACAAGGTGATACACTTGGTGGTTGACACATTTAATCAAGGGTGGTAAAGTTCGGGGTCAAAAGAAGAAATTTCGTATTGACCGGACTCTGCCTTGGGCAGTGACCGAACTCTGACCCCACGTCCGATCAGTGGCGCGCAGTGAAGGCCACCAACGGTCCCTTGACCGAACGTTGAAGAGAAAGAGGGACCGAACGCGCAGGGGGTGCGTCCGATCACCTAGTGACGTACGCTAACGCAAGCAACAAAGAGAGGCTGAGTTGACCGGACGCAGGCCTAGGTTTGGTCATGAGCCACCGGACGCATCCGGGCGCGAAAAACAGCCTCTGGAACTTTAGTGGAAACGACCGGATTCCAGTGATGGAGCGTTCGATCACTTTGTGCAGCGCGTTCGGTCGTAACTTAACACGTGGCGTGAAGCAGACTAGCCGTAGAGATCGGACGATTAGCATTTGAGGCTAATGACACGTGGCGAGCATCGGGCGACCGGACGTAGAGGTCCAGCGTCCGGTCAACCTGACCGGTGCGTCCGGTCAGCCCGTGTTTTGCTGGACAGAGGAGCCAATGGCTCTATTTCGTTGGATGCTTTTATTTAAGGCGTGTGGCCAGCTCTAGCTCACTCTCTTGGCTATTTGCATTGACATAGCAACCTTGTGAGCTTAGTCAAAGCCCTGCCACTCATCTCCATCATTGATTCTTTATCTTTGTGAGATTGGGAGTGAATCCAAGTGCATTGCTTGAGTGTTTGCATCTAGAGGCACTTGGTGTTTGTGGTTTGCTGTGGGATTCGCTTGTTACTCTTGGTGGTTGCCGCCACCTAGATGGCTTGGAGCATCAAGGATCATTCAGCGGAGATTGCTGATTGTCTCCGGCTCCGATCGTGGTGATTGTGAGGGGTTCTTGATCTTTCCCCGACGGAAAGCCAAAAGGTACTCTAGTGGATTGCTCGTGGCTTGTGTGATCCTCATCTTGTGTTGGTTGTGTGGCACCCTATCAAGGGTTTGGCGTGTGATGTCAATTAGCGTGTGAACCTCCAAGTGAGTGAATCGCCACAACGAGGTCTAGCTTGCCGGCAAGCAAGTGAACATCGGTAAAAAGTCATTGTGTTATTATTTAATTCCGAGGTGATTGGTCTTTATTGGTATTAATTCTTGTGATTGATTGGTTCATTCCTCGACTCGATGGTATAACCATCTTGCTCTCTCTCTCTGTACATTACCGCAAATTAGTTGTTAAGCTTTTTAGTATAGCTAGTCGTGAGAGCTTGTTAGTTTGCTTAGTGTGGCTCTTTAGTTAGCCTTTGAGAGCACACTAATTTAGTATAGTGACATAGCCATTGTGTGGATAGAGATTATATAAACTAGAATTGTGTTAGGTGGCTTGCATTTTAGTAGGCTAGTGCAACACTCGCTTCGCCTCATATTTGTCTAACCGATTTGTTAAGTGTTGTTGTAGAAATTTTTAATAGGCTATTCACCCCCCTCTAGCCATTAGGACCTTTCACTCAATCCGTGTAAAATTGTGGTAACTATCTTTTTTCTTTATTCCGGTAGTGCGCCAACATTTCATCTTTTTTGTGGCCATCAATATGTCCCACGACTCTACTCAAATAAAAGAGGAGTTGCATCTCCCAAGTACCACGGGTCCAACCTAATCATCACTTTTAACTATATTTGCCCTACACACCTATAGGACCCACTTTTTATGTTAGTATTAAGGAGGATATATTAGCCTATTGTTGTACGAACTTCCCAGGTATAAAAAATAATAATGTTGGGCTACCCTAAAAACTACATATTAGAATATAGATTATTGAGAGACCGTTGGAGATGCTCTTAGATTAACTCCGGCTCCTCCGGTGAAGCGATATAGCAATATTGTTTACTATTGTAGTAAGAAGCCATTTCACAAACTTGAATAATAAATAACTAGAAAGAGAAAAGGTCAACAAAAAACCACAAATTTGGTTCACTAGCTCTATCTCGGTCGTGCTAAAGTACCAGAGCAGAGCTGGCGTAAGCTGCGCGCCCACACCAAATGGGTACTAAGAATATTTTAACTTAGGGCTTATTTGGATACGTATAACTAATAGTTAGCTATTAAATATTAGCTGAGGACTTGTTTGAATCCTTGGCTAATAAGCCAGCTTATATTTTTACCTACCACCAACAATTAGCTATTAGCTGAGTGGATTCACCTAAGGCCCTGAGATGAACTTATTAGCTTGTGAAGGGATGGCCGAGGGGTACTAGAATACCAATCTCTTCTAGGGTCACAAGCTAGTGAAGGTACCTGAAAGAAAAAACTGTAACGATTACTCCATCGCCTACGGTGGTACATTGGTACACACTTTTGTTCGTTCTTTTTTACCAACATTGAAATGTTGCTAGTAGTATTTTGGCTCAGTCCACGTAGAGCTGCCGCACAGTTCGTACAGCTAACGGCTGCCTGGACTTGGCTTCTACCAGGCTACCCCACCCTTAGCTATAGCTAGGCGGTTACAATAAAATCCGGTTTGCTAATGTCAACACCTCTCTCTGTTTCTTTCTGTACTATAATCTGATTTCCGTTGATTTTTTTTTTCATAAAGTGTCCATAACGTGTACTCCATGAGTAGTACTCCCTCCGTTCAGTAAATAACGTAACTGTAGAACCATACTGGTTAAACTTACTCAAGTTTAACTAAATTTATAGTAAATATTATAAGCATTTATGTTCCAAATAAATTTATTATGAAAATATATTATATAACTAATATAATGGTATTTTTTTGTCTCATAGGTGTTAGTACTTTTCATATAATTTTAGTCAAAATTTAAACTCTTTGACTTCTTGAAATATGAGAATTGTATTCTTTTGTGCACGGAGTGAGTAGTGTGCCAATGTCACAAGCAACCTTGTAGCCAAATTCAGCATGTTCGCTGGTTGGTTTCTAAGCTAATAAGCTCGGCTGGTGTTGGTTTGTTGTAAGAGAAAAATACTATAACATGACTGATAAGTCCTAACTAAAACCAACAAGCGAAGACCAATCGAAGAGGTCAGTAGTAATTGTAGCTATTGCTCAACATGACAACATGGCTTGTTGATGGCTCTCCTTGCTACCTAGCCTGGACTTTTTGCGTGGCGCAGGTGAGGTCTCAACTCACAACCAAACAGGTTCAATTAAGGGCCTATTTAGATGGTGAAAATTTTTGCAAAATGATACTGTAGCGTTTTTCGTTGTTATTTGGTAATTAATATCCAGTCATAATCTAATTAGGCTTAAAAGATTCGTCTCGTGAATTTTGTCTAAACTGTATAATTAGTTTTATTTTTTATTTATATTTAATGCTTCATACATGCGTCAAAGATTCGATGTGACAGAGAATCTTAAAAAATTTGGCATTTTGAAAGGGAACTAAAGTGAACCTAAGCCAAGTGGACCTAAGCCGTCCGTCCTAAACAGAAGCAGCCCACTCGATCTCCCCTGATGCTAAACAAACAAGCTCGGACGGTTTGTTCGCTGGTGTGGGAACTCACCGGACGCGAGTTCGATCCCTAGGATCGACTCCGTTTCTCACCGGGCAGGGTCCCAAAATAATTCCAGTTGCCTGCCACAACTGTCAGTTCATGTCAGTCCGTGCAACAGTTCAGATACTACACCTTAGGGTCTGTTTAGTTCCCAAAAATTTTCATCTCAAAGTGTTACATTGAATCTTGTGGCACATACATAGAGTACTAAATATGGACAAAAAAAAAAACTAATTATACAGTTGGATGAGAAATCGCGAGACGAAACTTTCGAACATAATTAGTCCATAATTAAACACTAATTACCAAATACAAACGAACATGCTACAATAGCCAAAATCAAAAAATTTCAAAAAATTTCGTCATCTAAACGCGGCCTTACTCGAACGTTGCTCTTGCCATGAGCGCTACCGAACCATATCATCAGCAGCTCAGCTGCTCCCCCAACCAGCCAGCCGCATCTATCTATCTATAAAGATCAATACATGTATGTATAGATGTACGGCAGTCGGCTCCTGTTACACTGTTACCTGTAGCTCTTCGTCCTTTCCTTCCTTCTTTCCTCCCCTCCGATTGGCTTCAGGAATCTTCTTCCAACGTCGCCAGCCCCGTTGTATCTCCTACGACTAAGGCCCCCATTTAGTCGCCAATTTTTTTTTACAGTATCTATTACATCAAATCTTGCGGCACATGCATAGAGTACTAAATGTAGACAAAAAAAACTAATTGCACAGTTAGGTGAGAAATCGCGAGACGAAACTTTTGAACCTAATTAGTCCATAATTAGACACTAATTACCAAATACAAACGAAAGTGCTACAGTAGCCAAAATCCAAAATTTTTTGATCTAAACGGGGCCTAAAAAGAATAAAGTGTGGATATTTTTTTGTGCGACATTTATTTTGGTTCATCCATCTACCCACACCTGTGATCCCACGACATCTTCCGCATGCTGCTTGATTGAATATTGCTGCCATGTGATAGATGAATCACAGCAAAATAGGAAGTAGAAAATTATTGTGCTATCCATATACACATTGCATGTTTGCATACACCAGCATACATGACAACGAGCAAAAAGAAAGAGAATTAACACAGAAGGAAAGAGAATTAAGACAAAAGGAATCTCTTTACATTTCTGAGAACCTTATCAAATATGCCTACATTTAATTACTTCCTCTCTTTACATTTGCAAAAGGGACAACTTTTTTCTCCTTTAATTTGATTTCACGCTCACGTGTTCCATCGCCCTCGCTTGTTGTTTCTTGCTGAAATTGCCCTTGGGTCTTTTTATTTTGAATCCTTTCCCCATATCCCTGTTTCCCCAATCCATGGTCCATTGCGACAGTAGACATCAGACACTATTTCTTGCGTGAATCATAGTTGATGTCATCTGTCTTCCATGGCTCAACCTTCTAATCCCAAGTGAAGGTCCCTACCTCTCCCTAACTGGAGATCCGGCCTGCTAGAGGATCTCCTCAAGTCCATCGGGCAGCATCTCGCGTCAGGCCACGACGTGGTGTCCTTCCGATCCGCTTGCTCCCCATGGCGCGCCATCGTTCCGTTCGTGACCTTCGGGCCGCTCCTGCTGCTCCCGTTCGACCTCGACTCAGAACGCGTCGGCTTCTACTGCGTCTCGGAGAAAAAGGTCTTGTCCAAGACGCTGCCCGACGTGCGCGGCAAGGTGGCGTGTGGCTCCTCATGTGGGTGGCTAGCGCTCATGGACGAGGCGGCGTCCGTGACACTGCTGAATCCATTCACCGATGCCCGTGCCCCCCGCGTTGAGCTCCCGCCAGCAGACGAACACGTCATGGCGGCGTCCTTATCGGATCACGTGTCTAGGGTCCACGGTCGGTGGGTCCTCCATCCCACCAACGGCTACAGAGACGCGGATGCCGCAGGCAGAGCCATCAAACTAAAAGGCATGAGGGACGTGTTCTTCTGTGAGATCGTGCTCTCGGCGCCGCTTGACGCCGCCGGCCACGAGTGCGTGGCCATGGCCATGCTTGGGTGCTCTACGGAGGTCATGTTCTGTCGGGTTGGACTCGACAGCGCATGGACGCTGTCCGACACCAAACTGGAGTTCTCCATGGGGTCCATCGTCCACTACCAAGACATGTTCTTGGCGATCAACTGTACTGAAGAAATCTCCGTCTGCAGCAGCAACGTCACCGACGCTACTCCAACCGCGACGCTGCTGCCATCACTATCGCCACCTGCGGGGCTCTGCCACCGCAGCTACCTAGAATCAAACGGTGAGCTACACATTGTGGGTGCTATGGTGAGCACGTTCCACGAAACACAGAGCTTCACCTACAGCAACGCGATCTATAAGTGCAACCTCCACTACCGTACGCCGGAGTGATCCAGGGTGAGGGACATCGGTGATCAGATACTGTTCGTGTCTAAACATTTCAATGAAAGCTTCAGTAGAACAAGTGTATCCAAGTACAAGAAGAACAAAATCTCCATGTCTGAGCCATTGTATGGGGATCCATACGACTTGGTCCATCGATTGGAGATCGTTGATATTGCTACCGGCGCATCCGAAGTGAAGCCCGTCCAGGAAAAAAATGCAGGGTTTCGAGGCTCTAGGTTGGATTCGACCCAATCTCTGGAAGGATCATTGCAAGACATCAATCATCTCATAGCTTCGGACAATATCGCAAAGCTACTAAAAAATGTAACCGTGCCCTCACCTCAAATATTGTCCAGATAAATGGATTACAATGAAAGAAATGAATATCAGAGATTTCTTCATGCCAATATAAAATATTATCTTAGCCGCATCACGGAAAGATCTATAAAGTAAAGTTTGTGAGCCTACGACGCCGCGCACTCTGTGACTGTGTTAAATTTATAAACTTTGCTTTTTGGATTAAATGTCACTTTAACGTTGATATTTAATTTTTACAGTATTGTTATCTTATCGCGCGATCCGTGTGTTTTTAGTATAAATTGTTAGTTATTCTGTAGCAACATACGGGCATGCTACCGAGTAGAAAAACAAAAAAAAACCATCCCATCCCCATTCCCATGGACCCGCACCTCGCTCCCTCCGCCGTGCCGCCGCTCCGCCTCCTCCTCCGCCAGTGCCGCTCTTATCCATCGCCTGTGCCGGCGCTGCGCCCGCTCCACCTCCGCCCTTGCTGTGCCTGCGGACGACTCCCAATGCCAGGGAAGCCTAGCTGTGTCTTCTTCTTCCTCGCCAACGTCCGCGTCCATCCTGCCGACGTTACAATCTGAAACCCTTTTTTTTTGCGTTTGATTTGCTTTAATAAAGCACGCAACCTGTTGTCGTGTCACGGCATTTTCAGTTCCTAATTATACTTAGCTCGTTCGTTTATTGGTTTCAGCCAAGATTTATAAGTTATGATACAGTATTTTTTTCACAATAAACCAGCACCAGTCGGGTTTATCCACCCAGAAATCAACTAGCGAACAGGCTGACTATCATTTAAACGTTTTACTGATGTGGCAATATAGTTACTAAAGAGAGAGCAAAAATCATAGAAACCGAATCTAAGTTAGAAATCATGTATACACGAGAATCAAGACATGAAACGATACGATCGATAGATAAAAGAGAAAGAATATATATGATTGGATAAAAAATTGTTACATAGAAATTATACTGTGAATAATATATTTAGTGCCTATAAAAATTAATAGATGCAAAGGGATGTCATGTCATGCTGGGCCAAGGGGGACCAGTTAGAAGGCGTCCTACAGAGAAATCGGCCACGGGGGACCAGTTAGCAGGCGTCCTACAGAGAAATCGGCGTTCTTAAGCTTATTTAAAACTATTTTTTAAGTTATGTAACAGTATTTTTTCTCAAAATATTTAAGTATGAGCATCAACATAAACTAAATTTTAACATCATCGAGTAGGGCGATCGCCATTGGCGGCTCATTTCTTCTGTTGCAAGCCCAGAAGGAGCCGGCCAGCCCTGCCCTGCTCTGCAACAATGCTGAAGGAGTATAGGAGGAGTACTGGAGAAATATAGAGAGTACTCCGTATATAAACTGTAGGCGGAGTATGTTGTACAAGTAGTTTTGTACTGGTATAGTAGTAGTATAAAAAAAGAGGAATATGCTTGGAGCCGCAGCGTGAAGCTACTGTATGTCAGGTGATAATTTCGCCGCCGCATTGCACATTGCAGTGTGGAGCCCAGAGAACGGATCTGACACCACATGTCTATTTGGTTTCGCACTTTTACCATCCCGTAAAGTGGTTTCGCTTGTTTGTTATTATAAAACTAGTGTAACCCTCTGAAATATATTTTAGGTTGTTTTAATTCGTAGAAAAAAAGAAAACGCAACCTTCCACTTCTACCCCTGCCTTGTATCCTGTGTTGAGGGCCTGACGTATCTACGCCGGGTTCAGCTTCTTGCTCAGATCATGCCACCGAGCGGCAAGCGGGTCGCCCGCTACGAGTGGGTTCACCTTTGTTGGCCTGAGGGCAGGGACGCGCTCCCACATCCAAAGCTGAAGAATGTGGAGGGGCGAGTAGACGGGTAAGGAGGAGAGCATATCGGTGTCGCCTGCGGTGGCGGCGGCGCCCGCAGCGCCGAGGAAGGCCTTGATCTCGCGGAGGTCCTAGTAGATGGTGGCGAGGACGGCGGGCGCGAGGGCAACGCGTTCCCCACGCGCGAGGCGGACGGCGATGGGGAAGACGGCCTGGCGCATGGTGGGCTCCAGGTGGCCCGGGAGGACGAAGCGCGTGAGCTAGAGTGCGAGAAAGGCGACGTGCTCAAAGACGGGGTCAGCGTTGTCGTCGGCGAGGAAGTGCTTGACCCAGGCGGAGTGGTGCGCCTTCTTGCAGGCGCTACGGTTGAAGCCGAGGCGCATGCCATTGAGGGCGGCCTCGTCGGGGCGCCACTGTGGCGGGAGCGGGGCCGGGGCCGAGGCGCCAAGGGCGGGGAAGCCGGTGAGGACGGCGACGTCCTGGAGGGTGACGGTGGCCTCCCCCCAGGGGAAGGCGAAGCTTGCGGTGGCGGGGCACCAGAAGGAGGCGAGGTGGAGGACGGCGGAGGCGTCACGCTTGAAGCGAAGGGTGGAGGCGAGGACGATGTCATGGATGCCGAGGTGGCGCCAGAGGCGGGCGGAACTTGGCGACCCAGTCTTCCCAGTGGCGGGGGATGCTGAGCCAGCCGCGGAAGGAGAGGCGGTGCTCGGCGGATGCGGTGGTCTGCGGCGGGGGCGGCGAGCGAAAGGGTGGAGGCGGGGGCGGGGGAGGCACGTGGTGGAGCGGGGGGGGGGGGGGGGGGGGTGCGCCAGGCGGGGCGCTGGCCCTCCTCCATGTCGAGGGGAACCTGGTGGACGAGGAGGAGGACGTCCTTGTCCCCGTCGTCGCAGGCCATGGCGGCGGCGCCCTGGACTGGGTTCTGGGAGTGTCGGATCACATAATCAGACGAGACCACCTGCTCTAGTCTCATAATGGCAGGGGTAGAAGTGGAAGGTTGTGTTTTTTTAATCTACAAATTAAAACTACTCAAAATGTTTTTTAGCGGGTTACATCAGTTTTATAATGGCAAATGAGCGAAACCACCTTGCGGGATGGTAAAAGTGCGAAACTAGTTTTTGATGATGGGTGAAATGCCAAAGTCTCCTTTCAGAATGAGACCTTGTGTAAATTGAGAGTGTAAAGTTTTGGATCGTTATATCGGGTGTCATATGGGTCACATGGGGTGTTTGATAGTAATAAAAAAATAAATTACAGAATTCATCAGTAATCCGCGAGACGAAATTATTAAACCTAATTAATCTATCATTAACACATGTGTGTACTGTAGCACAACATTGTCAAATCATAGACTAATTAGGCTTAAAAGATTCGTCTCACAAATTAGTCGTAAACTATATAATTAGTTATTTTTTTAATCTATATTTAATACTCTATACATGTGTGAAACATTCGATAAGACAGAAAGTAAACTTTAGGGGAGAAACTAAACAAGTGGCTCCGTTCGCTTCGCTAAAAAAACGAGCCGAAACACTGTTCTAACTAATTTGTTGCGGGAGAAAAAATACTGTTTCAGTTAAAGAAACAAGCTGAAAAAGACGGATTATAAGAAAAACTGACCGGGACACTGCCTGTGCATGAGCAGCATGGGGCATGCAGGGAGGTGGCCCACGCGCAAACATAAAGATCGAAGATGCTGCTGCTATCCGGTATCCACGGCCTCGTTGTTGGTGTGGCGTCGCACACACTGTCACTCAACCGGATTTTCTAGCATTATCCTTATCCATCACGTTTGATTGTCATCTTCCATCCACCACCCATCCGATTTGGACAGACTCTTTCTTGCGTTGGACCAACAAGTTGATCCCACAGATGTTTCCCTTCTACTAGTAGTGCAAAGAATTTCATTCGGAGCTATTCGGCCTGTTCGCTGGTTGGTTTCTGGGCTGGTTTGAGCTGGCTGGTGCTGGTTTATTGTGAGAGGAAAACACTGTTGACTGGCTGGTTTGGGCTGGCTGAAACCAACAAGCGAACAGGCTGAATAGCTCAGCGATATTTTAGTACTAATTATATGTACTCTTAGTCGCAAAAAAAAACGAGTAAATTGACAGCAGAGGTGACCTTAATTTTTGCTAAACACCGTACAGACGGAGACGCCCATGTGCACTTGCAAGCGCACACACTATCATAGAGGCTCACGGAATCGTGGCATACAGCTTCGCTCCACGTCTGTTATCGCAGAAACATATCCAGATGGCCAGTATCTCGATCAGATCGAGCCTAACCAACGGAGCACACAAACAAAAACCTTTGTTTCGATTACGAGCAGTATATTATTATTACTAGTACTTCAAATAGAATATTTGTGGTTGACTAAAAAAAAAGAGAGTTGTGATGGATGAATTTCGCTTCACTAAAAAGCCAGACTAAAAAATACCGTTAGCTGATCATGCTGATAAGTTCCGGCACATGCGGCAGAGTTGGCGTGCGAGTGAAACGCTAGCCTTGGCCTCTTCAATCTCCATCTCCTCTCTGGCTGTGGGCCGTGGCTGGCTGCCTTGGCCGGGTTGATTGCAGCGCGCGTAATCCTCATCCGATTCCGATGCTTCACCTTGGCTACATCTAGATTAGCTAATGTGTGTGTCGATGGCCTGCTGCAAGTTTAGCATTTCGTGCGGGGCACTCCAATTCCAGTTCCAGCCAAAGCCAACCAAAGCGCGCGGCGGGCCGTAATAATAATTTGATAGTGCGTGAGCGGGAGCGTGTGCGCCCAGTAACGTGGTCGTCGTCGTGCAAGCGTACGCATGCGCCCTGTGTGTGAGTAGTAGGAGTAGCGTGGAGTTGTGGTCCAGCACTCCAGCAGCACCCACCTACAACGCCACCGGACGTGATCTCTGATCTCTGCCTCTACGTGCTGGGCTGCTAGCTGGAGTATATACGTATCAACAACATACACGCACGCCTCGTTCTCGCTGTCTGTGGACTCAAAAAAACCATGACATGCCTTGTCCGTGCTTCAAAACATGCATGTGTTGTGACTTGTGACTCGTGTGTGGGTTCGTTTTTTTTTCTTCTTCGTCTTTTGTAGCTTTTCTTAGCAATTCTTTTGAACTAGCTAGTATACGCTATATCCTACGATGTCATGTACTACTACTACGTACTAGAGCAGTCGTTATCGTCATGGATTTCGATCTTTTTTTGTGTGATGAATTTCCATGCATTTCAGCGCTCTTCTTTTTTGCGACTAGGTGATCGTGCTTGACCGCTGAATTACCATCGATGGTCGCCACAAAAACAATTATCGAGGATATAGTTACTGTGGCTCTGTTTGGATCAATCAACTAATAAAAAAATTAAAATGAGTGAATGACCACCAGAGACATAAACAGAAATAACCTCAATTTTCTCTTCAGGAAGGGAGGCCGGGGAGCGGGGGTGCAATCTTAGTAAACTTTTTAAATTTAGTTTATGTTTTTTTTCTCAAACGATGTAAGAGAGTTATATACGTGGCATTTTATACGACAATATTTTCTTTTTTTGAACTTGTATACGACAGTATTGTCGAAACACCTAATTTATACGACAGTATAATGTTGACGACAATCAATCGACATAACGTAACGCCAACCACTCGTGAATCGTGATATGGGTTTACGTCTCTCTCTCTCTCTCTCTCTCTCTCTCTCTCTCTCTCTCTATATATATATATATATATATATATATATATATATATATATATATATATATTTGCAACATCAATCATTCGGGCATGGAAGACCATACCAAAAAATATCCAGAAGAATAAGACTGAGTGTGTCAGAGGACAACGCAAAAGGAATATACAGTCACTCTACTATAGCCAGGACAATTATTGAAGCACGCAACTCCGTCCAGCTGTCCAGGCAACAGTAACGGAGAATCTCTATGCTAGGGACCCTAGAGGAGAAACCACTGCGTGTGTTGTTCTCGTGTTAGCCCTGGTAGCGGTGCTTGTAGAGAACCCTATGTGCGCAGATAACTGTTCCCTTCGGGTGGAACTGCCTGGAGAGACGATAGAGCCTGAGTCTTGTGTGTGCGTGGCTGGCTGAACTATTGGTCTCGCCAGCCTGCAAAAGATCCTGAGAAATATTAATCCGCATATTCACTAATCGCACGCATAACTAATCACTCACTGTCGACAGAATATCGTCGGCAGTCCTCCGAGGGGTATCCCACGAAGGTAGATTAATCGGTAGAGATGCATGTAATCGAGAATAAGAAGGCAACAGTGACACAAGAGTTAGACAGGTTCGGGCCGTCAGCACGACGTAATATCCTACTCCTGTGGTCTGTTGGATTGTATTGGCTATCGTATGATATTGCGTGTGTTTGGAGGAGGTCCCTGTCCGCCTTATATAGTCGGGGGCAGGGTTACAAGTCGGTTAGATCTAGGAGATAACCGGAAAGTAATAACAAATTACAGAAATCATGAGATCATACGTATCCCAACAGATCTCGTAGTATCTTCAGGATATCTTTCCGGTGTCTTACGGGACACGCCGAGCAGCGCCGTGCTCCGCAAGGCTTCGTCTTGTGGGCTGGGCCACCCATGGGGGCGTAGCCGATGTGGTCTACCGTAGGTATCCGGGGTCGTACCCCCACACTCACGCATCCCATATCCACCATCCACCCACCATATTTGCCTAGTGCCTTGAATAGTGAAGGGGTTGAGTGCCTGAGCCACTCCTGGATGAGTGCTCGTGCACTGTTCATATTCTGAATTTGGTCTGCCGCATGAATACGCCTGGCGTATCTCTTTATAGTGCGAAGGGAGCCTTCTGGATTGTCCTTCATGCTTATCTTCTGGAGTTACTTCGTGCTTAAGTCTTCTGGTGTCTTCAATTATTTTCCTTTACTGTTGCCTGGACAGCTGGACGGAGCTGCGTGCTTTAATAATTGTCCTGGCTATAGTAGAGTGATTGTATATTCCTTTTGCGTTGTCCTCTGACACATTCGGTCTTATCCTTCTGGATATTTTTTGGTATGGTCTTCCACGCGCGAATGATTGATGTTGCAAACATCAAATCAAGGATTATGGCATGTAGTATTATCTTTCTCCGGCCGAATTATTGATAACACCTTATCAACATGGGGAGTATATTTTTTGTCTAGAACATATATATTGATATTGAACTGAGTCTGTATTGACTCTTCTTATTACTCCTCAATATTTTCTTCGTTGTCCGGTTCTTCAGGTTGCCATATTTCATACCAGGACACCAATTCACGATATTCTTTTCGTAATTGACATTATTTGACCATACCAAAAAATATCTAGAAGGATAAGACCGAGTGTGTCAGAGGATAGCGCAAAAAGAATATACAGTCACTCTAATGTAGCCAGGACAATTATTAAAGCACGCAGCTCCGTCCAGCTATCCAGGCAACAGTTAAGGAGAATAATTGAAGACATCAGAAGACTTAAGCACGAAGTAACTCTAAAAGATAAGCATGGAGGATAATCCAGAAGGCTCCCTTTGCGCTATAAAGAGAGACGCCGGGCGCATTCATGCGGCATCGGACCGAAGACCACCAACACCATCACCAGGAACTCATCCACCGAAGACTCCACTCCACACCACCACTCCACTTGAGATATTATAGCAAACACCGGGAAACTGACTCGGATTCAGAATTCAAATTTAAAATTCACGAGTTACTATCCACCCACTATAAATTTAAAAGCTAGTGCCTTGAATAGTGCCTTAAATAGTGAAGAGTTTGGGTGCCTGAGCCGTACCCGGGTGAGTGCTCGTGCACTGTTTATATTCTGAATTTAAATAGTAGCGAGTATTTCGAACAGTGCTATGAATTTAAATAGTGAAATAGTACTATAAATAGTAACTTGTTATATATATATATGTATGTATGTGTGTGTGGTCCCGCCACAATTAAATTAAGAGACGGTATGTACACGAACGAGAGCTAGTAGCACACGGTGTCTCTGTTCGGCTTACCTCATATTCGGTTTGTTTGGCTTCTTTTTTAGTCGGAATAGTAATTTTCTTTCACAACAATTCAGCCGAAACAGTATTTTTCAGCCAGTTTGAGCCAAGTTTCAGACCAGCGAACCGGGCTAAAATATATGAGATAAAATCAGACGGCCGGTACGGCGCAATGCGACTGTAGCAGAAAGAGAGATCTGATCGCACTACGACCAACTTTTTACGTGCTCCCTGCTGCTCCATCGTACTGTACGTACCTGCACGTTTCAGGCCTGTACTCCTTCCTACTCCTACTCACGATGCAGCATGGTCAGTCAATTGGTCACCTATCCAGAAAAAAGGTGTACGTACCGTGGGATTAGCTATGGGCACTTGGCACTGCTACGGTGTCAGCATCATCTGCTTAAGATGAAAAATGGCCTCAGCTGCTAAATGATGTTGAGAACAACACCTACTTAACACGTGCACAATGCTTGTCCATTTCTTCCGCCCAAACCTGCTGCCGTCCACTACAGGCAGAGCCCGTTGCCCATCCAAGTAGCTGCTCCGTGGCTTATTAGTCCAAACAAAACATTTATCCCTCTCGTGTGGCACAATTTCTTTGCCGCCTTTAGAACCCTGGTAGTACCTTTTCTTTTCAGGCACAACTATGGGCTTGTTTGATCAGTTAGTGCTAGTTATTAGTTAGGGTTTAAAATTAACTTAAATTATTTTTATGCAAGGAAAATTTACTTAAATTAGTAACTTGAAGATTTGGCTAAAAAATTAATCCACCTATTAGCATCCCGTTTGAATACGCTACGGCTAAAAGGTTAGCTAACAATTAAGGGGTGTTTGAATCTAGGGAGTAAACTTTAGTCACTGTCACATCGAATGTTTGGATATCAATTAAGATGACTAAATATGAGGTAATTATAAGACTAATTACATAATCCATGATTAATTCGCAAGATGAATTTATTAAGCCTAATTAATCGATGAGTAGCATATGTTTACGGCAGCATCACATTCGTGAATCATAGACTAACTAGGCTTAATAGATTCATCTCGCGAATTAGTCATGGCTTATGCAATTAGTTTTATAATTATTCTATATTTAATACTCCTAATTAGTATCAAACATCCAATGTGACAGGAGACTAGTTTATAGATACCTAGACATGCCATGCTGCTGCCGTTACGAAGCAATGCGATAAGAGAGAAGGAGAAATGAAGCAATGCGATCAGAGACATAGAGAAAGAGAGAGTAGGAGAAATGATACAATCCCAGGGCTTGTTTGACACAGCTCACAACAGTTTCATGAGGTGTTGTGAGCTGTTTTATTTTGCGAAACACTCATTTTCAAAATAGCTTCATGAGTGAAGCTGTTTTTTCCTCCTCTCACAAAAACATAAGTTGGAATGAAATTAAAAAAGGTAGCTTATCCCAGCTCTCTCCCTCGTTTCTCTTCCTCATCCATGCATAAAAGCAGTTGGTGACGCTGTTTTGTCAAACAGTTTTTTCAAAACAGCTTAGCTTCACTTAGAAAGTTGCTCATGAAGCTGTTTCTAAAAAACAACTTTACTAGTAAAGCTGAGCTGTGCCAAACAGAACCCTATTTGTCTCTAGTCAAACTATCTAAGCTTTGATCGAGTTCATACAAATGGGTATCAATACTTATGATATCATAGATGTATTATGAAAACATATTCCATGGCGATGATAAATACTTGTATGATATTATAAATATGATTTTTTTAAATGTAGTCAAAATCAAGATAGTTTGACTTAGTAAAAATGCTAAAGTTGCATTCTTTTTTGTGACGGAAGGAGTAGTACCTCAAAAATAGTTCTAGTGCATTAATTGGATAAACTTTTAGTTGGGATCCCACAACTAATTATAGTTGGGATCTAAATACACTATCTAATATTTAGCTCCCTAAATTTTAACCAATTAATTTGTACTCCCTCTGTCCCAAAAAAGTGACGTTTTTAACTTTCAGACATCGTATTTGATCGTTCGTCTTATTCAATTTTTTGTGTAAATTATAAAATAAATAAATCATTATTAAAGTATCTTTAATGATAAAATAAGTCATAACAAAATATATGATATTTATATAAAATTTTGAATAAGATGGATGGTCAAACAAGATGTCTGAAAGTAAAAAATCACGCTCTTTTTCGGACTGAGGGAGTAGTTTGAACTAACAACTATTTCTATTTCATCCAAACGGTCCCTCCATTTGCATTGCTGAAAGCCTGAATGATTTTCCTAATTATTGCTACTATAATACTAGATATTCCGTGTACGCTAGCTGCCAGGGATACATGACAGTTCACAGTGCCGGCTCTAGAGAGGTGTCAGATGTGCGACGGCCAAGGGCCCAGCGGAGGGAGGGGCTCAGGCTCAGGTATATCATAGGCTCCAGCCCTATAGTCCGATGACACTTGATAGGTAGCCCGAGACGTTCAGGATCAGGAACGTCGAACGCTTGCTTCCCCAGTCTGTGAGTCTACTACGTACGCGAGCGCCTAGGACGAAGGATCACGGTCTCAGAGAGTCACGAAGAGTCGGAGACAGAGCCGCGCCGTGCCACCGCCGGCCGCCGCAGAGAGCCGGAAACACGGAAACAATGCACTCACAGGTCGACTCGACGACGACGCGATCAGGCAGATCAACCGATCATCAGTTTATCAATCATCACTTCATCAGTTCATCGGCTGATCAGGCACTAGCACCTAGGTATTTTTTCCATGATTGTTTTTTAATCTAAATTAATTATTTCAGACTTCTAGTACTCGTACTCATATAGTCATGTTTTTTCTTTTAATTTAGGTGTTAGAATCTTAAAATGTTACCTACGAAATATTTGTTGGGATCTCAGAAAAGAAAACGGAAAAAACTAGAAGATAAATTTATTGAATCTTAGAAATGTGCTATACATAAGTGGACACTATTGATCTCAATACCGTCCTTGATGATTCTGCATCAAGAAGTGCCCGAAGAAGTATTTTTTTATGAGAAGCAATGGATATTATGGAGTTCCTTGTGGTAATCATATTACTTTTAGAAGTATAAATATACTATTGTTTTAGTTTTTTTTTTACTGTCATCGGGGGAGTTTTCGCCACCTGAATTTTATTTGGCCCTCATGGTCCGTGATAATGTTTACAAGATGTTTAAGTTTTGAGAGAAATGGAGTTTACACGCCACTCCTGAGCTGTTTTAGTTTACATCGTTCCTCGATAACTATCAAACATGTTAAATTTAAAATATATCATTGAATTTGTTTTCGCTTTACAACAAAAATTAACGTGTATATATTATAAGATTTTATATGTGGTTTAGAGGGCCTCCATGACGAGTTTGCCGGATGACCCTCAGAATTCTAGGACCGGCACTGACAGTTCATTCCAGCATTATTGGTTGATTTGCCATCCCAGCTGATTAACAACGCAGAAGCGCGTCCGTCCGTGCTATGCATAGCCATAAGTGCCGTGATATATCCTACACCGCACCGCACGTGTCCAACAAACGCTAAATTATCTTAGATTTAAGTAGACTCTATAAAAAAACAGTACAAACACTTAGAGCAAGTACAATAACAGATTGCAAGCTAGCTAAATGCTGAGGTGGAAGAGAGAGAAGAGAAGATGTGGGATGTAAGCTTACAGTCGGCTTAGGCACAAGAAAAAAAAAATTATGTGAGAAATACAAGTAGACCATGTATCAATAGAGAAGGACTAATAAAAGAGATATGCTAATTGTGGTGTTGGCTAAAATTAGCCATTAGCCTATCCAAACATTTGTGACTAACAGTAGATTAATTTTTTACCCAGACAGTATTCTAGCCATTAGCCCACTAGCTGATCAAAAAGGGTCTACTAGTTTAGATTAACTTTAGCCAGCAAAAGGAGTCCTAATTACTGCGTGAGCGTGACGGTAAACATTTTACTGCGTGGGACGGTCCCATACTCCTTATCCACTGTCGTTGTAGGACCCGCGCCCGCCATCTCTCACCGGTGCACATGGAAACAAAACTGGCGTCCGAAAAAGGCCTCGCCTTTTGCTCTCTGCATCCACTTTGAGACGAACAGGGATGATTGCGCTCGGCAACAGGCCAGATTTTAAACCATAATTATGGGTCTGGGAGCACAGCGTGCCTCTGATGATCTGCCGTATGGGAGGATCAGTGGACAATGGTCTACTGGGCCAAATAGCAATAAACAAGCTTGAATCATTGGGAATATAAGTGGCATCTCAACTGACCAGACATCTCATTCTGTCATGAGGACAGGTGTGTGTCTAACTGTCTATGGCATGCGAGTAGTCTCGTTTCTCTTGTGCCAGGAGTCACATGGATACGGTATTCATCTTTGTTTTCTCTCTCTCTCCCATCATTGACTACTTGTATAATTGGATCGTTTTCAGATTTTCATAGTGGGGGCAACAGCTGGAAAAAGCAAAACCCCAAACAATTCCTGTGCAGTAGCTTGGCTTTTATGGTTTCGTTGGGAAATCAAATCTGAATTTGTTCAAATAATTGAGTTTTTCACAAGTAAGTTGGATACGTATTCATGTTTTTTTTCTTTTGTTCAATCACAAGTCAATCATTTGGAACCTAAATTACAAGTTAATCTTACATGTGTGGATTTATGATATTGGAAATATAATATTACTAATTATAAGCCTTCAAGTCTACAACTAAGTGTCTACTTGGAACCACTCCTTTAAGCTTTAGCCACTAAAGTTTAGGTCTTTAGCCCGTCCCCTGAAAATCCGTTAGAGCATTGGACCACAAATCTGAGCTAAAGTGGTCTAAAGTTTGACTCTCTCTTGCCAAAAGACATTTGTACCCCTTATTTTACTTGTATCCTACACTGAGCCATGGTTGACGACCAAGCATGGGTATGGCAACAAAAACTCTAGGGGCATATATGTCTTTTAATTAAATTAGCACTAAACTTTAGCTCAAGATCCAAACAGCTCCATGGTCTAAAGTTTAGTGGCTAGAGTTTAGAGGTCTAAACTTTAGTACTAAATTTTAGACCTCAAAACTTTAGACATGAGAATCCAAACAGGCCTAGTGTCGGGTTCATAAACCCGGGATCCTCAATGGGACCGCTTCCCAGCAAAAAAACTCGGACCAGCAGACGGCGTAGCGACAATGCGCGCCTCTCGGGCCGGTCTAGTTACCTAACGACCAACCGGAAGAACGATCCGGTCTCTGACCGGAAGGCCTGGCCAAGGAGGGGGCACAGTCCGACTCCGACCTCCTTTTCCGACCAGGGATACGCCGGACCTCAACTCGTGATTCTTCCCCGACTGACACGGTTGGAGCCAACTGGGAACGACCGACCGAGGATGCCCGCTCGGTAAGAACCAAAGGATCAGGCGGAGCAGATAAGGTAAGGCGCTCAAATCAACCACAATACCGAAGACCGTACCCTACACACCTGCAGGACAGTGCCACGAGGCCATGCCAGATGGGTACTATGCAGCCTTCCAGGTGGGTCAGAACTCAAACAGTGTTGTGGGTGCCGACATTTGCCTTACAGTATTATAGGCGCCGACATTTGCCATACCAGGTGAATACGGTAAAGCCTGCCATATGCGTCTGACATAAACAGTATTGTGGGCGCCAACAACCGTCTCGTACCTGACGGCGTGGGCAACAAGACTAGGTAGCACATGTATCATTTCTCTCTTTCTCTGCCTTGTAAGGCCATCCCCTCCAACTATAAAAGGGGATGCACTCTCTCCCAATGGGACAAACATTCTCTCTCTGGCTGGCTAGCTCTAGACAATCTGAGTATTCAAACAGCTCCATAGCTCTAGAAATCTAAAGCTACACAGAGTAGACGCTCTAATACTTAGCGCACGTTAGAGCTCCCGCCACTCTCGACCCTTTGGTTCAGAGTCCGACCGGGCCTTTAACACCCCCTTCTCATCCTACTCGTTTGTAACCCCACAACAAACTTCGAGCACCTAGGCTCAGGAATAAAGTCACCGATCGACTGAAACTGAACGTAGGGCACGTTGCCTAAACTAGTATAAATCCTGTGTCATTGAGTGCTAGGCCACATCCAATCACAAACGCACGGCAAAACTATAAATATTTACTTGTTGGTCACTTTTCGCACCGACAGTTGGCGCCATCCATGGGGAGGACGCCATGCGTTCACGCTTTTGGTCATCGGATGACCCACCTTTCCACCATCTTCGGCATGGCGGGCTCAAGCGACATGATTCGCTTCGGCTCGCTAGAGTTTCCCATGCTCCCACTTGTTGGGATGTGGGTTTCTCCTATCTTCGAGCCGCTCTAGACCTTTCTCTTTGGAAGTCTAGACTTCATCGCCGACCAGCTTGGCATACTCCACATCTGCGAGGAGGCACTTGTCTTGGCACCCACTGGAGGAGGAGCATCCTCCGCCAGCCCTAGGCCACTTGATGACCTCAACGTCGATACACCCACGCTTCGCCTTGAGCCCATGCTAGGCTCAAACTCCACGGTGAGTAACGTACATGTTGATCTTTACTCGCTGTTTAATACCTTCCGCTAGCTCTCCGAAGGGACCCCGTTCTCCCCTCGTGACTGTTGTGCGACTGGTTCCCCTACGGCTTCGTGTCCCCCACAAATACGTATGCACAGGGGCTCTGAAAGATGCTGACGCCGTCCCCTCTCACATCTGAATTCATGGGGATGGCGGGCTACGCTCCTGACTCTTTTCATGACCTCGTGGATGATGAGGTCGAAAGCGATGGCTCTAGCATCGGCGACGTCGTGGCACCTGGCCACCCTATGTCCTAGGAGTGTGCTATGGCAGATGCTCTAGGATAGCCACTGGTGGTAGCGGAGTCTCTACAGACTCACACCCCTCTAGACCCTCGTGTAGAGGCCCTCGCACGTGCATAGAAGTATGGTGAGGAGTTATGACAAAGGCAACAGAGCCAGCCACCACTTATGCTGGCGCACGGCGCAGCACGCTGCGCCACGCGCGTGGAACCCAGCGAGTGGCGAGCGGCGTCGTGCCCGTTAGGTCTAGCGCAATATCCTAAATGAAGGGAACGACCTCCCTCAGTTCGCTCATGCTAGCCAGAACATTGCTGCTATGGCGATGCTTCTACGCAGCGTCCCTAAGCTAGCCGACCCCTAGGAGCTGGTAATTCACCGGAAGCTCCGGGCGCTGGTGGAGACCGCTGCCGTTCAATAGGCGGAGAGCACTATGTCGCAACATTGGCTCGTGGCCTCTTTCCCCACCGGGGGACAGGGGCCGCACCAGTTGAATCGCTCCGTCTACTTGCCACTATAGTTATCGGGAGTGGGGTAGGCTGCCGTGGCTGCACCATAGCCCGACCTGGCGCCCGATCCTCACCGACCACGTGTGCGCAAATATCTCGGGCCAAACTGTGACGCTCGTAGCATCATCAACAATCAACACCATGCCTAACACGATGATGACGTCTATCGAGTGGCAGCGAGAGCAGGCGGCGTGGATCTCAGCTTGACCGTCGAGGAGTGTCGGGACACCCACCCCAGGCGTGGAGGCCGACCAAACGACTGAAGCCCCAGCTTGGACGCCACGGGACCATGGGCCTTTGGTCGTAGCATCTAGAGAGCGCCATTTCCACAGCGCTTTCGACCACCCACCAACATCGCCAGATACACCAGGGAGACCAACCCTGGTATATGGCTCAAAGACTTCTAGCTCGCCTATCAAGCCGGAGGAGTGGATGATGACCACTTCATCATCTAGTACCTCCCCATCTGCGTGGGGGAGCATGTTCGAGCATGGCTCGAATTCCTCCCACCCAACAGCATCCATGACTAGGCGGATCTCAAGAGGGTCTTTGTTGGAAAATTTTAGGGGACATATGTCCGTTCTGGGAATTCTAGGACCTCAAGAGCTACCAGCCGAAGCCCAACGAGTCCCTACGAGATTACATCCGTAGGTTCTCAAAATGGTGCAACTCCCTTCCAGATGTCATCGACGCGAATGTCATCAGCATATTCCTCTCTAGGACAACCTGCAAGTCCTTGATCCACAAGCTCAGCTGTGTGAAGCCCCATACCACCCGCGACCTGCTCGACATCGCCATGAACCATGCCTCCAGCGAGGAGGCGGTTGGGGCGGTCTTCAGAGGCGGTTAGGACAGAGGCAATGCCAAGCACGAGGACCAAGGCAAGGGCCCCATCTACACAAAAGGGGAAGAAGAGCAAGAAGGATCGGTGCCGACCGTCCAACCCAGCCTTGGTCGCCATAGCCGATCGTGCGGGCAAGCAGCCCTAGTAGGGCCAGCCCAACCACTTCAACAAGCTCATCGAGAGTCCTTGCACCAACCACGCTTACCCTGTCAAGCACCTCTATAAGGACTGCGAGCTCCTCAAGCACTTTCTGCGGCACGCCAACAAGCCAAAGGAAGGAAAGGGCAAGGAGGCAACAACCAAGAAAGGAGACACAGTGGGCAGGGATGATGACGGCTTCCCCGACCCCAAGGAATGCCTCATGATCTTTGGGGAATCCAACGCCATCCACTCTAAGCGCCAGCAAAAGGTATGCTATAGAGAGGCATATGCCGCCGAGACGGTCGTCCCTCTTTCCTTAGCTAGTCGGACTCCCCGATCACTTTTGATCAGAGAGACCATCCTTCCCATGTCACCCGACCCCATCATTCACAAGAAGCACCTCACTAAGGTACCGATGGATGCAGGCAGCAACCTCAACATTCTCTACGTTGACACCCTCAATGCCATGCCCATCTCCTGGTCAGAGCTCCGCCTAGTGAGCTCACCCTTCCACGGCATGATCCCAGGGATGCAGGCGTATCCGCTCGTGCAGATCGACCTGCCCATCACATTTGGTGACCAAACCAACTTCCGCTCGGAGGTCCTCACCTTTGAGGTGGTGGACTTTCTAGGATCCTACCACGCCATTTTGGGGCGGCCATGCTACGCTAAGTTCATGGTGATCCCCAACTACACCTACCTCAAGTTGAAGATGCCAGGACCGAATGACATCATCACCATGGGTAGCACCTTTTCACACGCCTACATGTGCGACTGCGAGCATTACAAGCTCGCTATTACCGTCATTAACTCTATCAAGCTCCCAAAGCTCAGGAATTCATCGACTCAAGTAGTCCCAGACTACAATGAGCCGATCTCATAAAGTACCTTCCACCCAATGGAGGAAACCAAGGTGGTGGGGATCGACCCCACTGACCCAACCAAGATGATGTGAATTAGGACCAAGCTCCTGGCCAAATAGGAAAGCGAGCTCGCCGACTTTCTATGCGCCAACTGCGATGCCTTCGCGTGGAAACCTTCTAACATGCTGGGCATACCAAGGGAGGTCACTGAGCATGCATTACGCCTCGTCCTAGGCTCAAAGCCTACCAAGCAACGCCTGTGTCGCCTTGACTATGAGAGGCACAGGGCCATAGGCGAGGAGATCGCCAAACTCCTGGCAGCCAGATTCATCAAAGAGGTATACCACTCCGACTGGCTAGCTAATCCTGTTCTTGTGAAAAATAAGACCGGGAAATGGAGAATGTGTGTTGATTATACTGGCCTCAACAAAGCGTGTCTGATGGACCATTTTCCTTTGCCATGCATAGACCAGATGATCGACTCCACCTCAGGATGCAAAATCCTCTTCTTTCTGGATGCCTACTCTAGCTACCAACAGATCGCGATGAAAGAGTCCGACCAAGTCGTGACTTCATTCATCACCCCGTATGGTTCATACTATTATGTAACCATGCCTTTTGGTCTAAAGAACGCTGGTGCCACCTATGAACGGTGCATGCAGCGATGCTTCACCGACCAAATCAACCCGCTCGACCAGCCAAGTCGAGTGGCCAAAACCAAAAATTGTTGTCTATATAGATGACATAGTGGTCAAAGTGGGTCAAGCTAGCGACCTGATCACAAACTTAGCCGCAACATTCATGAACCTCTGAAGGTTCAACGTCAAATTGAATCCTCGAAAAATGTGTTTTTAGGGTCCCAAAGGGGAAGCTGTTCGGATACATTATGTCCGAGCGGGGCATCAAAGCCAACCCTGATAAAATCATGGATATCTCCAACATGGGACCTATACGCAACATCAAGGGCGTACAGAGGCTCACCGGCTGTTTGGCCACCCTGAACTGGTTCATCTCCCGACTAGATGACCGGGGGATGCCTCTCTACCAACTTCTCAAGAAGATAGACACATTTGTCTTGATAGAGGAGGCACAATAGGCTTTGGAAAGCCTCAAAGCATTACTGACATCGGCCCCAATCCTTGTCACCCCGAATGGGGAGAATCCCTCCTCTACATCATGGCAAACAACCACGTGGTGAGCGCTGCCCTAGTCGTTGAAAGGGAGGAGCCAGGACACCCCCTAGAAGGTCCAACGACTAGTATACTTCTTCGATGAGGTACTCACCGACGCCAAGGTTCAATACCCCTAGGTTCAGAAGCTTCTATCTACCGTGCTAATGGTGACCTAGAAGCTCCTGTACTACTTCACCGACCACAAAGTCATTGTCGTCACTTCGTACCCACTGGGAGACATCATTCGCAACCGCGACGCCACAGGATGAATCTCCAAGTGGGCACTCGAGCTCATGGGTCATGACATCAGGTATATCTCCTGCACTGCTATTAAGTCTTAGGCTCTCGCTGACTTTATTGCCGAATGGACAAAGGTCTAGGTCCCGACCCTAGATGTCACCCACAAGTACTAGATGATGTACTTCGACGGTCAGTCATGGCACCCGACTCGGGGGCTAGAGTGGTTCTGATATCCCTAGATGGGAGCAGGCTCTGCTACGCAATTTGTCTCCATTTCTCAACCTCAAATAACATCGCAGAGTACGAGGCCCTCATCAATGGACTGCGCATTGCCATTGAGCTTGGCGCTATGCAGTTGTACGTCCGTGGTGACTCGAAGTTGGTCATCGACCAAGTCATTTAGGAGTCCTCTTGCAAGAGCCCTCTCATGGCAGCATACTACCAGGCGGTGCGCAAGCTCAAGGACAAGTTCCAAGGGATTGAATTGCATCATGTCCCCTGAAAGGACAACGATGCCTCCAATTTCCGCGCAAAATTGGCTGCTAGGTGGGTGCCATCTCTAGATGGGGTCTTCATCAATGATCTCCATGAGCTATCTGGCCGCATTTTGGAGGATCCAATCTAGACGCACTCCAATACTAATCTGTCACACAGGGGCTCTGACCTCCCGATGTGCCCCGACCTCGATCAAGTGCTCGGTGGCTCCAACCTTAACGCCTCCATGGCAACGTCGCCCACCGATGTCACCTTGGTAGCACTCGATCAGGCAGACTAGAGAGCACCATTGCTCACTGAAAGCATCTAGGCCCCTAGTTGGATTTCGGTGATTAATGCCAATACAAGATTACTATGACTAACGTGTGTTTTGCAGAGGCAATTAAGTTAGGTCATGGTAATGGAGATCGATTGGGCAATCGAGGTTGTCATGCCCCTACGATGGAAATCGTTTCGGTTTTCAAAGGATAAACGACAAGGTTAAGGATAACTAGTTCTAAGTGTCGATTGGAGTTGGAGAGACACTTAGAGTAGTTTTTAGGACTTTGTTTTTTCCTTTGGCCATACTATGAAGGGGGGTATGAACGGGTCGCTTGACCTAGTTGAGTCTAGTGAGTTAGGTGTGGTGCACACTTATTAAAACTAGCTCTAGGTAGCTCCTATGAATGCCTAAGATCCTTTGGAGCAAACTTCATTCACATATGTTCGGAAGTTGGAAGTGAATGGAGGGTCAAACACTGACCGGACGCTGGCTCCGGTGCGACCGGACGCTGGCCGCAGGGTCCGGTCAGTTGATTTGACCGAGGAGATCAAGTCTGGTGTGACCGAACGCTGGGAGGTCATGTGACCGGATGCTGAGGGCCAGCGTCCGGTCGACTCCAGTAAGGGTCCAGACTTGGGAAAGAGTGACCGGACGTGTCCGGTCAGTGTGACCGGACCCTGAGTATCCAGCGTCCGGTCATTTACAGTAAGCATCCAAGAGCGACCGGACGCGTCCGGTCGGTACTATCCGGACCCTGACAGTGTCCGGTCATCACTTGAAAACTGTTCATGGGTTGAACTGACCGGAGCGTCCGGTCAAAACGATCGGAGCGTCCGGTCATCCCGCAGAAGCTCATAACGGTTCGTTTTTCAGGCTGCCTTATAAATAGAAGCTCCACTCGTGAGTGGAGCAACTTTTGCTCATTCCAACAGCTGAGAAACACGTTTGTGAGTGCCAAGAAGAGCAAGGTCCTAGTGAGGTGTTTGTGATTTGAGAATCCAAGAGAGTAGCCTCACTAGCAAATCAAGAGTAGCAAAGTGTGCATCCATCTTCTCATTAGGCTTCGCGTGGTCAAGTGAGAGTTCGTGCTTGTTACTCTTGGTGATCGCCATCACCTAGATGACTTGGTGGTGATTGGGAGTTTGGTGTTCACCCGGCGGAGCTTGTGGGTGACCCAACTCAAGTTGTGAGCGGCTTTGGGTGATTCGCCGCGACGGAGTGTCGAAGAATCAACCCATAGAGAGCACTTGATCCTTGCGCGGATCAAGGGGGAGCTACACCCTTGCGCGGGTGCTCCAACAAGGACTAGTGGGGAGTGGCGACTCTCCGATACCTTGGCAAAACATCGCCGCGTTCCTTTCTCTCTCTACTTACTTTGAGCACTTACTTTGAGTATTTACTTTGAGCAATTCAATACTTGTTTTACATCCATAGAATTGCTTGCTAGAGTAAGTTTGGAACATAGGTTGCGAGGTTGTTGTGCATTAGTTTGATATAAACACTTTTCTAGGCACAAGGGGTTAATTGGGCTATCCGTAGGATTTGATTATTGCAAGAGAATTTAGAATTAGCCCAATTCACCCCCCCTCTTGGGCATCTTGATCCTTTCAATTGGTATCAGAGCCTCGTGCTCATGTTTTTAAGCTTAATCGCTTAGAGCAAGATGTCTCACGGGGATGGACCTCCTCCTATCTTTGAGGGAGATGATTTTCTATATTGGAAAATCCACATGGAGGCATACTTAGAAGCTCTAGATGTTGGAATTCTAAGAGCCGCCTCTCAAGGGTTCCCAGCACCTAGGAATGCCGCACAACTTCAAGGTGATGAAGTGAATTATGAAAAATGGAATGCAAAGGCTCGCAACACCATCTTTAGAGGCCTTTGCAAAGATGTGTTCAATCGTGTATGGAACCACAAAGACGCCCATGCACTATGGTCGGACGTTTGTGCGCTCCATGAGGGAACCAAGAGTGAGCATGAGGAACGCTATCATCTTGTGATTAAAAAGCTAAATTCTTTTGAGATGTTTCCCAAAGAAAGTGCTAATGAGATGTATTCTCGATTAAATGTTCTTGTAGAGGAAGTCAATGGGCTTGGACTCACTCAAATGTCATCATCCGACGTTGTGAGAAAAATCTTGAGTGTCCTCCCCATTGACAAATATGGGCACATTGTGACCGTGCTACATCAAGGTGATCTTTCCGCCGCTACACCGACACAAATCTTGGGAAAGATCAATGCTCATGAGATGTACATGCACATCACACCACAAGATGGCTCATCCTCTACAAAGAAGAAAGAGAAGGACTTAGCATTCAAAGCTAGCCAAGACAAGGGCAAAGCAAGACTTGAGTATGAGAGCTCAAGTGATGAAGATGATGAAGAAAGCCTTGCCCTCATGGTGAAGAAGACCACCAAGATGCTAAAAAGGCTAAACAAGAGTGGCATCAAGTTTGATGGCAAGAAGAAGAAGTTCTTCACTAGCTCAAGAAGAAAGCCAATCTCTGAGATGGATTGCTACAATTGTGGCGAACTTGGCCACCTAGCTCATCAATGCACAAAGCCCAAGAAAGACAAGTTCAAGAACAAGGGCAAGAAAGATGAGTCAAGCGATGAAGATGAAAAGAAAAAGAACAAGCCATACAAGAAGAGAGATGGCAAAAAGAGGGACTTCTACAAGAAGAAGAAGAGTGGCAAGGCCTACATTGTCGGTGATTGGCTCACGGACATTGATTCATCAAGTGGATCATCCGATGATGATAGTGACGATGAAAAGGTGGCCGCCATTGCTATTGATCTTGCATCTTCACCACCACCATCGCCATCATCCTCTACTCACCTATGCCTTATGGCCAAAGGTGAATGCAAGGTAACTAAGAGTGATGATAGTGGTGATGATGAACATGCTAGTGATGATGATAGTGATAGCGATGATGATGACTCACCTACTTATGATGATCTTGTCAAAATACTAAGAAAATATACTAAGATCATTAGAAAGAGTAGAGCTACAAATGAAAAACTTGATGCTAAAAATGATTCACTCTTAGCTAAGTGTGATACACTAGAAAAGGCAAATGATGAGCTCAAGGAAACAAATGATTCTATATCATCCAAACTCAAGGAGCTCAAATCTTCTAAGAAAGAGCTTAAAGATAAAAATGATAAACTTGAGTGGGTGCACAATGAGCTTATCACTAGTCACAATAAGCTAAAAGATGAATATACAACTCTAAAGATCAATTATGATACCCTTATTATTGCACAAGAATTCTTACCAAATGAGCCACATGATGCTACTAACCATGTTGTTAAGATTGATATAGCTACCTCATGTGATGATTTAATTGATGAAAGCATTGAGCATGGATCTAGTAGCAAGGGCAAGCAAGTGGTTGAGTGCAATGACTATGATGAGTATGTCAAGCTCAAGAGTGACAATGAGAAGCTCATGAAAGATCTTGAAGAGATGAAAAGTCACAACACCATTGTGCTAGAAACTCTTGATCATGACAAAGAGGTGATCCTTGAGAATGAGAAGCTAAAAGAAGAAATCAAGAAACTCAAGGAGGAGAAGAACAATGATATTCTCAAGGAAGAGAACAAGAAGCTTAATATGGAGAAAGAGCATCTCAAGGTGGGATTGAGCAAGTTTGCTAGAGGCAAGCATCTCCAAAGTGAGCTACTCATGAATACCGTCATGAAGATGGATAGAAGTGGCATTGGATATATGGCAAGTGTAGAGAAGAAGAAGGCTCAAGCTCAACACCAACAATCAAAGCCAAAGCCAAAGCCAAAGAGATGTTTTGAGTGTGGACAAGAAGGCCACTTTGCTCATGAGTGTCAAACTCCACCACCACAACCCTTGCCCAAGCATGCTAGACCCTTTGCTTTCAATGCTCACTACATGCTTAGAAAAGATTCAAGTGGAAAGATGAAAGTCATGTTCTTAGGTCCCCCCAACAAGAGTAGGCCTAAGAAAATTTGGGTGGCTAAGTCACTTGTTGAGAAGGTGAAGGGCCCTCAACAAGCTTGGATCCCTAAAGCTTGAATCTCTTGTGTGTAGGTGAACTACAAGACCGGTGGAAGTCATTGGGTTATTGATAGTGGTTGCACTCAACATATGACCGGTGATCCTCGTATGTTCACCTCACTAGATGAAGAGGTAGATGGACAAGAGAAAATAACATTTGGAGATAATTCAAAGGGCAAGGTTAAAGGATTGGGCAAAGTGGCAATATCAAATGATCATTCCATCTCCAATGTGCTCTATGTTGCTTCATTGAGCTTCAACTTGCTATCCGTTGGGCAATTGTGTGATCTTGGCTTTCAATGCTTATTCACCGAGAAGGAGGTTGTTGTATCCAAGTTAGATGACAATGAAGTGATATTCAAAGGATTTAGATACAACAACTTATATCTAGTTGACTTCACCTCCGAAGATGCAAACTTGAAGACATGCCTATTCACCAAAACAACACTTGGGTGGCTATGGCATAGAAGACTTGCTCATGTTGGGATGAGCTCACTCAAGAAGCTTATAAAGAATGATTTGGTGAGAGGGTTGAAGGATGTGAAGTTTGAGAAGGACAAGCTTTGTAGTGCATGTCAAGCCGGCAAGCAAGTTGCAAACACTCATCCAACCAAAGCTTTCATGTCAACCACAAGAGTGCTAGAACTCCTACACATGGATTTATTTGGACCAACAACATACAAGAGTTTGGGAGGAAATCTCTATTGTCTTGTGATTGTGGATGACTATTCAAGGTATACATGGGTGTTCTTCCTTCATGACAAATCTGAAGTTGCATCTTGTTTCAAGAAGTTTGCCAAGAGAGCTCAAAATGAATTTGAAGTGAAGCTCAAGAAGATAAGAAGTGACAATGGCAAAGAGTTTGACAACACAAACATAGAAGCTTATTGTGATGAAGTTGGAATCAAACATGAAGTCTCCGCAACCTATACTCCTCAACAAAATGGTGTAGTTGAGAGGAAGAACCGGACTTTGATCACTCTTGCAAGGACAATGCTAGATGAGTACAACACCTCCGAAGCTCTATGGGTGGAAGCAATCAACACCGCATGCTATGCATCCAACCGCCTATTTCTTCAAAAGTTCCTTGTCAAGACACCGTATGAGTTGCTCAATGGGAAGAAGCCGGACGTCTCCTTCTTTAGGGTGTTTGGTTGCAAGTGCTACATCTACAAGAAGCGGCAACACCTAGGGAAGTTTCAAAGGTGTTGTGATATAGGTTTTCTTGTTGGTTACTCATTGAAGTCCAAAGCATATAGAGTATTTAATCATGCCACCGGCTTGGTTGAAGAAACATATGATGTGGAATTTGATGAATCTAACGGCTCCCAAGGAGCACATGAGAATCTTGATGATGTAGGTGATGAACCATTGAGGGAGGCTATGAAGAATATTCCGGTGGGAGACATCAAGCCAAAAGATGATGAAGATGATGTACAAGTCATTAACCAACCTTCTTCATCAAATGTACCACAAGACGGTGAAAAAGATGGGAGAGTACAAAATGAAGATACTCATATCTCCCATGAGCAAATGGTGGTACAAGCACAAGATGTTGATGCTCCACAACCTCCTCCTCAAGTGGTCAATAGAAGAAATACACCTCTCCTACAAGATCATCCACAAGATCTCATCATAGGGAGTCCAACAAAGGGGGTGATGACTCGATCTCAAAAACTGACTTCATTTATTGCTCATCACTCTTTTATCTCTTGCTATGAGCCTACCAAGGTAGAAGAAGCTCTTAAAGATCCGGATTGGATCAATGCCATGCATGAAGAGTTGAACAACTTCACTCGCAATGAAGTTTGGAATCTTGAAGAGCGACCAAAAGGTGCAAGAGTCATTGGAACAAAGTGGGTGTTCTGCAACAAGCAAGATGATCAAGGTGTTGTTGTGAGGAACAAGGCAAGACTAGTAGCAAAGGGGTTCTCTCAAGTTGAAGGTTTAGATTTTGGAGAAACCTTTGCACCGGTTGCAAGATTAGAAGCCATCCGTATCCTTCTTGCATATGCATCACATCATGAAATGAAACTATATCAAATGGATGTGAAAAGTGCATTCTTAAATGGCTTTATTAATGAACTAGTCTATGTTGATCAACCTCCCGGGTTTGAAGACCCTAGATATCCTAATCATGTTTATAGGTTGTCCAAGGCACTATATGGGCTTAAGCAAGCCCCAAGAGCTTGGTATGAGCGCCTTCGGGATTTCCTTATTGAGAAGGGCTTCACCATTGGGAAGGTCGACACCACACTATTCACCAAGAAGCTTGATGGGCATATCTTCATTTGTCAAGTATATGTTGATGATATCATCTTTGGATCATCAAATGAAGACTCATACAAAGAATTTGGTGAATTGATGTCTAAGGAGTTCGAGATGTCAATGATTGGTGAGCTTACATTCTTTCTTGGTTTTCAAGTCAAGCAAATGAAAGAAGGCATCTTCATCTCTCAAGAGAAATACACAAAAGATCTTCTCAAGAGATTCAAGATGGATGAATGTAAGCCAATCAAGACCCCAATGCCTACCAATGGACATCTCGACCTAGATGAGGGAGGTAACTCGGTTGATCAAACTCTCTACCATTCTATGATTGGTAGCTTGTTATATTTAACCGCATCTAGGCCCGACATCATGTTTAGTGTGTGTATGTGTGCTAGATTTCAAGCTAGTCCTAAGGAAACACATTTAATTGTCGTAAAAAGAATCCTTAGGTATCTTAAGCACACACCAAGCATTGGCCTTTGGTATCCCAAAGGAGCTTTATTTGAATTAATTGGCTATTCCGATTTGGATTACGCCGGATGCAAAGTTGATAGAAAGAGCACATCCGGAGGGTGCCATTTGCTTGGTAGATCACTTGTGTCTTGGTCCTCCAAGAAACAAAATAGTGTGGCTTTGTCCACCGCCGAAGCGGAATACATTGCCACGGGTGCTTGTTGTGCACAAATATTATACATGAAACAAACTTTACTAGACTATGGAGTAGTTCTAGAGAAAGTACCTCTTTTGTGCGACAATGAAAGTGCGGTAAAACTTGCAAATAATCCGGTTCAACACTCTTGCACCAAGCATATAGATATCCGCCATCACTTTCTAAGAGATCATGTAGCTAAAAATGATATATCACTAGAAGGTGTAAGATCCGAAGATCAATTAGCGGATATCTTCACTAAACCGCTAGATGAGGCTACTTTTTGTAGATTGCGGAATGAGCTCAATGTACTTGTTTTTAGTAACTTCACTAAAAATTGAGCTTGTGTTGTCCCTTGCATTCATTGTAATATACAACATGCTTAATTTGTGGCAATGCATATAGGGCTTGTCTAACATGGTTAAGATAACCGCCGAAAAGCGTGTGAAGAAGCTTAACCTTGGATCAAACTTGACAAGCAACTAGATTTACTTACAAGTACTACATATGCATGAATGTTGTTTTGTCGTTTTGTTCCATTTGCCCTCTTGTTGCCTATTTTCTTAAAAAGAATTATAGCCTAAGGCAAAATATTTTGAAAAATATGAGGGTTTGAGAGAGGTCACTCACATCAGTCCCAATTGGTGTTTATTTGGATCTTATTCAAGTTGGGACTTGATTGGGAACAGGTAGCGCGAAGGAATGTTGAAGGATTGCTGGAAAAGGTGCACCGGACGCTGCTGTCCAGTGTCCGGTCAGTTCACAGGAGGTGAACTGCTGTTGAAGGAGTGACCGGACGCTGCGTCTGTGCGTCCGGTCAGAAAGGGTTCAGCATCAGGTCGATGAAGGAAGGACAAGCTGTACTGACCGGACCCTGCCTACGTCCGGTCATGGACCACCGGACGCGTCCGGTCCTGATTCCAGAGGTTTTGGACCTCTCTGGAATCGACCGGACGCTGGGTGGTAGCGTCCGGTCGCTACCACCGGAGCGTCCGGTCAGTGGATCTCGCGCGACTTCAGGACTCTTTTTGGTTTCCTTTTCTGTCGCGTTTGGGGGATTATTTATCCAAGCCGTGTTCCTCTTCCTTGACCTAACCAGCGCCGCCGTGCCCTAGCCTAAGCAGCCGCCAAGCCGCGCCACCGCAGCCTCGCCGAGTCGCTGCCGTCCCTCACGCCACCGCGCTCGGCCTCCCCTCGCTAGCCACGCGCCGCCGTCCCGCGCGCCACCGCGCCTGCTCAGTGTCGCGCCTCTGCAGCGCCCCCGAGCCCACAGCCGAGCTATGCGCCCCGGCCTCGCGCGCCACCGAGCCCCGCGCCTGCTCAGCACCACGCCGGCCACCTCGCGCCCAAGCTCACCGCTCCACCGTCGCCAAGGCTGTCCGTCTTCACGACGAAGTGCCCTAGCCCTACCATCCCCTTGATTGGTAAGGCAAGCTTTATTTTTCAATCTTGATCTTCAATGGTGACCTAGATCGATTTGTAGTCTCTGATTCTCCATTACATTCAGGCAATTTACCCTAACCCTAGCCCAGTTCCGAGGATCCCCATGTGACATCTTATCTATTCTCGGTTCGCGGATCATCAGGTAGAAAGCCATTCGATTTAATTTCACATCTACATTGCTTTCTCTATTAGGGTTTCGCATCTATTAGACATATGGTATTTATTTGTATATCCATCTATTCTATCGTGCAGCGAGTCGGTTCCGTTGTGTTTCGTCTGGCAGTTGGCAGTCAACTCGGAGCCAAGCTCGCGAGTAAGGATCGAGGCCAAGCCTCAAAAGTTGCAGTTTGATAGTTGATCTTCATCAGCGATAGTTCACCATCTTGTCAGTTCAGATGGCTCGCACCAAGAATGTTGGTGGTGGCCCAGGTGATGATGATCGGAGGCCCTCGCCTCGCCAGCCAGCCGGATCTAAAGGCAAGTCAACCAAGCAGGTAACATCCAAGAAGCGGAAGTACCCCGACGCAGAGACAACGAGAGCAGCAGCTGTTGCAGAGGCCGTAGAGCATGACGAGAGAGGTGGTACCCGCAGCGGAGTTGTCATTGCAGATCAGCCAGTTTCACCCGCAGTCAGAGCTGCGATTGAGGATGTTGAGCGTCGTCACGGTAGTCCAGCTGGGACTGCCACGCTTGCAGGATGACGGGTTGCCATTGAGGAGGGTCCGTCAGCACAGCAGCAGCCCCCACCAGCAGAGCCTCAGCCAGCCCAGGAGACTCAGGAGAGTTAGGAGACCGAGCCGGCACCTCAGCTACGCCACTCGAGTCGTACCAGTGCTGCAGTTCCACCAAGGCCAGTTACACAGCGCAGGGGTTCACGCCCTCCGCCCAGACCACAGGGTCCGCCTCCAGTGGTACACCTCGACTTGAGGGCCGCTACAGCCAGGCAGGTTCAGCAGCTGTGTTTTGTTGAGTTTGAGGTTTGGTTTCCTCCGAGGAGGGATGAGAGAGCAGCTGAGGGGTTCTACATGCCACTGCAGGAGGATTTCTACAATGCATATCTTAATAGTGGGGCAGTGTTCAGATCACATAGGGTCTGTCAGATAGAGTCTATTGTGGCAGCAGCCGGAGAGAGCATTCGGCAATACTTGTCATATTTGCCAGGACTGACAGATTTGATTGGATGGACGGGCATATATGTACCTTCTTGGGTCCGTCAGTTTTATGCCTCGCTCTACATCGATCCTCATCACAGATTCATTCACTTTGCTTTCAAAGGCAAAGACTATAGAGTGACTAGTGGCAGAGCCAGGGAGATACTGAGACTACAGGAGCAGCCTGTAAAGATGCATGAGGTTTGCTATGGACAGCAGGGACCTCCCAGGCGTCCCCATGGAGGGTTGGTGCCCCCTACAGATTTAGTGCGCCATTGCTTCAAGGAGCCCTTTGGTGAGGGGTCGAGCAGGAACCCCAGTGACTTGACTCCTACAGCGAGAGTACTAGAGGCCATTATCAGGAGGACACTGCTTCCCAGGTTGGGATACAGGGAGGGCCTGACTCGTTTACAGCTCTGGCTTCTCAATGCCATCATGCAGATGACAGTATTTGACATCTGGGACCTCCTTCTTTCAGAGATGGAGGATACTATAGCTGAGGGATTCAAGGGTCGCAGGCAGCTTCCCTATGCTCACTGGATCACGTTCCTCATCCGCAGAGTTGTGCTTGATAAGCCCCTTGGCATGATGGATGAGTATACAGGTGCTACCACAGAGTTCCCAGCTTACAACCTGTCACAGAGGATCAGACACACCACTCCTCAGGCACCCAGACAGCCTAGCCGTCGTCCCGACGTGCCAGAGTCCGCAGCTCAGCAGGATGAGATCATCAGAGGGATTGCAGCCACTGAGGAGGAGGAGCTAGAGGCACAGCAGGAGGTGAGCGAGTATAGTGACAGCTCCGACAACCACTACCAGCCTATACCTCAGATGCCTCCATGCAGACATGATGCAGAGGCCGGTAGCTCTAGTTCTGCTCCACCTGCTCCACAGACAGACCCTGCTCTCATAGCTATTCTTGAGCGGATGCAGCAGGATCAGACACGATAGGCATAGGAGACAGCTGCCAACTTCGCATAGTTCCAGGCTCGTCAGGACGAGTTTCAGCAACAGCAGCAGCTCCTTCAGCACCAGCAGTTACTTATGCAGCAATAGCTCATGGGATTCATGCAGCATGTAGTGACAGCCATTGGGGTCCCACTGCCACAGCCTTCGCCCCAGCTTGCACAGCCTCCTACCACTTCGACGACTCCAGCAGTACAGCCCATCGGGCTTCAGAGTCAGGGACAACCTCCAGCTCAGTTTACTTCACCTCCTGTACAGGTGTCCCAGTGGTTAGCTTCACCTGGTGTAGCCCCGCAGTTCACTCCTTATCACACGGGTTTCTCACCAGAGCAGACTTCCTCACTATTCGTGCCTGAGTCGTCAGTCTCCAGGAGTCTTGGAGCATCATTCAGCGAGTTGACCGGCATGCCTACTCCGCCTCACATGCATACTGTCGGTCCATCTACAGCAGCTCCAGCTATCATGACTACTCAGAGGCTCCCCTTGTCTGTCGCCTCGTCAGATCCTATGATAGACATACTTGCAGCTTCACAGGCAGCACCAGCCCCAGCTCAGACCCAGACCGCTTCAGCGACACTTCCTGCTTCAGAGGGTCAGTCAGTTCAGAGCTCAGGGTCAGATGATGATGGCGCCCAGTTCCATCTTGCTCCACGTACTTCAGCGCCCGACTCATCTGCTGCAGCCCCGCCGTCCGACCCTTAGGTTTTGGTGTTTGACGCCAAAGGGGGAGAGGGTTTGAGTATGTAGTCTTAGGGGGAGCGAGTTTTAGGGGGAGCTAGTTATCTAGTATTAGCTTATTATATACATTTGGAGTTTTATTTGTGTGATACACTATTACTTATGCATTCGTGTGTTTACTTCCATGCATACTATTATATATATGTAATAGTGCTATCTACGTGATTGTGATATTTGACATGTGTGACTTCTACTTTGCTTTATCTATATGTCATATCACTTGTGTAATGCTCATTTGCTTTTGCTTCTGCGTTTATACTTCGAAGCAAATGAGCTTTGTTATTTGTACTCATGCTTAATTCATATCCTTTGAGTACATTGTGTTGGCTTGGGTCATATAAGCTTGACTAACTCTTTTGTTCTTATTGACAAAAGCTTATATGAACCAAGCCCGTCAAAAACCTCACTCCATAACATACTCGAGGTGGTATTGTCATCAATCACCAAAAAGGGGGAGATTGAAAGCATCTAGGCCCCTAGTTGGATTTCGGTGATTAATGTCAATATAAGATTACTATGACTAACGTGTGTTTTGCAGAGGCAATTAAGTTAGGTCATGGTAATGGAGATCGATTGGGCAATCGAGGTTGTCATGCCCCTACGATGGAAATCGTTTCGGTTTTCAAAGGATAAACGACAAGGTTAAGGATAACTAGTTCTAAGTGTCGATTGGAGTTGGAGAGACACTTAGAGTAGTTTTTAGGACTTTGTTTTTTCCTTTGGCCGTACTATAAAGGGGGGTATGAACGGGTAGCTTGACCTAGTTGAGTCTAGTGAGTTAGGTGTGGTGCACACTTGTTAAAACTAGCTCTAGGTAGCTCCTATGAATGCCTAAGATCTTTTGGAGCAAACTTCATTCACATATGTTCGGAAGTTGGAAGTGAATGGAGGGTCAAACACTGACCGGACGCTGGCTCCGGTGCGACCGGACGCTGGCCACAGGGTCCGGTCAGTTCATTTGACCGAGGAGATCAAGTCTGGTGTGACCGGACGCTGGGAGGTCATGTGACCGGACGCTGAGGGCCAGCGTCCGGTCGACTCCAGTAAGGGTCTAGACTTGGGAAAGAGTGACCGGACGCGTCCGGTCAGTGTGACCGGACCCTAAGTATCCAGCATCCGGTCGTTTACAGTAAGCATCCAAGAGCGACCGGACGCGTCCGGTCGGTACTGACCGGACCCTGACAGTGTTCGGTCATCACTTGAAAACTATTCGCGGGTTGAACTGACCGGAGCGTCCGGTCAAAACGATCGGAGCGTCCGGTCATCCCGCAGAAGCTCATAACGGTTCGTTTTTCAGGCTGCCTTATAAATAGAAGCTCCACTCATGAGTGGAGCAACTTTTGCTCATTCCAACAGCTGAGAAACATGTTTGTGAGTGCCAAGAAGAGCAAGGTCCTAGTGAGGTGTTTGTGATTTGAGAATCCAAGAGAGTAGCCTCACTAGCAAATCAAGAGTAGCAAAGTGTGCATCCATCTTCTCATTAGGCTTCGCGTGGTCAAGTGAGAGTTCGTGCTTGTTACTCTTGGTGATCGCCATCACCTAGACGGCTTGGTGGTGATTGGGAGTTTGGTGTTCACCCGGCGGAGCTTGTGGGTGACCCAACTCAAGTTGTGAGCGGCTTTGGGTGATTCGCCGCGACGGAGTGTCGAAGAATCAACCCGTAGAGAGCACTTGATCCTTGCGCGGATCAAGGGGGAGCTACACCCTTGCGTAGGTGCTCCAACGAGGACTAGTGGGAAGTGGCGACTCTCCGATACCTCGGCAAAACATCGCCGCGTTCCTTTCTCTCTCTACTTACTTTGAGCACTTACTTTGAGTATTTACTTTGAGCAATTCAATACTTGTTTTACATCCATAGAATTGCTTGCTAGAGTAAGTTTGGAACATAGGTTGCGAGGTTGTTGTGCATTAGTTTGATATAAACACTTTTCTAGGCACAAGGGGTTAATTGGGCTATCCGTAGGATTTGATTATTGCAAGAGAATTTAGAATTAGCCCAATTCACCCCCCCTCTTGGGCATCTTGATCCTTTCACTCACCTACCTCATTGAGGAGGTTCTCCCACCAGAAAGGACTGAAGCGTGATGAATTGCTTGGTGCACCAAGACGTTCGTCGCCATCGGTGACAAACTCTACAAATGAAGCCCGTTGGGAGTACTCATGAAGTGCATCTCGACTAACCAAGGGAAACAACTTCTCCTCGAAGTCCAAGCCAAAATCTACAGACATCACGCGGCCCCAAGGTCGCTGGTCGAGAAAGCCTTCTGCCAAGGTTTTTACTAGCCCACTGCACTATAAGATGCAGAGGAGGTCATCCAGAGGTGTGAGGAATGCCAGTTCTATGCTCGGCAAACTCATTTGCTAGCGCAAGAGCTTCAAACCATCCCTATCACCTAGCCATTTGTGGTCTAAGGCCTCAACATTATCGGACCCCTCAAAAAGGCCTCGGGCGGCTTCACTCACCTGCTCATAGCGGTGTACAAGTTTACCAAGTGGATAGAGGCGAAGCCCATCACCAATATCCACTTAGAGGAGGTGGTCAAGTTCTTCCTCAACATCATCTATTGGTTTGGTGTTCCTAACTATATCATCACCGACCACAGAACAAACTTCACCGGTAAAAAGTTCCTAAACTTTTGTGATGGATATGACATCAGGATCGACTGGGCCTCAGTCAGACATCTGTGTACTAACGGTCAAGTTGAGTGGGCCAATGGCAGGGTCCTCCAAGGGCTCAAACCCTGCATCTTCGACCGACTCAATAAGTACACCGGGGGATGGGTTGTAGAGGTCCCAGTGATCCTCTAGAGCCTAAGAACGACCTTGAACCGATCCATGGGGTTCACACCTTTCTTCCTGGCCTACGGGGCAGAAGCAGTGTTGCCCTCCGACCTCGACCACGACACCCCAAGAGTGAAGGTCTTCGATCAAGACCAAGCCACGGAGGCTCAGAAGGACGCGGTTGACCTATTCGAGGAGGCTCATGAGACGATCGTCATCCACTCCGCTCGCTACCAGCAAACTCTCCACAGGTACCATGAAAGATAAATCAGGGGGGGATCCTCGAGGTCGGTGATCTTGTACTCCGAAAAACCTAGTTGACCAAGGAGAAACATAAACTCTCTCCACCTTGGGCAGGACCCTACACGGTGATCGAGGTGATCCGACTGGGCAACTACTAGCTAAAAGACGACAATGGCAACGTTCTCACCAACACATGGAACATCGGACAGTTGCGTCATTTCTTCCCCTAAAGCTCGGTCTTACCGTTTTCTTTCCATTCAACGTTTGCTCCTACAGCACCCCAGCACGAGCACTCTCGGCCTAGGTCACTCGGGGCTCCATGGGGGTGCGACACCACCCTCCTTTTTTACTATCATATAGTAATACTTTTTGCCCAAAAGAAAGGGCGTCGCCCAAACGAAAGGGTATTCCGTTCCTTTGATTACCCTACATAACTTATGTTTTAACCTCCCGTCCGATCACACCCCACCATGACCTATGATTATGAGCAGCTGAGCCTCGCGGGCCACTCTCGGGTTCTTAAGGTTGTAGCCTATGGGTCAATGGGTAGGTGCAAAAAAGAAAGGATAAGAAACTAAGCTACGCAAGGGTAAAAACAAGGGCGGATGGGACAAGCTTCCCCTCATGAGTGATTTTATCACAAAATGAACTCAAAATAGTCACGAGTTTAAAATGGTTCATACAGGGGCTTCCCCATGAACTTGTCTTTTACATCTACTGACTATTTCTACTCTAAACCCTATTATGGCGGCCCAATGGCATTGGCTGACGACACGGTCAACGAAGACGAAGGCAGCTCGCTCCTGGTCAGGACGACATTCAGCTCTGTTGGGGGCGGGATGACGCTCACCTCTGACCCGGTCTCCACCCCCTCCATAGGCTGGATGACATCTTCCCAGCATACTTCTTTGGCCATGCTCGAACGACGAGCCTCCATCACCCACTACGCGGTGACCTGCTTGGCGACCATCTGTGCGTATGGCACCAAACTCTCCCTCAGTGCATGGATTTCATCTGCGTTCCACCCATCGGCATATCCTCTACAGATGGCCGCAAAGTCTAGATCAGGATGGTGGGTCGCCACTGAGGTCACCACCCCCGACGTCCCATAGAACATGCCATCGGAGATGAGCACCCGAACTTAGTTTAGGACCTCCGCCAGATGGACAGTGGGCGTACTAGTGCTCGGTTCTGACCCGAACACCTCGGAGACGACCACTTGTGCGACATTACGAATATGGTTGAGCTCTCCCTCGAGAGCACGTCGCTCCTCAAGGGACTAGGCTAGCGCCTCCACGCCCCGATCGACCGTCGCTTTGGCCATCTCTAGCTCTTGCTCCAAAGAGCCAATTTTCCACCTAGTTCTATAAAAAGACGACAAGTTTAGAAGCAAAGGAAAGGAAAAACCAAGGCATCAACCAAAGGTGGAATAGATACATTCCAAGGCAGGCGCTTTCAAGGATGGAAAGTCCTTCCTCTTGCCAGGTCACCCTCTCGAGTAGTCGAGCGTTCAACTCCTTTGCCCTGAGCACCTACCCCCAGAACGTGACCACTTCTTGTTCTGCATTCGACCGGGCCTTTCACTCCATCTTTAGAGCCTCCAAGGACTTCTGAAGCGCTGCCTCGGTCTCCGCTAGGTGGACCTTCGCTGCATCAAGTTCTTGCTCGGCCGCAGTCGCTCGCTCAACCGCAAGTTGTTCCGCTGCCCGTGCTCCCGTCGCCTCGGCCGCCTGGTCTTGGGACTCACGGTGGGCGGACTCTAGCTGGTGCCTGAGCTTGTCGACCCGCCATAATGCCGTTGCTTCTTGCTCCATCTGACCATGCTCCTCTCGAAGAAATCGAGACTTATGGATCGATATCATCTCTAGATCCTATGAGACAAGAAGCAGGCATACTAAGACAACCATTGTAAGGCCAAGGAGTCAAGGACAACACTAAAAACACAGAGAACTTACCTCTACAACACATGGCGGGTCAACTATCACCGCCTAATGGATGAGCTCAACCCTCTCCAAGGCCTCCTTGAGCCTTGCCTTGGTAAGGGTGAGATCGGACTCCATCGATAGTCCTCTCTCCCTGAGCAGATGCTAGAGCTTCGCCTCCTCATCATGAAGGATAGATCAGGCCCTTCCTGGCTCACTAAGTCAAGGCCACACCAGCTCACGGGTCACCCATGACCCACTGGAAAATCCAGCCATCATAGTATCATGCGACGACCAGATCATCACCAGCTCCTAGGACAGTGGGATGACCGGTGGCTCCACCCTGGTGTTTTCCTCATCGGAGAAGGGGATCTCCACCACTTGGATTCATGGCTTGCTGACAAATGTTCTACCTCTGGCCTAGCCGCATCTCCTCCCAACCCCTCCAGCTCTGACTAGGAGGGTAAACCATGTGCTCCTCTGCCGAGTGAGGTAGGGAGCCCATTTTCCCTCCTCTCCTCCTCCATAGCTGTTGGGGGAGGGATCATGAGGGTCACCTTTGACCCAACCTCCACTATCACCACAGGGATCGCCTCCATCACCACCGCCACCGCTGCCACCGTGCTCACAACTGGCCAGGAAGACGCAACCCCCAGTAATGAAGGTCATGCCGCCACCAGCTTGCTTCCTCCACTGCTTGTCGTGACCCCTATAGGCTGGGTCTCCATTCTTCTCACATGGGAGGTGGGGAGACTCCCAGTCTCGCCATCCCCTGGATGCTGTCAAACAAGCGTGGGTTAGTCACACTCAAAAAATTCTACTATAAGAACATGAGGGAGCATGAATGCTTACCTAGATGAAAGCGGTAGAACCCTAAAGCCTTGACCAGCTGATGGTGAGCCGACCGAACAAGGATAGCTCGTGGGTGGTGACTCGGCCCCCCTCGTATCGACTGAGGGAGGAGCCGACCTAGTTGGTCCCTGATCGGTCCATGAATGGTCGCGACCGCTAGCTCATGGCGAACCCACCAGAGCAACTGGCGGGGCATCTCCCTGTTGGGGGTCACGCACACGCGCTGACCCTGAAGACACAGGGGAATGATCACGTTCCCCGATTGACCGGCATGCTCCACAACACTCAAATAAAGGGGGCGTGGAGCCAAAGACGCCTCCAAAGGGCGCGGCAACCGTGCACGCTTTGCCTCTCGTTTGATGGTGGTGTCTTCGCTTGTGGCGCACTTCCTGGACTCAGGAATGTCGCCGCACGTCTCTGTATCCCACCCGCCGCCGATAGATGTGGCTGCTGGCTCACGGTGCTCCACCGAGGTCACGACGGCGCCCCTGTCTCCTTCATCCTCAGAGGCACTCGCGTCGCCACCCATCTCCGTGGGCTCCTCTGACTCAAGCTCTGCCTCCACGTCGCTCTGGCTCTCACCCCCTGGACCCATCGGCTGATCTCCTTTTCCTTTTTGAACCTCCTCTGGGCCTTCTTGGCTCTCTTCTTCTTCTTGGAAAGCGCCACCTCCCTCAGGGCAGCTTGCCATGCTACATCTTCCACCCCCCTTTGAAGATGCACCTAGGATTTATAGCCTGAGAGTCCCTTCAAAACGGATAACTCGAAATCAATCAAAACAAGGAGGATAAGGTCACAGAAAAAGGGGGCATACTAGATTGGACAGCTTCATGGTGTGAAGATGTCCGAGTGTTCCATCAAGGGAGTCTCTATCCATCAGTTGCAGCACCCGATCGAGTCGACTCCAGACTTCATCCTTTGGCAACTCCTCTGGAGACACGCAGTCAGGATCCATTGGGCCAATGTATTCCCACATTGACCACGTTCTTTCCACCAATAGGATGACCAGATGGCGGAAGAAGGTGTGGAAGACCCGCAACCCATTGAGGCCATGCTGCATCAGCCTCTAAAGCTTCGTCTCGATAACCTCCAGCTTGGTCTGCCGACCGGTGGGACCCCACAATAGCTTTCCCTCCTCTCCGACCTTCTTCTAGTGAACATCAGGAATGGCGCTTCCATTGGGTTCCTAATGTAGAAACACTCACTGTGCCACCCCCGGTTGGAGTCATAGGGGGAGTACGTAGTGTAAGGGGTCGATGGCTTCGACTTCTTCTGCAAAGCAAATCTCCCAACCGGCATGATTCTGGGCGGCTTCCCCTCGGATAGGGCTCACCCGCTGAAGATCCACTAGAAGAGGTCCACGTGCGGCTCCATCCCAAGGAAGGCCTCATAGATGGTGACAAAGCCGGCGATTTGCAGCACCCTAGTCGGGTTGAGGTGCTACAGCTCTAGGCCCCACTTGTTGAGGAGCCCGCGCAAGAACCGGTGCGTGGGATACCCAAGCCCGCACTCATGGAAGGCGAGGAAGGAGACGACCTCATCAACCTAGGGTTGCAGAACAACTTCTCCTGGCGCAGGAGCCCTCCAATGCGCCACCTCGTTTGACGGGAGCAGCCCCTTCTCGGTGAAGGTGGCCCATACTTCCTCATCCACATTGGATGGCCTCCAATTTGACATCGCGCCTCAGACTCATGAACAAATCTGTGAGTTCTCCTCTCCCTCGCTTTACCCTCTCCCCTAGAAACCACCGCGGTGCACGAACGAGCTTAGTGAAAAGGAGGAAGGATAAGAGGCAACCGTTCGAGAAAGGTGAAAGAATGGGAGGAAAACCCTCTCCCTTCCCCCTATTTAAAGCGGAGAGGCATACGGTGGGACGCACCCTAGCTGATGGGATGCGCCTTGCCCGATGAGACATCGCCTAGTTAAAAGGACGTGGCCTAGGCAGGGCCCACCACTACTACAACCCAAGCATGGGAAACAAGGCACAACCGCATGCAAACGACCCTTCGCCTTCCTAGGCAGGGTTTGGAAGGGCCTACCAACAGGATCTCCATCGAGGAGAGACCAACGGGTCACCTGAGTCGATTGGATGGCTCGGACAGTTACCGAGCGACAGGTAAGGAGTAGTGGGATGCCCCATGCGGGCTATGCCGACTCCATCATGAACGACGGGCCTGGGTTCCATTTGGACATATCTAATAAAGAGCTCGCTGAACCCGTCACTCGAGCCATCGAGGTAACTTTACCAAAACTCCTTTTTGTTTTCTAGTGCATGACCATTCATTCATCCAATTTCATGCATGCATTCATACATTCATCCCATACATCCAAGCATTGCATATGCAATTGTTGCATCACAACGCTTCGTGTTGTGTCAAGAAGCGGTAGTCGCCTCATTCGGTATGAGCGACGACCGATCGGGGTTCGAAGGCCGGCCCGTGAAGGGCTCATGGCTGCCTCGCGTCAAACAGAGCTAGGGGAGAAAAGCATAGATGAGCCCCAGTGGCCCTTGCCTGATCCACTCTAAAGCGGATAGGGTCATCTCGACCTTCTCGTTCGATCATAACCTCAAGCCATGCCCATAAAATCTCCATGAAGGGGAGGCCAGCAGGCCACCTGAGTCAATCTCAGGAACGGCTCGGGCATCTCTTGGGAGGCAGGTTAAGGAGCAGTGGAATGCCACATGAGGGCTATGTCGACCCCGTTATGAACGATGGACCCGGATTCCATTCGAATGTACCCGTTATTAAGCTCACCGAGCGCGTCACTTGAGCCATCGAGGCAAGCGACGTTAGCTCAACCCCTCCAGTTGTGGAAACCGTGGACGGGGTAACACATGAAACTAGACCAACCCCTTGACCGTGCTCTACCGTGCCCGACACTTGGGTTGGTGACTCCATCTAGCCCGATCCCTCGGCCATGCCCGACACTTGAGTTGGTGACTCTGTCTCGCCCAACCCCTCGGCTGCGCCCGACGCTTGGGTCGACGCTCGATGCTTCAGGTTGGTGACTCTACCTCGCCCGACCCCTCGGCCGCATTCCACCATGCCCGACACTTGGGTTGGCGACTCCGTCTCGCCTGACCCCTCGACCGCACCCGATGCTTGGGTCAGCGCCCGACGGTTCAGGTTGGTGACTCCGCCTCGCTCGACCCCTCAGCCACGCTCCGCCGCACCCAACACTTGGGTTGGCGACTCCGTCTCGCCTGACCCCTCGATCATGCCCGATGCTTAGGTCAGTGCCCGACACTTGAAGTTGGTGACTCCACCTCACCCGACCCCTTGGCCGCGCTCTGCCGCACCCAACGCCTGGTTTGGCGCTCTGTCTTGTTCAACGGTGACCCACAATCTTACACCCACCGGGTGCTCTCATAAAACAAGTATGAACAGCCCCTTCATGACTTCACAGAAAGTCCTAAAAGGGCTTGGGGGCTCCTATCGGGTTCATAAACCTGGGGTCCCCAATGGGCCCGCTTCTCAGCAAAAAACTCAGCCCAGCAGACGGCATAGCGACAACACGCCTCCTGGGCCGATCCAGTTACCTAACGACCGGCTGGAAGAATGATCCGGTCTCCAACCAGAAGGCCTGGCCAAGGAAGGAGCACAGTTCAACTCTGACCTCATTTTCCGACTAGGGATACGTCGGACCTCCGCTCGTGATTCTTCCCCGACCGACACGGTCGGAGCCGACTGGGAATGACTGACTGGGGACGCTCGCTCGGTAAGGACCCAAGGATCAGGCAGAGCAATAAGGTAAGGCGCTCAAGTCAACCGCAATACCGAGGACCGTACCCTGCACACCTGCAGGACAGTGCCACTAGGCCATGCCAGACGGGTACTATGCAACCTTCTAGGCGGGTCAGAACCTAAACAGTGTCGTGGGCGCCGACATTTGCCTTACAGTATTGTAGGCGCCAACATTTGTCATACTAGGTGAACACGGTAAAGCATGTCACATGCGTTTGACATAAACAGTATTGTGGGCGCCGACGACCGTCTCGTACCCGACGGTGTGGGCAACAAGACTAGTATTGTGGGCGCCGGCGACCGTCTCGTACCCGACGGTGTGGGCAACAAGACTAGGTAGCACACGTATCCCTTCTCTCTTTCTCTGACTTGTAAGACCATCCCCTCCAACTATAAAAGGGGATGCGCTCTCTCCTAACGGGATGAACACTCTCTCTCTGGCTAGTTAGCTCTAGACAATCTGAGGATTCAAATAGCTCCACAGCTCTAGAACTCTAAAGCTACACAGAGTACACGCTCGAATACTTAGCGCAAGTTAGAGCTCCCGCCACTCTCGACCCTTCGGTTCAGAGTCTGATCGGGCCTTTAACACCCCCCTTCTCATTCCTTCTCATTTGTAACCCCACAACAAACTTTGAGCACCTGGGCTCAGGAATAAAGTCACCGACCAACTGAAACTGGACGTAGGGTACGTTGCCTGAACCAGTATAAATCATATGTCATTGAGTGCTAGGCCACATTCGATCACAACGCACGACAAAACTATAAATATTTACTTATTGGTCACTTTTCGCACCGACACCTAGCTTTCGAAGTTGTGATTATCATCACCAATAATATCGAATGAATCAATTTTTTAAAGAACACCTCTGCCATTATAAAAAGATACATGAAGTAACCGCTAAATTTGCATCTAATTACCCACCTCCAACATTATGAAAAATACTTTAAAATAACCTCTAAATTTGCATCTAAATTCTCACATTTATTATTATAAAAGATAATTTAAATAACCTCATAAATACTTTTTGCTTCAATGTCGATGATTTCTCATGACGGGGATTTTACATCAGGGATAACGTGGGTTCCATGGTTGTCTAAGAATATACAAAGGATATGCCAGCCTCGAGATTCCTAGGTTAACGAGCAGCAGGCTTTCCTTCGAGCGAGCCAAGGCTAGGCGAAAAGAAGGGAGACTACGATAAGGAGATTGTTGTAGATAAAGAGAGAACAAAGGGCTGGGCTAGAGATCAAGTCCCAGTTGATTGTGAGATAAGGGAAACCTTTGCCAGGGCAAATCTTGGGGCGTATGCGTATAACTTGATACTCCAAAATGTCCAGCGAGGATCTTGGGAGGGTTTCTAGCAAGTGTAGGCATTATCGGATTGTGAGCAATTTTAAGGTTAACAAGGTAGTTTAAAAGTTTTAGTAGGGCCAAATTTTTGGGTTGTTGCAGTTAAGCTTAGGTTCAAACCAAATACATACCGAAGACCCCACACACGTGCAACTCAAAGGGTAATACCACATATCTTAATCTTATCCTCAACAATAATCCTAACGAGATGTGTTAGTTAAAAAAGCAAGGGCATGTTGTTTGATGTCTAGCTTTGCAACAACTAATAAGGTAAAGTGGCAACCAATAAAAGTGTGGTCAACAAATCGAGCGTTACACTTATGCCAAAGTCTGGCATCGAAATAAATCTTTGACATGTGGGACATATGAATAAGAAAGTTTGGTGTGCAGTACTTGTGCATGAACCAAACACATGTCTAAAAAATCGTGTCGTGCCTAGCTTGTGGCGTGCTATGTGTGAACACGAACCAAACTGGTCCAAAATACTCAAAATGATCATAAAATAATTAGAAATATCTCACCATTATTTCGTTCAACTCTGATCTTCACAGAGAACAATATCCATTGGATGTATTATGCTTTCTAGTAAAAGTTCACTTGTGACATTATGAAAAAAAACAATCCCCTCAATCTACGCAAACTAAAATATCTCTCGAATATGGATATAAGTTATCTATGTTTGCCATATAAATATCTTTCAAATAGGCCTATAAAAATAATCCCCTCAATCTAAACTACCATTTTGTGCCATTGTGAAAGATATGCATATAAATTATCCATGTTTACCATTATAAAACATAAACTAAAATATCTATCGGATCTATGTCTAAATTATTACCAACTATCACGAAAAAGAAATAAAAATCCATAAAGTACACCATATATTGCTTTCTCTAGAATATCTATTTCTACACTGCTAGGTTCAAAGTAAACAAAAATTCTATGCGTTATGCGTGTATACTTTAAATTATTTTTATTATTTATTGATTATGAAAAAATGATCCTTAACAAGTTGCATACCTATGACATTTGGCAATTGATTTTAAATTTTATTTAAACTTTATGATAATAAAATTTGTAAGTTATTACTTTAGATACGTTTATATATGTTGATTGAAATATTATGCCATATCAATATTAGTAGTTTAATTCTAAGGAGTCTTTTTTTGTGAAAACCTAAAACTACACATATAATTCCTTGATAGAGTAAATTTAACATCTTAAATGTCGTGGTGCAATTGTTTATGCCATTGTACTAACTGAAAGTTGTGTCTAGAATCTAGAGTCCATTTTTTAATTAATATAAAAAGCAAATTTGAGTTGGAATTCCATACGTGTGGATTATAAAAATTCTGCAACTATAAAATCAAACATATAAATTCATGATGTCACAAAAAGGACACAACAGGAGCTAATATAACTTAAGATAATGCTTCAACTAAATACATATTTGAAACCCAAAGAGGTTGAATGCAAATGATGGAAACACATATAGAATAAATAGTAAATTTGACACAACCATATGGAGAGTAAAGTTAACAATTCTTTTAGTATATTAATATCCATAAAACTTTAGTACTTACATAACATAAGATTTTAGGCCACGCTGGACAGCTTGATGGGCTAGTACAGTATAATGAAGATTGACATTCAAATTGTGCTTATGTGATCATATTATATATATATATATATACATATATATATATATACATATATATACATATATATACATATATACATATATATGTATATATATATATATATATATATATATATATATATATATATATATATATATATATATATATATATATATATATATATATATATATATGGATGTCGAACACATGACCTATCTAATCTAATGTCAGACAGTGTAATTCAGACACAAAGTTGCATAGATAAACTAAAGAGGTATGTTAAAAAAAACTTAGGAAGGAAGGGGACAAATCTGAGGCTGCCTTCCACCTAGGAGTCACCCAAAATTCTGGCAGGCCAAGTACTAGACACATCACATATCTGACTCGGAGCACAATATCAAATTAACATACTCCTACTAGCTCTTACTGACTGAGCAATTGTTCATCAACCTCTGACAAATGGACCCCTTTTAGATCTGCCCTGTGGCGGCCAGCTCACCTTGGGTGATAAACTAAAGTACGTGATGTGAATAGAGTAAAGTAGAGTAATATAATTGAAAGGTGAGAACAGAGGACCATCCTAAAAGTAGTTTAATCTAATAGCAATCGCTGATCGTACTGTCTTCTTAATGATAGGCTCAAGGGTGTTTTTTCAATTGTAAAAGAACACATTGATAGGCTCATCATCCATGATATGATTGACCTAATCCTTCTGTATTTTTCTTTGTTAGAGGCCCCTGTAACTAAACAAGCAAGTTGATGATGATCTGAGCAACGGTAGGACGAGACAGATCTGCTCATCTTTTCAAGATAAAACCCTAACAAACCACGCATGGCAGTGACCGATGACACATCAAAATATTTGGGTAGTACGAACACGGAATGATGGACCTGCACTATCTGCTGGACTGCCTTCTCTCTCTCTCTCTCTCTCTTTCCATCTTAACTATTCCTCGTCCAATCATTGTCCGGTCAGAATCTTACACCTCTGATAAGTAGAATAAAGTTTCCAGAAAATTAATTGATCTGATGTGAAGTGTTTGTTCTTAGTTGGTTGTGATGTTACCGTTTGCACATTAAATAAATGACTGGTAAATATCTGGCGGATGCCTCGTCAATATCTTGGCAGATGGTCGTCGCGGCTGATACCGCAGCTACCGTACTGGATTTATGATTTCCTGCGTTCGTTTGTGTGTGTTTTTATTGACCGGCTGCTGGTTATTTTTTCTTTTAAAGATCTTGACTGCTGTTAATTTTGTTCAGGTAAGGTCGTCTTCGGTGCCGCTCCAGCTCTAGTTCCGGCACCACATAAATCTGAACCACAACAAAAGCATCAAAATTGTGACTCTGCATTCATACGCCGTTGTACCATAAAAACTGCTCTAGCTCCTCTAATTAGTATTAGTATTAGTATTAGTAGCAGTAGTAGCAGCAGCTTCCCGGTGTTCGGCAATGCTTTTCTTCAGCAGCATCCCCGCGAGATGAAAAGGTCGGCAGGGACCCCTTATGCTTCACCACACTGGGTCCCCAGTCTAAATCCAAATCCCCTTGTTTGTTTACTTTTCGCTGTGCTGCGTTCGCGACGACGTGACATTTCTCCATTCCCCTCTCTCTAATTCATGCCTACATATGTATATGAGTAATCGTTTCTGCTGGTTGTTCTAATCTTAGTTATTTTTTTTACTTCTTTTCAACTTTACTGACTAATCAAGAGTTCCAGACCTTCTACTCAACCATGAAGATCCAATGTTTTTGTTTCCGTATATACAATTGTAATTTCCTCTCCGTGCTCAGCATGGTCAGGTTAGAACATTATTACCCGTTTGATTCACCTCTCTTTCTTCTTTAGTGTGTACATGTCCTGATGTCCATATCAGTTAACGTAGTTCTTCTCATGCAAGGTCATTCAGACGTGTCCATTACAGTTTCCATTCCAAAATTGATCTCTAAACATCGTCATCAAAGTAAGTGTGTATTGTTGTTTTATCAGACCAAAACTACTCTGTTTTTTTGGTTGACCTAATATCTGCACTGTATTATGAGGACCTTGCTGCCCGAAATATTCAGAAAAAGGAGAAATGTGGACTTGGAATAGGCTATAGTATTAATGAGAAAGTTTAGATTCAAGAATCAGTGCTGTTCAGAATTGATTCAGACTTCGTACATATACACTGAAATATTCAAGCTTCACATATATTGAAAAGAAACAACATTTATCATTCATGGTCTAATTTTGCTTCATATAAGATTAAATGTCATTCCTGCACTTTTTTTTTTAAAAAAAAGAGAGTCATACCTACAATTAACTTAGTATGAGAGAACATACCTAGCATATTTTACTGTAGTAGCGTAAGCATCCCAGGTTTGCATTTTGCAGACCTCTAAACATAATACAGGGACTTTTCTTTCTTTGAAATCAGACAACAGTTGCAGGTCATGTGTGCGTTTGATTCAATTTGGAACATAGATGATACTTCTGCATATAGATAGACTTCGTTCAGTTCCAGACATCAGACCAGAACCCATAATACAAGTGACATAGAGAATAGCAAATACAGATCTCACTCTTCCTTTATGCTTACAACTGTGGTGATTTGCTTACGGAATGAACATGTACATGCCTTTGATGTCCAACGGTTCATGCACAGGACCACAAGCGCACCAGTGGGTTTCCCTTTTTTTTTTTGCCTGTGATGTGCTCATATTGAAGGTACTGCACTCATCCATTTGTACCTGTAACCTTTGCTGCTATGGTATTTTGTTGTCTGATTTCTTCATGAGTTTCAATGTTCTAGGGAAAACATCATTTCAGGGATCCACATTATGCAAATGGTATGCAAATCTAGCCTCCTTGAAACTGTTGCTGTGCAGAGCAGGTACATATCGATTTCATTGATTCTTTCCCATATCGACAGTCGTCAGTGTGCTTTCGCACTTAGTTATTTGTATCCCATAATAGACAGTCGTCATTGTCTCCATAAATAAAGTACTTAAATACAGAACATGAAAAACAATGTAGAGTGTACATGTGAAGATCAGAGACCTTGTGCCCAGCTAATCTTAGTGGTATATTGCTTGAATTCGCTGCAATAAGATAGTCAGGCCGCAAACATGTGTTTATCTAATACGCTTCTTCAAGATCAGCATCTCCTTTCGTTCTCTTTCACTGATTGGAAGACGTGTTTGCATCTTGATAGTATATAAAATTAGCATTAGATTTTTCAGATGCATTAGTCATGGGTTTGTTGGTTTCTGATTGATCATGCCTAACTCCATGGTTGTCTAAAAATTAAATGTTCATCACCCAGGCCGTTTACCTCAGCATCTAGCACAGACGACCAACGTCGATGTACTCCAAACACCGCACCAGAAGCAAACTCTTCCCCACTCTCTTAGGTACTCCAATTTCTTCTCTTTGTTTTCTAATTTTGCTCTACCTCCCTGATTTCCCCCAAGATTGAACTGGTTTCTTATTCTAGGATTGCTGGATTTAGAGCGGTCTCTCAGCTTGGCCACTCCGTCCACTTGCCATGCTCAAGTCCATGAACATAGATCCCTGCTTCCCCCCTACCACGTCTATAGCCAACCTCTTACAGATACTCCTAAATCCTTTTCTTAGGATCTTATTTCTTTCTTCTTTGCAAGGTCTTAGTTTGGTTGTTTCAGGCGTGCACAACAAAAGTTTGGTTGTTTTTTGGAGGATGTGCCCAAAAAAAAACAGTGGTGAACAGAGGTGGAAATGAATGTCTTTCTAATTTTCAGTTTTGCATCTTCAGTTAACCTGTTATAACACATTTCCTTCTTTGCCATCTCTATTGTTTCAATCAACAACCACTTATTTTCCCTTTTGCAGTTCCCTCTAGCCAGGGCAAACTATACTACATCGATGCATGGTTGATGTCTCTTTGACAAGATAGTAACTTTGTTAGTCTCTTTAGACTAAGCGGACTATATATGACCGGAGGAAATTCCTCAGTTTTTGCAAAAGCTTCAGATGGCATGCAGGGTAAGCTGCCATGCTGTAACTAACTGTGACGGGATCAAGCGATCTCAAACACACTCTTTATAGCCTATATATGCACAAACTGTTTCTTTGTGTTGTAATTTTTTGTGGGAAGATCGTCGTGTACCGAGTACACGATTGTTATTATAACTAATGTAACGTTTTTACTTACTTTCGTCTCATTTGTTGGGCACATACAAGAATGATAAACCTTTTTCCGCAGACTGGCTGTTGTGTTGCCCTTAGAAAAAATAATTCTTATACTAACTAAAAGATGCTAACGTTTTCTTATGCGACACGTGTTTTGGTTGGCCTTTTCCTTCATTACGGATTTACAACATCCGCTTCCGTATAACTTGCCGTCTCTTTTGGTCCATCAATATGATGTTGAGTATAAACAAGTCGACGTGGATTCAATACGGGCGCGGCGAAGCGCGCCGATCGTCCTAGTATTACTAGATGCGCTATTTTTCTCGGCCATTTGGTGCACCTCCGGATCCTGCACCAAGCATGCCCTAAGTTTGCATTGGGAGGCTAATTGGTGGCTACTCCCTCCATCTATAAATGAATGAATAGAATTTCAGCATCGCAGTTATATAGGAAAGAGAAAACATAGAGGAACAGTGTCGGATCTTAGCGATGCTCCTTGCTTAGCTTAAGAGCCTGTTGATTGACAAACAAGGTGCTAAATAGAGTATAGCGGGTTCGTAGCGGTGAGCTATGGCAACCCTTGGCTTGTTCGGGTAACGGAACCAAACATGCACACCTCGACAGTTGGACACCATGGAGCATTGAACAAGACCTGAAGCAAGTGCATAGAGTTAAGCCAAAGCCTTGCTACTCAGTTTGACCAATGGATCCAAACAATGGTGTAATTCATAGTTTAGACCTGATTTTTTTTGTATCCTTCTTTGTTTTAAACTATCCTATGTGTAGGGGCTTTGGCCTCTTCAGTTTTCTCAAAAAAAAAAGAAGACCTGAAGCAAGTGCTATAATCACGAATCCACATTGAACGTTCAGTTGTCGAAAAGAAGCCAAGTTCAGAAATCAGAACCAGCAAAGTGGGCCCCTGGTTATGGGCCGAATAGGTTGGACCTGTGCTAATCTCGGCTAAACTTTTCTCTTACAACTAAAAAGAGTAAAGAGTGGATAAATTTTGGTGCGACAATCAAACGTCGCTACGTCGTCCTGCCTCCGTGCGATCCCACGCGCCCCTCGCTCCGCTCCCTTGCGACTTGCGAGCGGCCTCCGCAAACCGATGCCCGCGCTGCGCCCCTCCCCATGCGAGATCTCGCCTGCAATCAGGCTTCCTCTCCCCCGGCCCTCACCCTCGCCGTTGCGCGCTCGCCCATGCTGCCCCGATGCCGCCTCCTCTTCCGCGCCGCCGCGCCTGCGCGCTCGCCTGCGCGCTCGCCTGCGCCGCCGCCTTCTTGTGCCGTGGCTAAGAGAGGAGCTCGTCGACCCACTCCCGTTGCGTGCGCAGATGCGACGGCTGGCCCTGCCAACGGGTACGCGCGCGGATACAGGACGGAGCGACGATGACTGCGCTTTGAGCACTGGCAAGCCAGAGGCAGAAGCGCCGGGTAGAGGATGCCCTCATCCTTATCTTCCTCGCCAAGTGTGGGGCTGCCCCAAGTCTACCTCACCGTCATCCTCGAGTACCTCGTAGTTGTCGTCGCTGTTGTGACACAGAAGTTCGTGTCCCCTCCTTCTTGATCTCCATCTTCCTTTTTGTCCTTCCGCCTTCTTAATCTCAATCCGATGTCCTACGTCGATCTGGTTGTTGCGCTGTTCTCGATCTGGTTGGACAACAAATCGGTTTGCTTAGGTCTCGGCTAACATCTTTACTCGTTCCTCACCGATGTACAAACCTTGCCGGGATGACGAATGCACGCACCGGAGAGCGATGGTGAACGACGCTAAGCCATCCAGTCAAAATGAGCCCAATGCCCCTAACGCCTGGTGCTTCCCCACCTGCGGCATCCGCCAGTCATCCATGATGCTGTTGATCCAGTGTCTTCCCTTGACACTCCTCAGGTCAAAGAAACCCCAGCTTCAACCATGATGTCATACAAATTCTAGGTGTAGTTATTTTCTTTGTAATATTCTATTCCTTCATCATGGAGCGTAGTTCTCTGAACTACAAAACAGTGTTTTTTGTTTCTTTTAGAAAAAAACAGTGTTTTGTGAAACATGCGAAATTCAGATCTTATAGTATTCAAGAGGTGGTCTAAATGCTTTTGGTGGCATAAAAAATGTTTATCTGGGCACTGGCCTTCTGAATTAGTGTAGTTCTATTCCATTCAAGTTTGGACGTCAGTTGTCCATAGCCAGTAATTTTTCCGGTTCCCCTATCATACTCATTGGTTTTGTTCACTATTACATTTCAATTTTATTTTGACCAGATAATCTAATAGGCAAATGCTGCTCCGATGGTAAAACAAAAACATATTATGGTCTGACTACTATACTGAATTTCCTACTTTATGCTTTTTTGGGATAAAATAAAATGGAAATACCCTCATTCTGACAAACTAATCCTAAATCACTTGTTGAGTGCAGTGAAAGTCTGAACTGTTTGATGGAATGCATGTATTGGATTGCACGGGGATGTATTTAAAAAAAGCTGAGGTGTTTCTTGCATTCAGTTTGCTTTTTAGTTGCAAGAACTCAATTATTCATGCCAATACATGCCTCTAAACCACTACTACATGTCAGGTACTGCAATATAAATCTTTATGCCAAAATCATGGAACTCTATAAGAGCATGTTAGTGATCTACAACTCTACATATACATATCTGTACTATTCGTGCGATCGAATTCACTAGATAAAGCTTGGTAATTTTCTTCAATACAAATACAAAAATGTTAAAATTTACCTCTGTTAGCTAATCAGGCGTGACTAGAAAAAATAAATGTAACCTCCAAAAATCTCCATTCAACTCTTATTATATGCTTTATGCATATCTAATTTCACTGCACAGAGACCGGATTTTCATTTTTTTTCTATTATTAATAGCATGCACACACTCATAAGCCAAAAGAATGTTATCACTTATCAGTGATCAATCGTCCTGGCACAAAGGCACATTGTTGTTCGCTGATGATGTCTGATAAAATAATCTTCAGTCTATTTGCGAGTAATTTTTCTATCACCTTATAGACTTGTATTACATAGACTAACAGGGTACATAGATAGTATGCTCTTTGGTTATTTAGTTTTAATATTGCTTGCTAACCTATATCAGCAAGACCAAAACTAGATTGATATACTGTCAGATTATTTAGTATTTAACCCCTGAGTAATCAGTTATTTGTGAGAACCAAAAGTCAAATCAAAAATTTTTCCCCGTAAGTCTTTCCTACAGCTTCGTTTTTTCATCCTGTTGATGCCTTCACGTCAAATGAAATATAGAATATAAATTGCTTCCATTTATCAAGCTCTTTGATAACACATGTTTAAGCTAATCTTGGTAGTATGTTGATTCTTTGGTCATCGATGCTGTTGTGTGTACCGGATTATGTATTTGTGGGATCTAGCATTAGATGGATTGATCCAAGAGAATGTAATCCTAAATGACAGTTTTTTCTATCAATTGAAGATCCAAATAGAAAGGTATCTAAAGGCATGGTTACACTGATTCGTTTTGAGATAGACAATGTGATCGAGGAAAAAAGGTATATTTCCCTCTTCTACTAGACATCTTGTGGTGGTTTAAAATTTTGCTTCTTATCCAATTTTAGTATCCCTTGTGGAAAAGTGTTATACACTACATATTGACCTTTCCGTGAGCGGCTAAAATAATGTTTTATATCGATAGGAATAAATCTCTGACATTCTTTTTCTTTCGTGCGTCAATAAATCTACCAATAAGTTCTGCCACATCTCCGTACTATCTTATACACAGGTTCGAGTATATATATATATTATCACATGGGTAATACTGGCTGTCTTCAAAAATCTCTCACAAAACCTTAAAACAATGTATGTTATACTCACCGTATAAATGTCACTTTACCGCAACCAATGAGTATTTATGCCTTCAAAAGTATTCTGTTTTCAACTAATGTGATCTACCATAGAATATACGAAGCAAAGAGATCTAGTAGTATTCAAGAAAGCGTGGATTTTTCTTGTATTCAAAAGAAACTCGTACTTTTCCACATATTAGTATCAATGTTTTAAAAGAAAAGGCATGCCAAATCATAACGGGGAGCTTATTTGCAGCAAAGTATTAGTGCCTACTGTCCACTAATTTCATTTTTTTCAAAGAAGAAAAATAAAAGGAATCCTTCAAATGGTAAATGCTATGACAATATTGCCATGTTTGCCATAAGTAAAATTGATGATTAGCGGAAACATCTATCAAGAAGTTGAAAAAAAGGAAATACCACAGGATTTGGTCGACGTAGCTAGTGCAATCTCAAGAAGAATTCCAGGTCATGCTACTCACTCTTTCTTGCCCTTGTCAACGTCTTCCTCCCCCTTGTCGAGCGCCTTGCTCTTCTCCCCATCCCCTTCCTCCTTCTTGCACCTCCCATGAGGCGAGTCCTCCCCAGCACCAAAGCTTCCTCCTCCTCCGGCAGCACTGCCCGCCGCCTCACTGGACGAGGAGGACATGGACGATGTCGTGTTGGGCGTGACCGGCGCCCTGCTGCCCCTGTTGGGTGATAGTTAATAGTGTAAATAAAACAACCACAATATGTATCTTTAACACATTATGGCATGCCATACTCCATTTCATACTAATACTCTAACAATTAAATTCAACATTTTTGGAGTTTAGACGGCCCTAAATCTTTGCAAATGATTGGAAATTAGTTTCTGGTGGACATCAATTTGGTAGAAACAAATTTGTACTTTGAGCTAGTATTTATATAGTAGTCACTGACCAACTCTTGCTAATTCAAATTTCCATTGTCATTTCATATTAATTTCCCATGATATATATGCTTGCCTTATTAACAATAAGTTACTGTGGAAGCTTAGCATTAGCAGGGTGAGACGGACAATATATTTAATCAAGAGAGAGAAAGAATCATATAACTGACCCAATGAACTATTATGAGTTAATCGTCCATCATCTCTACTCCAATTATCTACCTTGAGTCCTTGACTAAGTAAACTTGCATGATCAAAGCTTCACAAAACCCAGATGCAGTTGCCATCACAAGAAAAAAGAAATCACAATCGCCTCACCTGGCCCCCGCTATAGAACACGGAGAGCATTTGATGATCGATAGCCAGCATTCACCAATCCCCACTTGCTGTTCATTTGGACACCCACCTCTCACAATGCATTCCTGTCAATGGTAGTCTCTACTGCATTGCAACTCCGATCCACCTGTCAGGCTCCGGCGGTATCAAAGAGTAAAACAGGAAGGTATCTCATTTCTAAGGTTGAACAAAAATGTTTTATCTAACTTGATTCTGTAATTGATTATTAATTCAGTTGGACTTTGGATCAAACCTATCCTGCTGGAGATCAACCTTGATGTACCTAGGTGTCCTCTGCTTTTTTGCTGTCAAAAAGCAAGCATGAAAACAGAGAGAAAAGGGCTAACCAATATGTACAAGCTTCTCACAGCCAAAGAAGCTGACAAGAGAACATGCCATTTTTTAAAGATAAACATGGGGAAACGACCGGTGTTTGCTACCATGAAGGCAAGTCTGCTTCACCACATCAGTTCATAGTTCCAAATTCTCGATCCTTTTATAGTTTTTTACCTGATCAGGTGGTTGTCTTCATGCAACCTTAGTCTTTGGTTTTAACTTTTTGAACTGAGAATACAGGAAAACTCCAGCAAGAGCAACACCGGTTCCTGCAGGCGAGGAAAAAAATTACAACTCAGACAGAGATAAATTAGATGGCCAGTAATTGGAACTTGGATGAAGGATAGCTTCAGTTCTGTACCTCACAGTATGGTTACAGAACGTATTTTAAGTAATAAAAGATTAAATTAGAGAACCTCACATGAGAATCCAGTGCAGTATCAATGTAGTGCTAACTACGGAATGCAATAGCCAGTAAGCACACCTCCAAAGTAACTGGGCTCCAAACTAATCCAGCTTGGCACTTAAGTTTACGCTACTCCCTAACTATTATGTATAACAACAGGAAAAATAATAAACAAATGATAGAATGGAAGAATATGAATCCTTAACAAAAATATCATTACTTCATAAAGTGTGCATTAAAAATCATTTTGCCACAACTGCTTGCTGCACCTACTGATCCTTTCCGCCTAGCAACATGATCCATACGCTTGGTGTCCTTAAACCAGTCAATCACTATGAGCTCCATAAGGCACTTCCCTGATGGTACCTGCAGTGTCAAATGACAAAATACTAAACACTTTATTGCTTAAAAAAAAAAGGGAAACCAAATTGTTACTTGAACACATGGACCTTTCATGTGGAAAGTTTAGGTACTGCCCAACAGTTATGACTTTTCTCATTTGTAAAACGTCTTTCGAGATGCCCATATCCTTCGACCTATGATGTACTCCCTGTTGCTGCAGAAGAACGGGAACTGCACGCGAGAATCACCCATCAATTATAAGCAACCTGCCATGGTTTTAACTCAACAATCACCACGAGAGATATGATGCAAAACACTCACCTTCCTGACCCACCGGACAACCAATGGTTCCAGTCTTGCTGCACTCCTTCAGTGTCTCGTGCTGAAGAAGCATGTCGTCCCAGCTCGTCCTCGGGCGCCACAGGAGCCACCACAGTTCTGCAGACATCAACGCAGTAAATCCTTTATAGTCAATTCAGGGTAGAATCACAAGAAGTCGCGCATCTAATGAATGGATGGACGCCATAATAGCAATCTAAATCCGAGGAATCTGGTTTTACAGGCCTCCGGCTGGTTCCAACCTTGAATAAATCCCATAATCAAACATGTGGAATCATCTCTCAGCTCTCGCCCACCAGCACAACAACAACCACTCACCCTCCTCGAATTAGAATTAATTTGAGCGGTGACAAGTACATGAACCTAGGAAAAATATATGCCGTAAAAAATCATATCAGTTCATAGCTTCTTTTCTCCCATTTTGTAGAGATATGAGGGGATTGAATTTACCTTGCAGCGCATCATCATAAACTTAATAACCAAAATATATTGCAAGTGTTCTTCTCCAGCAACATGACAAGCACTTGCCCTCTCCTAAACTTTATAGGTCTTTTCTCTCTGCTAGTAGCGGAAAACTATGAAGAAACAAATGGATATTAAGCTCGATAAGCATAGGATTAAGTCACATGATATTACAAACTGATAAGGGAACCAACATGGCAACCTTTCAGGGCCATTAAATCGAACACCTTAAAAGCAATCAAGCAGGGTTAGCATCTTAAAAGCATCAAGCAGGATTACCCCAGCAACGTGCAGCCAACACGGAGCGTCCAGTGGCCAATGAGGGGCCAGGATTGCAATTGCAAAGGAACGGATCATTACCTGCTTCTGCTTCCGAACTCCTCGGACGGGGTTGAGCGCGGCGAGCTCCCGCCGCACCTCGTCGGACGCCGCGTTGTCCTCGGCGGACAGCCGCTCGGCGACTGCCACCCCACCGTCTCGGGTATGCGCAGCAAAAAAAAAAAAAAAAAAAAAATCTTATACAATAAACCATATATAATTTGGTAAAATCATATTCTTATTCGGTAAAACCATATTCTAAAACCATATAAATTGTTCAAATGAAATACAAAATACTTTAAAATATAGCATATAAGAGACTTACAATATTACTTGTTGATCCGTCGCTTTCTCAATGACATGAATGCCTCAATTATATCATCTTCATCAACTTGAAAGAAAATATCCCGCTCAATAAATGTTTGTAGACAATCATCCAGAACAATATCACCTAGCTTATTCATTGATTTTGTTTTCACTATAACCAATGCAGAAAATACCCTTTCAACGCTCGCAGTTGCCACCGGTAAAAGCAATACCAATTTGAGAAACGAGTACACCATATCATACACTTTATGTCTATTTGTATCAATAAGCTTAACTGAGAGATCAACAATGTTGTCTAGACCTTGAAAGCATTCAGTTCGTTTTATGTCATCAATATAATTATCAAGTTGTAATTCTAGCTGTACCAAATTGTTGTTGGAGAAGTCATTAGGATAAAATTTAGCCAATCTACGCAGCTTCTGTTCATCAAATGAAGCAAATGACTTGGAAGGACTAAAGGCTGACATACAAGAGAGTAGCTCCATGTTGATCTCATCAAACCGATTATCAAGCTCTTGACTAATTTAATCAATGACACCAATGTACACTTCTCTTCTAAAATGGTCATCATTTTTTTGGTTTTGGGCACGGACATACCTTGCTGATTTTTCATAAGGCACATAAACATCATCCATAGCAGGAACTTTGACACTATGTGTAATACAAAAAGAAGTGACCGTCTTATGAAATTTATCCCAACCATCAGACCTCAACTATTGCATCCTGCTCTTTGCCACATTAACAAGTGAGATTGCATTAAGAATATCTTGATCCCTTCTCTGTAAACACTCGATAACTCATTTGTGTATCCAAAAATAACATACATTAAGTGTACAAAGAAAACAAACTCAAAGGTTTCAAATGCTCCAAGCACAAAATAAATCTTTGTCCAATCATCCTTATATGCAATATCAGCACCAAGCTCAATGAGCACATCATGGATTGAGGAATACATAGTGGTGATGCTACATATAGTTTTGTAATGCGAGCCCCACCGAGTGTCACCAGGCTTAGGCAAACCCATCTCTTGATTTAAACCACTCCCTGATTCAAGCTCACCACACTGTAGTGATTTCTTGACATTCTCCAGCCTAGCATTTCGAAGCATACCATGACGCTTGCAAGAAACCCCAACAATGTTCAATAAGATAGATACTTGATAAAAAAGGTCTTGCAATCAGTATTTCCCTTGGCAACAGCTACAAGAACTAGTTGGAGTTGATGTGCAAAGCAATGAATATAATAAGCAGAAGGTGATTCTTTCATGATTAATATTTTCAGCCCTTTAATATCACTTTTCATATTGCTAGCCCCATCATAACCTTGACCTCTAATCTAAGTCATACTCAATCCATTACTATCAAGTAAACCTTTGATTGCTTCCTTAAGTGACAAAGACGTAGTATCATCTACATGAACAACTCCAATGAAGTGCTCAAATGGCCTTCCAAGTTTATCAACAAAACGTAAGCAAAGAACTAGCTGTTCTTTATGTGATATGTCACTAGACTCATCGGCTAAAATTGCAAAGGGCTCATCACTAAGTTCCTCAATTATTTTTTTCTAGTTTCTATGGCACAACAATGAATAATTTGCTTTTGTATCTTTGGGCTAGTCAAAGTGCAATTACCTGGTGCATTGTTCAAGACATACTTGTTCACTTCATCACTATTTCCTGCAAGAAACTTCAAAAGTTCAATGAAGTTGCCTCTGTTGCTAGACTCTTCACTTTCATCATTTCCACGGAATGCCAATCCTTGAAGCAAAAGAAACTTGATATATCTAAGTGAATATGTCAATCTTTTCTTGTAAAGACGAAGCTCCTCATCAGTCCACTTGTCAATGTGATAATCAATTGCTACCTTGGGATTTATAAAACCAATATACCTCTCCTGAGCTGCTTTGTGTGCCTTAGAACCACTATGTTTGATGAGTGCGGCGTTTCCTATATTCCAATTATCCCATCCATCAACAACAAATGCATCTGACTCACTGTCCTTCTTGAACAAGTAGCATATAAAACAAAATACAGAATCCTTCTTGATACTATATTCAAGCCACTCATAATTATACAACCACTGTAAACTGAATCGACGAGGTGTCTTCAATGTTTCGATATGGGAAATCATGTATATAAGGTTTACAAGGACCTTTAGTAATATATGCTCTACGGATTGCATCTTGATCATTAACATGATAATCTTTTATGGGCAGCCTTTCACCCGGATCATATGGTAGAAGATTGATGTCATACACTGGTGGCTTTGATGTGGGCGGTGGCGGTGGCGATGAAGCTAGCGGGGGCGAAGGATCTGCAATTTCTTCAACTTCTGCTTTATCTTCTCGATTCTGCTCTTCCACAACAGTTTCAACCGGAGGTGGGGTAGGGTTCAAAGCAGCTGCAGCCGACTTCTTTGCTGCTTTGCCAAAAAAGGATCGAATGTCGCCGTTTCTCTTCATCATTCAACAAATCTTTTGAAAAATAGTTTATAATTACCAAACGCGCGAAACTCAAATAGTATAGTCACATGCGATATTGAGTTATTGACTCATGTTTGGACTTTGGAACTTATCGACCGGTGCTGATGAACTTGCTGGAGTTCTAGACCTCGCGCGTCGCCCTGAGGAGCCAAGCAGATCGTCGTCGCCACCTCGCCGGATCGTCGTGGGCTCATGGCTTCTCCTTTCCCATCGCGGCGTCGCCCTAAAGGAGCCAGGCAGGAGCAGATCATCGCAGACTCACGACCAGGAAGTCCTACGAATCACCGTTGGCCGTCGCCGTCTCCAACTCTCCCGTCTAGTCGTCTTCTCGGCTTCTCCAGTTCTCCTCGTCCTCGATCGAGAATTCGAGATGTGTCACAGCGTCGCCCAGCAGTTACTCTATCCACGGAGTCCACGCCTGCTAGGTGCTAGCGAGATCACGGAACCGAGAGTCTAGGACGGAAGCCAAAGTGCCGATCGTTTCCTTTTTTATTTTTTTACATTGAAAATTTCTACCTATCTCTATGACTAGCGGACCCCAGGGTATGCGGTGGCCCACCCTGCATACCCTGTGGGTCCGTCCCTGCCCACCGCTGACCACTCAATGGTAGAGCATGGCGTGGGAGTCACCGACAACGTTGGCCACCTACTAACCTACATCGTGTCCATGGAGATGGCCCCGAGCTGGCAGCAGGAGCCCACAGTAGCCAACAGGGGCCGCTTCATCTCTGACGAATGCCGGTCGCAGATCCCGCGGGCACCCAGCCCCGCTGCCGCCCCTTGGTCACGCCGCCGCCTCGGGCCATGGACCTACACCCTCGCGCCGTTGCCCCGCGACCCTGCCTGCCCCTGCGTGCTGCATCGATGCAGAGGGCAGCCCCCGCCACGACCAGGACTGGTGAGGGGGGTGCTGGCGGCGCCGATGGTGGGTGGTGCGCGACCTCGGGTGCGAGGTATCTGCGACGGTGGTGCAAAGACCCGAGCTGGTGGTGGCGGCGCAGCCTGACGGCACTGGTCGACGCAGTTGCTGTGGTGCAGGGACTTCGCGTACGACGGCGACGGCACGGGTCCGTCGGAGACGTGTGGCGGTGGCGTAGGGACGTCGCGTATGGTGGCATCGGAGACGTGTGGCGGTGTAGGGACGGCGCGTGGTTTTTTGCGAGGCCAAGGGATCAGGAAGGAAGGAGCGTGATTGACGTTGCGGTTGCCATAGGGGCAAATCGCACGGGCGATGCAAGGGGAAGCGAGGGCGGGTGCGGAATCGGATGGATCAAATGTGGCACACGAAAAAAAATATTCACGCTTTGTTCTTTTCAGTCGTAGGAGATAACACGGTGACGTTGGTTGGGCTGGACCGGGGTATGCCCAAGCTAAGCTGGAGTTTTACGAAAGTAGATTTTGGTCCAATGGGGAATGGACCCGTCTAGCACGCTGTGCGTATGGGTCCTCACGCTCACTGAGCGTGTTTGTCTGGTGTCCGTCTCTGATGTGGACGTGATGTTCTCTAACTTGAGTGAATGTACAGGGATTATATGTAGGCAAACATTGTTCATGGTATAGAATCTTTGCAAGCACATAGGGTGTGATTGATTGCCCGAACAGGACCGTCCTCGCACGTTTTGTCTACTTCACCTTATTCCTCTGTCGTGTTTGGTCCTCTTCCTCGCACATTTTACCTGCTTCGTCTCGTTCCTCTGTCCTCCGCCACCCCGTACGGCTCTATCTTCTCTATTTCTCTTTCTCTCGGGATGCAGCGCGATGCACAAATGGTGCAGGGGTTCATGTGCTAGACACTCAAAACTCTGATGCACGCATGCAACCAAATAAGATCTCGTCTTATACTGGACCAACAATAAAGACAACCAAACACGACTGGATGTATGGTTTGAACATGCATCTCACCAGCCTGGACTGGCTCTCCATCCCGGCTCCCCATCACCAAAGCAATCAATCACGCCCATATAACTCGATACTGAAGCTCGCTCCACCTGTACCATGTAAAGATCAGCATCCAGTTGGTACACCTAGCTAGGTTTTGTAAATACTCCCTCGGTCTTAAAAATATAATTCTCTTTTAGTAGTTTAGCCGTTTTATAAATTTGATCAGATATATATAAAAAGTACTAACATTTATGATGTTAAATAAGTATTATTAGATTAGTCATGGAATATGTTTTTTATAGTATATCTATTTAGAAGTTTTGAATATTTATAATGTTTTCTATAAACTTAATAAAATTTAAAGAAGTTTGACTCAATCCATATGTTAATAATATTTTCTATAACCTCTGGCCAACATTTGATGCACACAGCACGCCTCATGCAATGCAATAAGAGCAACTCCACCAGCTTGAGAAATGAAATCACCTTTTTCAAAAAAACTGTCATTCAGAGAAATTGGACGAAAACAAACTCCAGCAGATATGTTTTCTAACCTCCTTTCTCTATTTTTTTCTCAATCTCCTAAAATACCTCCACTCCCCCTCAAAGAAAGAAGAGACTTCTCCGATCCTCTTTTCTCATCAATGGCGGTTTCTTCCTCGCCACCACTAGGCTTCCACGATGTGGCCTCCATCCACCACAATCCGGCCGGCCCTTATCCGTTGCTCTCGACCTCTGGCCTGCTATTGGAGATTGTATGTGGATAGAAGTTGCTGTGCGGAGTGGGCGAGCTCGTGGACCGACCGCGTTGGGAAGCCACCGTACTGGGTGGGTGAGCTCACCAGCCGACCTGCGGCATGCGGGCGAGATTGTGGGCTGATTGTGCCATTGTGCTGAGGGACAAGCACACAGGTGGCCATGCTTACTTTTAAAAAAAAAGGTGGCCATGCTAAGTAGGAGAGCCTGCGGACACGCGACAGGTGGCCAGCATCACGAGAGAGAGAGAAGTGGAAGGGGATAAGTTTTGTCATTATTGTGCTATAAGCAGTCCTTCCCTATAGTCTAAAGTTATACTTCCTCAATCGTCAATCCTCTTCAAATAGATATACAGCCTGTTCGTTTCGTCGTAAACGATCGTGGATTATTTACTGCTGGCTGGTTTGGCTAGTTTGGTGTGAGAGAAAAATACTGTTCTAGCTTATAATCCACGATCGTATAAGCCCAGCCGAACATGTTGATAGGAGATTTAGTTTTCTCAATTTAGTGAAGTTGTTGTAGCCCTACAACACGTGCTATCCATTTACCGAGCTTGTCATTCCATGGCTAATGGCTTGAGGGCAACACAGGGGCCGCAGCCGATCTGCCAGGCACCCACACTCAATCTGAATCTGTCAATCACGCACGATGCTCCGATCCAGCAGTACGGTGCAACACAGGAAGGATTGGGATTGGCCGAGTGGCGATCGCGCGAGAGCTAGGCTGTAACTTCAGTTCACCTAGGTGTGCGCAACAGCGCTGGCGATGTTGTTCGTTCGCAACAGATTGCCACTTTCCAAAAGCAGTCCAAAGTCGTTTAATAAAAAGAAAAAATCATTCTAGAAAGAAAGAGTCAAAGAGTCCAAAGGGGAAATAGCTTGCCCTCTAGCTACCCTCTTAGGTCTCATTGGGATGCACATGCATTGAAGTGGATTAGAGCGAAATTAAACTAAGTTCCATTTCAATACACTCTAATACACGTGGATTGAAGTAGATACACATGTATCCAAACAAGACCTTAAACGGTTTGCCCAAAGTTGGCTCTGGGCTCAATTCAAACCCAAGCCCAACAAAGCCTATGTCTACGCCGATGTGCGCTCCATTTCTCACGTCGGGGATCCATTTCCTCACAGCACCGGCGGAGGAGCAGACTGTAGGAGCACCCTCCACAATGGCTTGGCTGGCGCATGATGTTGTCGTTGAACGGTTGAAGGGCTACGTCGACATCTCCATCTCTAGGACAACTTCCTTGCCGGTCTCATCAACTCAAAGGTATAGCATGACCATGACCCCGTCCTCAATCCTCATTCGTCGTCAAGTAGGTTCACGATGGTTTGAATGCTACGTACTAGGTCTAGGTGAAAGTGCATTTGCCCCCTATGTGGGTTTTGGTGTGTTGATGACATCCAAATTAGGGACTAATGTGATCTTAATGAGATATGTCACAGCTATTAATCCCATAAAAGATTCAAAGAGTTGATAAAGATGAAATGGTATCCCTCAATTCTTGAAGTTGAAAAGGCGGACGAACTCAAAACGCTCTCCAAAGGTTTTAATTTTGTTTTTGAGTTTAGGATCCGCTGCACTATAAAGAGGGATGCAAATTTAGTTGGTTTGAGGAAGATAGAGTGCTCAAGCATAATAATAAAATCAAAAGAGAGACACTCTAGCACTCCACGAGCACGTAGATTATTTTTCTGTGACTGTTGGTATCAGAAGTCCCGACGTAAGCTAGAATTCTTGATAGTCGGAAGTCACGACTCTTACCGGAAGTTCTGACTCCCAGTCACTTAGCCTGCGCGGTGACTGTGAACGTCAAAAGTCCCGGCGTGAGTCTAAACTTCCGACGGTCGGAAGTCCCAACCCAAGCTGAGAGTCCCAGCACCTATGGTTCCGACTGACTGGCTGTCTGTGCTCATCAGATGTCCTGACGTACGTCGAAACTTCCGACCGGCAGAAGTCCCAGACCTTGTTGGTATTCTTGACACCTGGAGCTTTACTGTTTTGCTTAACTGCGCATGTCAGAAGTCCTGATGTACGTCAGAACTTCCGACCGTCGGAAGTCCCGACATTTGCTAGGAGTTTTGACAGTGACTTACTCGCGCGGACTTCTGACCCTATGTGAACAGTGTTTTCTATTAACGTCGAAAGTCCCAAGATCTGCATCAGAACTTCCGACGTAGATCTGAACGGTTAGATTTTCACTTGGAGTATAAATACCACCCTCTTCACTTCTAACCGTTACGAACTCTTTCACAGCTGACCCACTTCGTGCTAAACAACTCCCAAGCAACTAAAGCACCCCTCTCCTTCCCCCTTTGCTCTAATCTTCGATTCCCTTAGGGTGTTGAATAAAAGGAGAGTGGATTAAGTGAGAGCATCACTTTGGCAAGTTTGAGCACTTGATTTCTTCGTCAAGCCGGTTGATTTTGCATCTATTACTCTTGGGGCTTTGCCCCTAGCTAGCTAGGCGTTGCCCAAGAGCTTCCATCTTGTGGAAGAGCCTTGGGAAGTTTGTATCACCCTTCAATTTCTTAGTGGAAAGCTCAAGTGACCTTTGTGATTGCTTTGAAAGAGGCAAGGAGGTGGAAAAGGCTCCAACCTTGGTGGTCACCTCAACAAAGAGGACGTAGGAGCTCCTTAGTGGGGTTGCCGAACTTCGAGATAAATCCTTGTGTCCTGTGTGCTTATTGTTGTGATTGCTAGAGATTACTTGTATGTGTTTGTCTCTTTCTCACACAAACTTCCATTTTATGGTTTGAACTCAATCTATGGTTTGGAGGCATTACGGCGTCAAGGGAGTGACTCAACATCTTCACCAAACCACTAGGAAGTAAGGTTGTAAAATTATTTATCCGCAAAGTTAAATTTGGCACTGCTTTTGTATTTCACATAGGCGTCAGAACTGCTGATGTTTGCACCAAAACTTCTGACAACATCGGGAGTTCCGACCCAAATGCTGGGACTTCTGACATTGACTGATAAATTTAAACTGAGCATTTGCAGTAAATTTTTAGATACGCCTATTCACCCCCCTCTAGGCATTGTTAGATCCTTTCACTAGGTGCCATCTATCCATGACTCCTCCCATCTCCCACTCGCAACATGTTCGTTGAAATGATGCAGCGAGCAACACCTGACTGTACTGCGCCCAATCCATTTACCTGCCAACCATGTGTTCACATTCCCTGCTTGCATTTCATAGAGATAGATACTTGTACCTAGGCTTTGTTTGTATGTTGTCGGATTCACCTCAATCCATGTGTTGTGGTGGATTAGGGTGGAATTTAGAGTTCCACTCCAATCCATCCCAACACATGTGTATTGATGTGAATCCGACTACATCCAAACAAGACCTTAGGTGTATAAATAAAGCCATGCACTTAGAAAATCAAAACTGACTTATAGTTTAAAACGGAAGGACATATACACTCATTATATCGCTTTGTTTGATGTGCACATCTATTGGGACATGGTTGTGAGTCGCAGAGGTCAGGGATCAGAGCAGTGACGAGAGCTAACGGTTGACAAATTTTGTGGATGATGTGCAGTGAAAGAGGATGGTAGCCTCTACCTGATCGGCCGATCAGGGTAGATGACCGGAGGCCATAGCAAAGGAGCCCAGAGGAGGTCTGAGGCGGAGGCTCTGGCGGTCGAAGAGAAGGCACCTGGAGGCCATCTGCGGCGAAGGTCCTAGCGGCACCTATGAAGGCTACGGAGAGCCGCCATGCAAGTATGCTCGAAGGCCGCCCCAAATGAAGGCTTAGAGGGTTGAGGAACTTCCTAAAGGGCAGCGGTGCTGGGCCGTGGGCCGCAGATGGATTCACGATTGCGACTCATCAAGAAAAGGTGGTCGAAGAAGAAGGCACCCAAATTACCCTTAACAGTTTATGTTAGTGTAGGGATAATCCAAGGATGTACTATAGCCATCAAGGGACATAATTGTAAAGAGTAGCCTTAGCAAGCAATGCTCTATAAAAGGGGAACACAAACTCTGTACATGGGGGCAGCTGAATGCATTTATGAAACCCTAAGTTGGTCTAGACCCACTTTCCACCGACATGCCTTAGCTCGAGGCACCTACCTGGGTGAAGGCTTTGTCAATCTCCTTCTAGTCCCACCTGCAAGACGCACGATGGCAAGAAAGATAGCAACTTCCCCTAGGGTTCCCATGGAGCCCTCGATGAGAGGGCAACCCAGGCGCAATGCCCACAACACTTATGCCACAGCCTCAGAAAACCAAGCTAAAGAACATAACATGGTCGAAGACCAGGCTCCGGCGTCCGAGGAGCAGCAAGCCCCAAGTGCCACTTCGGAGCAAGAGCTTCAACAGTTGCCGGCCCAGCTGCAGAGCATGCAACAAGAAAGAGATAGGGTCATAGCAGCCTTTGCCACAAGTCAACGAGCGGCCCAAGAATCAGCCTAGGCAGCCGAATTCAGGCAGCAGCTAGCCGTATTACAGGCTAAAATACAAAGCATGCAGCCTTCGCTACCCAACTTCAACACCTCCAACCAACTTCACTTAGCAAACCAAAGCCAACCCAACCCCTGCAATGTTCCGTAGTACAACCAACCTTCGACACACCCTACACTTCGCCATAAACCCACAGAACCATCGATTCTAAATCACCACTATTCGAAGGTATCCATAGCTCACCCTGGCCCTCCTCTTACAAACCCATCACCTTGCCCAAGTTTAGTGGAAGATCAGACCCACGATAATTCATCATAAGCTTTGAGGCAGTAGTAGCTTCTGCTGGTGGAAATGAAGCAGTGCTGGCCAAGTCCTTCGTCATTGCAGCAGAAGGCAATGCGCTAGCCTGATATTCAATGCTAAGGCCAAGTTCTATCTATTCATGGGAAGACCTCCATGACAAGATCCTAGAAAATTTCAAGGGGTTCATAAGTGAATCCTTGACTTCCATGGACCTGTTTCAATGCAAGCAGAATCAAGGAGAAGCCCTAAAGGACTACTTCTAGAAATTCATGCAAATAGAGGCAAAGGCACCAAATGTCCCAAATGATATCGCTATAGAGGTAGCAATCAAAGGCCTTCGCATAGGTCCATTCATAGCTCATCTAGCCAGGGAAAAGCCTCGGACCATCGAAGACCTCTACAACAAATTTGAGAAGTATTGCAGATCTAACAACGACCTCCGCAGAAGACTAGAACAACAAAACCAAAGCAAGCAGTTCCAGAAGAACAACAAAAACACCCAGAAGGGCAATAGAAACCAAGGCCAGCCGCAAGCACAACAAGTGCAAAACCAACAAGTTTTCAATATAGAACAGCAAGGAAGCAGCCAATAGGGGCAACAGTCGACGAAGGTAGGCCAAAACAACATGCTCCTGAGACAATCCAAAGGCAAGGAAAATAGCCAAGGTAGGAATTGGAATAGAAGCCCAAATCAAAGGCAGCGAAGGCAGTATTGTTTTTTTCATGGAGAAAACAAAGGGCACATAACCAGGGACGACCCAAACGCTAAGGAGACCTAAGAAAGGATCAAAAGCAGAGCAAATCTGCAGCCTCCATCACAACAAACTCCTAGAGATGTGAACCATGTCTTCGCAACATCTCAGCAACAATACTGCCTAATTTACCCAAGCCTGAACTCCACTCAAATTCACCCGTCCACTCTAGCCACCGCCTACTATCCAAACTTCCTACCTACATGGAGACCAGGCACCCAACAATAGGGGCCGACTAACAACCAACGGGTGGAGGACAACCTCACTTACATAAACCCAAGGCCTCCGCACATAACACTCATTGAGACCAAAGCCATCCCAAATACATAATAGACAGCTAGAGGTTTTGCCTTCGCCTCCAACAACACAGCTCACAACACCCAATAATGAACCTAACCTAGAGGACCAAATAAACCCTCACACGCCCCTTCCAACCATCGGCATGATACTGCCTATAGCCAGAGGCTCCTCGATGGAATTCCAGACTAAGAAACAAAAGAAGGATCACCTTAGGTTGGTCATCAACATAGCAGTTCAAGGCCTAGTGTATTACACAAATTGGTCCAAGACGCCAATCACCTTTTCAGAACAAGATTTGCAGATGGAGAGCGACCCCCATACCGATGCCATGGTAATCAAGGCCAACATTGCAGGATGGCAAATCAATAGAGTTCTTATAGATTCTGGAAGCTTCATAGATATCATCTTTGTAAATGCCTTTGACCAGATGAAGCTGAGCAGGAATCAGTTACATCCTTCAGATTCACCACTAATTGGCTTTAGAGGGAAGAGGATGATGAGTTAGGAAAAATATCCCTCCCAGTCTCCTTTGGAGGTCAAGAAAATGCAAGAACATAATATATAACCTTCGACATAGTAGATCTCTACTACCCCATCTTCAGAAGAGGGGTTGCAAACAAATTCAACATAGCCATTCATATGGGTTATCTGTGTATGAAAATGTTGGCCTTGCACGGAATCATCATAGTTCACGATAGCTAGAAGGAAGTAAGAAATGTAGAAAGAGCCATCTACAAATCTCAACATAATATCAACTCCGTCAAAGCAGCTAGAGCTAATTCAATGGAGCCTCTGGACTTACTGAAGGGGAAAACAGATCTCAAGGACCAAGAAGAAATGAAGATAGTCCCACTAGAAGATGCAGTCCTAGATAGGAAAGTCACGATTGGAGGCAACCTGTCAGAAGAATAGAAAGTAGAGCTCTTAGAAACCTTAGCCAAAAACAAAGACGTCTTCGCCTGGTCAGCCTCTGACCTGAAAGGGGTCATTAGGGACATTGTACAACACTCCCTTGATATCAATGCCAGAGTAAAACCAAAGAAGCAGTGACAAAGGAAAATGTTAGAGGAGAGGATCCTACCAGCAAAAACTAAAGTTCAGAGGTTGTTAAATGCAAATGTCATCAAAGAGGTCAAGTACTCAGAATGGCTAGCAAATGTAGTACTGGTGCCAAAGAAAAATGGAAAGATGAGAATGTACATAGATTTCACAGATCTAAACAAAGCATGCAAGAAAGATCCATTCCCACCATTGACAAAGCAGCATGATGCAAGCATATGTCTCTCTAGGATTGCTTCTCAGGATACTACCAGATCTGGCTCAAAAAAGAAGATGAGGAGAAAACAAGCTTCACTACCCCTTTTGAAACTTATTGTTACACAAGAATGCCTGAAGGACTAAAAAACACTGGATCAACCTTTGCCAGGATGACAAAGGCAGTCCTCGGCCCTCAGTTGTAGAAAAACATCATAGCTTATGTTGATGATATTGTAGTGATGAGCGAGAATAAAGGAGACCATATAGCAGATTTCAAGGAAACCTTCGCCAATCTAAGAGGGGCCGGGCTAAAACTCAACCTAGAAAAGTGTGTCTTTGGCATAAGCAGAGGTAAAATGCTTAGGTACATCATAGGACCCGAAGGCATAAAAGCCAAATTAGATAAAATAAAGGCCATAATTTCAATGGTGGAACCCTAAACCAAGAAGGAAGTCCAAAAACTCACTGGAAGAATAGCATCACTGAATAGATTCATCTCAAAGTCCGCAGAATGTAGCCTCCCATTCTTCGAAGCTTTAAGAGGCAGAGACAAAGTAGAATGGGGCCCAGAACAATCAAAGGCTTTTCAGCAACTCAAAAATTATTTAGCTACTAAACTCATGGTAACAGTGCCGAATCCAGAAGCACCACTATTGTTATATGTTGCAGCCTCTGACCATGCGGTCAGTGGGGTGCTTGTCCAAGAAAAAGAAGAAGAGTCAAAGGTCATTCAACAACCAATCTATTAGGAGCAAAGCTAAACTACAAAAAAATTGAAAAAATATCGTATGCGGTGTTGATCTCCTCTAGGAAATTGAAGCACTACTTCCAAGCACATGAAATTGCAGTACCATCTTTGCAACCGCTAGGGGACATACTCTGCAACAAAGAAGCTTATAGAAGAATAGGGAAATGGGCAACAGAGTTATCCCAATTCGAAATCAATTATGTATCAAGAACAACAATCAAGTCGCAGGCATTGATAGATTTTATAACAGACTGGACACCTTTGGCACAACAAGCCCTGCTGCCCTAGCCCCAAATCTAGACACTTTACATAGATGGGGCTTGGGGGCATCTAGGCACTGGGGCCTCCGCTATTTTGATAGCACCATCTGGCCTTTGCACGAAGTACGCAGTAACGTTGGAATTCAAGGCAACAAACAATATAGCAGAATACGAAGGCCTTGTATTTGGCCTCAACAAGGCAAAGGCACTAGGAGCAAGAACACTACTAGCAAAAATAGACTCCTAAGTCATAGCAGGGCAAGTTGAAAAAGAATACATGGCACGAGAACCAGAACTTGCCATGTACCTAGCCGTAGTAAGGGCTCTCGAATGGAGGTTCTAGGGATTCACCTTGCAGTACATACCAAGAGCAGAAAAAACAGGAGCAGACGAGCTGGTGAAGGCGGCAGCAAACAACTTGCCCATGCCAAATGGAGCCTTTTATCAAGTACTATAAGTACCAGCAATGTAGGCCATGGAGAAGACATTCAAAACAATCTTAGTCACTGAATCCGAAGACTGGAGGCAATTGATCATAGAATGCATCAATAATGTGCATCACACAGTGGATGAAGCGAGCACAACCAGAACGACAGTGAGAGTAAGAAACTATACACTGGTAGAGGGAATACTATATAAAAAAGGTGTTGTCCAACCGCTGCTCAAGTGCATATCTCAAAGTGAAGGCAAAAACCTCCTACAAGTAATTCACTCAGGTTCTTGCGGCTCACACATCAGTCTAAGGGCACTATCTGCGAAAGCCATTAGGCAAGGGTTCTATTGGCCTACCCACATCAGGGACACATAAGAGATTGTTAAGACATGCCAAGCATGCTAGAGTAGCTCCCCACACCAGTTAAAACCTTCGGCTGCTGTACAACTCATCCCACCCATTTGGCCCCTCCTAAGATGGGGGATGGACCTGGTTGGGCCGCTGCCACTATCACAAGGGGGAACAAGTTTGCAGTAGTAGCCATAGAATATTTCATAAGGTGGATTGAGGCCAAACCACTCGCCAAAATCACATCAGAATCAGTAAAGAAGTTCTTCTGGCAGAACATAATCTACAGATTTGGAGTACCAAGAACCCTAACAGTTAACAATGGAAAATAGTTTGACTTAGAAAACTTCAAAGAATTCTGTAAGAGTATAGGCACCAAGGTTGCCTTCACCTCAGTCTACCACCCAGAATCAAATAGCACAGTGGAAAGAGCTAACAGGGTAATATTCTCGGCAATAGCAAAGACTCTATTCAATCTTCACAAAGGCAAATGGGTAGAGGAACTGCCGAAGGTAGTGTGGTCCCATAACACTACAACCTCTAGAACAACAAGCTTCACACTATTCAAACTCTTGTATCGCAAAGAAGCAATGCTCCCCGAAGCAGCCAGGCATTAGAGCCTCTGTGTCATAACACAGGCACTCGCAGAAGATGAAGAATACTCCAAAGAAACGATTGAGGGTACAAGATTGGTTGTAGTTGAAAACATTACAAAGTATCAAAACCAAACCAGAAATTGGAGAGACAGCAAAGTGATCAGGAAAATCATACAAGATGACGACCTAGTCCTCAGAAGAAGACCTAATGCTGAAAATGTTGGAAAGCTCCAACCAAAATGGTAAGGCCCTTACTTGGCGAAGGCCGCCGGAAGACCCGGGTCATTCCACCTAACCGACGGCGAAGGCAGAACAACAATGCACACATGGAACATCAATAGTTTGTGTAGGTTTTACATCTAAATGTAAAAAGGTGGCCTCTGTAGAAATATTAGCGAAGGTCACCAAGTTTTTTTAATTTTCGCATTTTTACTTTTCATGCAAAAGGGCTTGCACTCATTTCCTCACAAAGGGGGCTCGTAGCGGAGGTGAGGTTTTTAATGAGGCAAGTTCCATGTAAAAACCTCTAAAATATAAAGAGGAATCCCCAAAAAATAAAAATAAAACAACACAAAAGGCAAAGGTCGAACGTGGCTAGCAATGGAGCCATAATATTCGATGGTACAATTAAAACAGGGGACCCTCCATGGCTTTAGACGAGGGCTCTAAAGCATGGAACAACCTCCTCAGCTAAATTAGCCTGCAACCTTGACAAAGTCATGTCCATACTCAGGTTTCAAGGCTTTATCAGATCGGCCAAAAAGGCCAAAATTAACCCGACAAAGACCTACCTTCGGCGTAGGCATCGGGGAGATGCTTATCGCTAACAAGCTTCAGTTAACCGCCAAAATTAATAGCTAAAGTACAATAACAGTAAAACCCAGAAGATACGCTAGGTACAGGGGAATCTCAACTTTAAAACATATCCAAGCAATAAACACCGGCCAACCACCAAGAGTTATTAAAAACATACAATGGGCAGGCTATAAAACCTGCCTCCCCGTCGTCACAACAGACCTAGTCAGTGCATCTCCATACCACTCCCCATAAGAGCGCTAGAGGGGAAACCAACCAGCCAAAAGACAGCACACTATAGAGCCAACATAGAGAAAAGATGGAGGCCAGAGTTTCTTTAGAAACGAGGGACCATGAGGTATCATGTGAAGACTCATAAATCCAGCAGCTCGCGTTGCTCGACAAAGGCCACGATCAGGTTGAACGCATCGTCCAACCGATGTCGTAAATCCTCTGTATGGCCTGGTGTAACATGAGTTTGGTACAGCTAGTCAGTGTCAGAGGTTGCGGGAGGGTATCGCACGAAGGCTCATAGCATCCCCCACAACCAAAGACACCATCTAGCGCAACCCGACATCAACCATGTTCGATGGGAGCATAGCTGCTCTAGCATAGCCGAAGGCAAAAGCAAGAAAATCCAAGTGCAAGAGGGGCCAGCGTCCAAGAAAAGCTTCTTCAACCTCCGTTGCTTGCCCAAATTGCTCTATGGCCTCTTGAGAAGCAGCAAGAATTAAAGCCAGCATCTTCGATGAATGCTCGAATTACGCCAAAGCCTTCGTAGCATCGGCAAGATCAAACACGAGCACCTAAGTTCCTCCGCTACGACGTGCTAGAGATTCCCTGTCAACTCCAAGCAGCAGCAACAACAGAGGCCAGAGCGACAAAACAAGCACCAAAGCCTCCACAAGGAGCCCAACATCAAAAACCAACCCACCAGATCCTTCACGCCAAAGCACGGACTCGTATTCAATGTCGGTCAGAAAAGAAAGAGGGCAAGAAGAGAAATCAAGGCGCAAGAAAATGTAACCCTTCGGCCTACTAAAAAATCTTAATAGGAACACCTATAATAAGAAAAACATAGTTAAACAATCAAGGGAAAGTTTATTACAAAATAGATACAATTACAACAGCAGCGCATCATAAGCGCAATAGTACAAAAGTCCAAAGGCAGTGAAACAAAAAGAGAAGGCGCTAAGGCCTCCCAAAAACAATTACAAAGGCGCAAAGGCCGGCCATACAAGTCAATTAAAAAACTAAGGACGACGCCCTCGCCAAGCCACCGACCTGGTAAACTCTGCATGCTCATGGTCAATATCATACTTTATAAAAGCAAACATATCGTCAATAGAACGATGGGGAAAAGTTTGCTACCAATATCACCATAATTCACCATTAACATAAATGATGTCTTGATACATAGTAACAGGAGGCACGTCCTGCACAGTCCCAACGAAGGAGACCTGCGCAGGACAAGTTCACAATTTAGACCTAAATATACACAACTATGGCATATCGCCTTCGACTAAGCCTAAAAGAAAACTAAAACCTACACTACACCTTCGAATCAGCAGGAGCAGTCATGGGCCTGAGGGATTTGGGGCCTTAGCAGCCAGAGATGGAGCCTTTAGAGCCGGCGCCTCTATAGCCAGCGAAGATCGTGTACCAGCAGCTCCACATGCAGCCTCTTTCTTCTGCAACTCCTGTAGAAAATAACACAAAATTATAAAACAACAAGTAAGCAGTAAAGTACCTAAGACAAAGACAAACAAGTTATAAACGGTAAAACTAACCTCGGCCCAGCGTGCCTCCGCCATGGAACGAGCCTCCGCCCATCCAAATCTCACCCAGAACGACTTCATGAAATGGCAAACCAATCTATGGATATCGCATGAAGTCACCCCCAGGTCGGCCAGGCCCTCAAGGTCTCTCTCCTTCATGCCCCTCATGTGTGGGCAGCCATCTTGTGCCAACATCTTTGAAAGATTTGTTGCGGAGGCCAAAGCTCCAAAATCCACAGCACCCCAATGAAGTCAGGCAGCTTCTTGAAGTTGGCTTTCAACCATGAGAAGATGCTGAAGGCTGAAGGCTCAAAAGGCAATGGCGGTGTGGAGCCTCCGAACTACTCGAGTGCCCCACATAAAGCTCAGCCACCACCAGGCCGATGGACTTGGCATCCTCAAGGCGCTTAAATAGCACATCTACTTGCGCCTTTAGAGCAACACCACTCTCCCTCTCGGCATCCACCTCCCTTTCAAGGTTGTTGCCCGCCTCAATGGCCTTCAAGGCGCATTCAGCAGCCGGTCGCTCTATAGCCTTCGCCACTTCAACCTCCTTACTCAGCAAGTCAACCTTCTTCTGGAGTTCTTCTAGTTCAGCATGGGTTGTGCGAAGGCTACCAACCTCCCCCACAATTTGAGTCTTCTTGGCCTCTAGAGTCTCCACTTCATTCTTCAAGGCCTCAATAGCCAAATTGCGGTTGACCACCTCCCGTGTGCCATGCTCTTCAATGGCCTCCTAAAGATAATGACTCTACCCAAATGAGCGTCAGCCACAAAAAGAGTAGAGTAACAAGCCAAGAAATTGAAAACAGAAACATACCACAAATTGTTGTTCCAAGTTCATACACAGCAACTTGAAGTAATCCACATTCCTCAGATGGTGGTGAAGGCGGCCTAGTAGCAAATTTAAGTGTAAGAAACGTAAGACAAAAAGTAATGCAATAAGGGATATAGGAAGAACAACCTCCTATATCCTTATAAACAACTTCAAGGACATCTGCCCACCCACTTATTATGCTGTCGGATGCACCTGGAATAGCGAACAAAATCAGCAAAGACCAAATATAAAAATAATGCAGAAACAAAAAATAAGAAACAAAAAGTAACCTTCGCCACCATCTAAGCTAGCGCCGGATGGACGAGGAGTCGGACCACCAAGCAGAGGCTTCAGAGGGGCTCCCAAGCCAATCCAGGCGAGGTCCAGACCCAAAGGGTCATCAGGGTTCTCATTAGTCCTTCCGAGGGCCTCCGTCAAGCCCCCTAGAAAATATAGGAAACAAGTCTCCATAAAATAAGAAAGCTTAACTACTAAAGGAAAAGCAAAGCTGGAAAGTGACCTACCAAGATGCAAAGGACTCGAGACACTGCATGAGCATCTAGCACCCTCAACATGGTGTATAGTGGCCTCAAACTCTATGCCCAGAGGCGAAGCAACCGGAGAGCTCGCCTCTGCCTCATCCTCAGACACCTCGTCGAGACCAGCCGCAGGTCGGTGAAGGCCAGTACTAGTGGTCTCCCCCTCTCTAGGTGGAGAAGCATCGCCATCACCAGCACCTTCGCCCTCGGAGCCGAAGGTTTCATCACCTAAAACACCGGGCAGAGGAGCCATGGCAAAGGGCTCTATAGCAAGGGCACCGCGCGTACCCTAGAGCACGGTATCTACCAAATCATTGCTGCCAAGATCTAAGGAGGTGGTAGAGCGCTCGCCTCTTGACCCAGCAATAGCAGAGCCAGAGCCCCTTCCAACGTTCTTAGCAACCTCCTCACCATCATTAGCGGAGGCAGCCGCTGACGCATCGGTAGAGGCGGTAGCAGAAGCGGCCTTGGTCTTCTGCCTCTTGGTAGTTTCCTTGGACACAATAGCCCCTTTCCTCTTCCTCACCTCTGCTACAGCAATTGTATTCTTTTTCGACGACCTTCCTCACCTTGTACTCTATGGACTTGTACACCTTTGTAGGAACTTCATGTTCCTCGTGGTGGATCCCAAATTCTTCAAAGACTCTATTAAGCCGAGGCATCATACCAGTGATGGCCCGGCGCACCAAATACTCTCTATCAGACATCTCGCCTAGTATCTCATGCACCCCCACCTCCACAGACTTCACCAGCTTCTCCACAGCACGACCCTTTGTCTTCTCAAAGCCGAAGCGTGGGAAAGGGACCCCGATACCTTCGCCAAACATAGGTAGGCTAACCATCTCTATGGTCATAGCAGGCCTATTCCTTTTGAGGGGCTAGCAGTTAGCCGCCACCATCTCCTTGACCAAGTCATGACCTCTAGAGTACCGGCAGGCTAGAGCGAAGGCCTCGTCGCACGCTTCATGACCTTCTTTAGTCCCCGGACCTAGGATTCCCTAGGTCAAAGGCCTCATTGGGGTCATTACGGAGGCCAGTGGGTAGCGGGTGTTCTTCTTCCCGTCTGAGCCAGTAGATGTCATGCCTCCGGTCCTCACATAGAACCAATATTGCATCCAATCCTTCGACCACTTGTTTTTCTAGACGAAGGAGATCTCCAACTTTTCGCCCCTCTAGGCCCTTCCTGACATAAAAGAGCAGCTCCCATACTGCGCCACCAGCTGATCTTCACCGACTCGCTTGGGCTGGCGCTAGAGCTCGTAGTACTCACAGAAAGTACCAACGTTAGGCTCCGTGCCATAGGACTAGCACGTCCAACAAAACTTGCTCTGGGTAACTATCCCATTAGGCGTTAGATGATGAAGTTGTACCTCAAATGCCTCCAACACTTGGCGAAGGAAGCACGCCACTGGAAAGCGAAGGCCGCAGAGGAAGAAATCCCTAAAAACGACGGTATCAGCAACCATTGGCTTAGGAATCGTCTCCCCCTCTAGAGGCTTCACCTAGCATCCCAAAATAGGCCAGCTTCCATAAATCCTTGATCATGTCTTTGGTCATGAGCGAAGGCCCGAAATCCCATGTCTTGGAGGTGTCGGCCATGTCTACTGCCTCTTCAGCAGTGATCAGGTCTGCGACATAGGCCTCAACTTCAGAAAAGTCCTCTTCAAGCCCTAATGCCTTCGCGCTAGCAATCATGCACTCCTCAAACCACGCGGACCACCCACTAGACCTAACACTAAGACGGCATCGGTATGGCCCAAAGAAGGAAGTCTGGCATGGAGTAGGGCTGACAGGCGTAGCCACTTCTAAAAAAACTCAGAAGTAACCTAGCAGTGGAGCGAAGGCAAAAACCAACTAGGCGAGAGCTACAGCGCAGGGGCTGTAGCAGCAAAATCGATGGCTAGGAAAAAACAAACTCAGAAGTAACCTACCACCCCTTATATAGCCCCCGCCGCGACGCTTTGAATTCTGGGACCAATGGTCACGTCCGTTCAAAGCACACCAGTTCTACAGCCCTCGCAGCAAAGCAAATAGCGACACGTCAGTGGTGTAACGGTCTGATTTAGGCGTCCTAGGGGGGAGAAGCTTTCGCGCGCCGCATACGCAAGAGCCTCCACGCCTCAGAAGTTGGGGACTAAAAAAGAGAAGAAGGCCTCCGCATGCCGCATGCGTAGGAGTCTGCGCGCCTTAGAACCTGAGAACTATGTTTGAGGGCAAGGCCTTCTAGCATCAGACCAAGCCCTCAAGGGGGAACTGTTGGGACACGGTTGTGAGTCACGGAGGTCAGGGACCGAAGCAGTGACGGGAGCTAACGGTTGAGAAATTTTGTGGATGATGTGCAGGGAAAGAGGCTGACAGCCTCCGCCTAATTGGTGAATCAAGGTGGAGGACCGGAGGCCATGGCAAAGGAGCCCGGAGGTGGTCCGAGGCGGAGGCTCTGGCGGCCGAAGCGAAGGCGCCCGGAGGCCGGCGGCGGCGAAGGCCCTGGCGGCACCTGTGAAGGCTATGGAGAGCCAGCGCACAAGTACGCCCGAAGGCCGCCCCTGACAAAGGCTCAGAGGGTCGAGGAACTTCCTGAAGGGCGGCGGTGCCGGGACGTTGGCCGCAGACGGACTCATGGTTGCGGCCCATCAAGAAAAGGCGGTCGAAGAAGAAGGCACCCAAATTATCCTTAACAGTTTATGTTAGTGTAGGGATATTCCGAGTATGTACCATAGCTGTCAAGGGACATAATTGTAAAGAGTAGCCTTAGCAAGCAATGCCCTATAAAAGGGGAACACAAACTCTGTACAGGGGGCAGTTGAATGCATTTATGAAACCCTAAGTTTGTCTAGACCAACTTTCCACCCGACACGCCTTATCCCGAGGCACCTGCCGGGCGAAGGCTTCGGCATTCTCCTTCTAATCCCACCTGCTGGAAACCACCGTTTTCCAACAGCATCTGCAATCATTATTCATTACTGCTAAATCATGGAATTATATACTTATTGTAGTCATAGGTGACCAACTTTTAAAGATAGAACAATTGCTATGATTGTCAAGATGAATAGAGTCTACCAAGCGAGTCATATTTTGCGAGAATTTAGATTTATCTTTTTTTTTTCTAGCGTGTCTTGTGATAATTATTATTCCAATCAGTAATATGGGTTTTCTTGGAATAAGAACGGTTATCTCATACCCAAATGGTCTTAAAATAGATTAACCAAAGCGATCATGATACTCCAAGTAGGAAACCGGGCTCTGTGATCATACCGGTGGGAGGGAACTTTTTTGAATAAAAAATTCCTTGGTACCCTTTGTGCAATGGTTTCCCAAATACATCAGGAACTCTTTTCCATGCGTTTTCATTGTTTTCTTTTATATAAAAAATTTGCTACTTTTCATTGAAATGGCACACATGGATACTTAATTTCTCCCTCCAACGTGTTGTGTTGTGGGTGGCTCTAATCCACCTAGTGATAGAACAGAGGACATGCATAATCATTGTTGCCCCTGCGTATGCTTTAATGCTTATTAGGATATCATTGATCCCTAGATCAAGAGCATATAAATATGGTCTCATCCCTTGAGGCATTTGCTTATACTCCTGATTGTGGTGGTGATGACCAGGGCATCATTCAACTCGATCGATCCATACAAAAATTTGTGAACGAATTCGTGATGTGTGCATATGCGGCACAGCACTACCACTGGTCATACGCCTTCAGGGGCAACAATGATTTTTTCAAAAATATATAATATATATAATACTTTGTTGGTCTGTTGGGCCGATTAGTGAGGCCCCGCCTACGAGAGCTGAGGGCACAGCCCAGCCGTTAGCAGTAGTGTGACACGAGATCAGTAAAGTAGGAAACGTCATCCATACGTATGCTTACGTGTGCATGTACCACTCTCTTCCTCCTAGGGATGAAAACGGATCGGATACGGACGGATATCACCGATATTACATTTGTTTTCATATTTCTGTCCGGATTCGGATTCGAATACAGATAGTGTCAACTCTGTCGGATAGGATACGATTGGATATCGACATCATAAATATGCGATTTGAGTATTCGGATATGGATACGGTATCGGATGTTGGATATCCGGACTCGGATACGGACAGATCTCAACCCCTCTAAACGGATTCGGTTTCGAATACGGTCAGAAAATATCCGTACCGTTTTCATCCCTACTTCCTCCTACTCTGTCCAAAAAAAAAAAATAATAAAAAAGGAATCTTTGTTCTAAGTCAAACTTTATTAATTTTGATCAAGCCTATAGAAAAGAACATTAATATCTACCACATCAAAGAAGTATATTGTAAAAATATATTCCATAATGTATTCAATATTTAATACATATTTTTTTCTTCTTTTCTATAAACCTGATCAAATTTACTATAGTTTGATTTAGGATAAAATTGGATTCCTTGTATTTCATGACAGACGGAGTATATATATTCAATAAACTTGCCGGGAGAGCAGCAAAGAAAAATTTAGACCCCACTTTTTACCTACAAAATTTGTAGAAATTCTGCAATAATTTTCGTAAAGAATCATTGCAAAAATATGTATACCAAACGAGCATATCCTTTATAATCTTATCTGTATACCATAATCAATTTGTTTCTGCTCACGTTTTAACAGCTTTATCTATCACAGAGAACAAAAGACCTTCCGGGCAAAATACAAGAGGGTGATTCAAAAAAAAAAAAAAAACCATCAACAATCCAATATGTAAACGAGACCAGAGAAATATAGACTAACATGTGAATTGTGATGCATGCATATGCCGCACTGCACTAACACCGGCGACAGTTCCTCCGATGCCATTTCTTCCACAATGTCGTTCTCCATGGGACACCAATACAAAACACTACAGTATTGGAGTGACTAGGCACTACAACTACAAGCGAGAGCACGGTCTCCTTATAGAGAGAGAAAAAAGACTATATTACTTAAATCGCTATCTATTGACGGTTTGTGTATTTCACCTTATACTCTTAAAAGTATTAAAAACTGTCTAAATAAACTCTTGAGCTGTTTTTGAAGGCAGTTTTCTGACATGGCATATTATGTGGATAATGAAATGGCTATGAGTTACCAAACAATAAAAATCCGCATAACCCTCCTAACTTAAAGGCCATATATTGTACTCTTTCCATTTCAACTTATAAGTCGTTTTGCAGGGTTGGTGCTCCTTCTTCAAGATTAGGTGCTTTATATTCCATCTTGCAGCTCTCACGGTCAAAAAGCAATCCGGATTCTGATTAAAAAATCATTTAAATAAAAATATGTTACGCTAAATAGGCAAGCGTAGAGGTGGTTTGGATCCAAAGGCGTAGGGGGACCTTACCTTACACTAAATAGGCAAGCGGTTCATCACTTTGTCTCCCCCAAACCGCGTGGTTAGCGCTAGAGGGGCCGAGCCGTGTGGTCGAGTCAATTTTCTCCATCCAACTTCCAACACTCTTCCATCACCATTACTTCCGCTAGGAGAAGCGTGCTCCACTAAGATTGTGAGAGGCGTAGCCTCGCCATAACTCCTGCTCTCGCTCAGTGCAATCAAAGGAAACTCCAACGGGCGCCTATCTCGCGCATCCTTTCATAAAAGCAGAGTCTAAGGCAGAGAAGCAAGTACATGATTCCTTTCTAAACTCGTTACACACTTACAGTTACGTATCTTCTCGTTCTATCTCCTTCGTTCGGTGCTCTGCCTCGACACCCCATCTTCCAGATCTCATCCAATGGCGGATCGGGGAACGAAGCGCCCAATGGAAGAGTCACCGAAAGTTGTCCCAGCTCGTCCCCACATTCTTGTGAGGCTGGAACAGGCTAGGGAGGGCAGCTCGGCGGCGCCGCCACCGGAGAGCCGATCCCTCCTTCCGGCTATCTCCTCCTCGCGGATGATGTCCTCACGTTGGTGGAGCAGCTAGATGTGGCCACCTTCGCCCTCCGCAAGGAGAGCCGAGAGGCAGACCGGCTACGCCTCTCTGTTGCCGCCGTGAAGCGGGAAACGTCCGTGATGGAGCTTGCCGCCACCGAGGCCTAGGCGTGCATCACTGGTAAGGCATTCGGCAGGATATGATCTTGCTCTTTCATTTCATGCGACATCGTGTCTTCAGTTGTAGCGCTTTCTTGTCTCCTTTTCAGCCATCCAGGAGCAGATGATCGCCACGCAGGGCGAGACAGTGAAGGTGATCCGCCTTCGCCAGGTAGCCAAGGACAATGCCCGTGTCTCCTCCCGGATGATAGTGGAGAGCAATAGGCGCTACTAGGACCTCCACGTGGCAGCAGGCAAGGCCATCGCGTGCTTTCTCCTCCTACGCCTGCGGGGATGACCCTAGTAGACCGCCTTTGCAGGTCATGGAGGTGGCCACATATTGCATTTGCCTAGGGGCCGCTTTGGCCATGGTTGCTACCCAGCTTCAGCTGGATGAGGACCTGACTGTGGTGGAGTCGGGGTTCCTGGGAGAGATGAGCTATCGGGATCACGAGAACCTGATCAACGACTTCTCCACCGTGGGCGATGGCATCTTTCCCACGGTGAATGAAGAGGACATCATTCGTATCGCTCCCTGTGAGTAGTTTGATTGTAACATAATATTTAGTAGTTATTGAACATCTCTGTTTGCTGTTGATTGGAACGTTCCATTTGTGCGTCTTAGAGTTCGAGACCGTATGACACGTCTATCGTTAATACATATGGAGTAGGTGCTAACATCACCCAATCACCACCGCCGGTAGCCTTCACTGTCGCTTTCATCAATTTCCAAGCCCGCGCGTGAGTCATACGCACCACTCCCACGCGTATTTATAAAGTTTTGTAGAGATTTGCATTTCCACATCTGATATAGTTGCTTAGAAAGGACGCTCCCCACCGTGTCTTTCTTCTTCTCAATGCTGTTGTTCCTCATCACCGCTCCTACTCCCCAGTGCCAAACTATGTGACTGCCCTGTTGGCATTTCTTAGCGCAATCACCAAGTGTGGAGGTTTTAAGTCCATCCTCAGTAACGACGCCAGAAATGCCTGTTGGTATTTCTTAACACCACCGCTGAGATTGAGTTAACCTTAGCGACGCTATCAAGAAACACCAACTATGATAGTTCTTAACGATTACAGAAAATATCCGCAAGCGCACGGATCTATCGTTGTAGCATTTCACCTGGAAGTATTCAGGGTATCGTTATTTATATTTTCCCAAAGGAGGGAAGGTGTAAAGAGTCTAGCATGAGCATGAACAAGATTACATACTTGCATAGTGGACCATAATTCATGATAGGGGTAAAAACAGTATTTCAAGGATAGTGGACACACATCTAGGCCAACCTCAAGGATAAAAGGAAAATAAAGAATAAAAGAATATTCCAACGCGGAGCCGGCATGTTCAAATATAGCCATGCAAAGGACAGTTAATGATCATATAAGTTATATGACTAGAGTTAGAACTAAGTGTGAGATGAACAGGGAGATCTCTGAGAACTAGTCTACCAGCGCATGGGAGACTTTAAGACCCCTACACAATACCTGAACATGGGGGATTACAAAGGACGGATAGGACTGTCACCACCTATCACCAACCCCTTAATTGGGGGCACCGTCATATCCAAAAGTTTCTGTTCACCTGAGCTCCATGCCTGTGTACAAGGAAACTACCATATCCACCCAGGACTCCAACTCTACGGATCAACAAGCAAGAATATGGGCAAACCCAAAGGAACAACGAACCGTCACCTCGACCCTAGCTATGGGGGGTATGACCCCAGATACCCATGGCAAACCACATGGGTTGCGCCCTCAGGGGCGGCCCAGCCCACAAGACAAAGCCTTGCGGGGCACGACTTTGGTCGGCGCATTTCGCAAGACATCTGAACGATATCCTGAAGATACTACGAGATCTATTAGGATATGTATGATCCCAAGATTCCTGTAATTAGTTATTACTTTCCGGTTATCTCTCAGATCTAACCGACTTGTAACCCTGTTCCCCAGACTATATAAGGTGGGCAAGGACCCCCTCCAAAGACACATAAAATCATACGATAGCTAATACAAACCAACAAACCATAGGGGTACGGTATTATGTCATACTGACGGCCTAAACCTGTCTAACTCGTGTGTCTCTATTGTCTTCTTGTTCTTGATCTCACGCTCCTCTGCCGATCAATCTACCTTCGTGAGAAACCCCTCGGAGGACTGCCGATGATATTCTGTCGACACTTGGCGCGCTAGGTAGGGGACTGCGTGCTGTTTCCTTATCGAACAAGATGGTTTTTTCCGTAGGCTCTTCGTCCCTCTTGCAGCCTAGCCAGATCTTCATGGTCGGATCGATCTCCTAGATCATCAACACTGACGGAGTTAGAGAGCTCCTCGAGCCAGTGCAGATCGTTTCTGCGTCGATCATCCCCGCACCTACGACTGCAGATCTGATCTCAGAACCACCTCCATCGTCGCCTTCATCAGCAACTCACTGCCCGCTTCTTCGCTACCAGAGGAGGCAGATCAACAATGATGATCTGGTCGAGTCCATAGATTGGGTCGGTCTAAAGCTTGCCGATTTTCTCTCCATCGCTGAATCGGCCCTGGACACTTTGGTTCAACGCCGACCACGCTTCGATTCAAATCTATCGGAGGCTACTCAGAAAACTCCAGGGGTTTGGGCTATGCCCTTTGGGCTCATCAACGTTGCCGCTACTTACCAAGAGGTCCTAAGGGGAAAATTCGCCAACCAGGTGGAAGACGCCCATCCACTCACCGACCAGCTCGCTGTCCAGCCTCCGCCAGCCGTCAACATGCTACACATAGGCCGGTGCCTTGGGCCGTCCCTCTAGACCATCCTAGAGGAAAACCTAGGCTCTGAGTCTCATGGCTCTATGGAGACCCTCGCCGAAACCTTCACCAAGCAACTGCTTCTCCCACCCATCCAGGGTGGCGTGATCTTCAACGTCAGCGTCCGACAGCCCTCCTCGGAATGGCGAAACCGAGGAGGAACGTGTCGCTCGTGAGAACTAGAACAACAACCGTGCGTAGCGCTGAGAAAACAAGGCAGCCATTGCGAGGGCCGAGGCTACTTGTAATTGTAACACCCCGGGTGTTTAAATATTAAAAACAGGACATGTCATCATATGCATTGCAAGGCATTTGGTCATATTGCAAACTTTGATATGCATTCACTAAAACAAGTTTACATTTGTGTTATGAGTGTTGAATTGAATTGTTTGAATCAAGTCTAAATTTGGTTTGGATTTGAATTTTCCAGAAAACCCTGATTTTTAGTATTTAAATCCTACCCTGAAAACTCATTTCAAAATCTAAGCATATTTTGGGGTTGAGCCCAAAAGCAAAAGTGTAGAGCTTGTCAAGTTATACAAAGTTTGTTTTTGGAGTTTTCAAAGTTGTTATGAAAAATTTGGAGTAAGTCGAAAAGGCGTAATTCGTTAAAGTTCCCCTATTTGAATTCAAAAGTTCATTTCAAAATGTAAATCGAATTTGGGGTTGGTTATAAAAGAAAAGTTGTAGAACTTTTGATTTTGAACAACTTTATTTTTGGAGATTTTTGAGTTGTTATAGAAATTTGGGAGTAATTTGAATTTGAAAATGAATGGCAATTCTATAATTCCTGTGAACAGTGTTCACCGTCTAAGCTACATTGCCGGCGACCTTCAGTTCGCTTCCAGGCGCGCGCGTGGACGTCCTCGGCTTCGCGCTGGTGCGGTGAAGTCTCCTGCGTGGCTTCCTTGCGCTACTGAACCGTGCTATTTAGCCTTGGCCGTCGCCATTTGCCCCTGCTCTCTTGCTCTGTTTTCCCAACGCCACGACCATAACTCCGGCGAGCTCTCACCGTCACTTTAGCGCACGCCAGTCACTGCACAGCTTGCCACAGCTCTACCTCATTCTTATGCGCCCAGCCAACCCACTAATTCGGCTTGTCTTCACCTAAACCTCGCGGTGCGCGCTCTTCTTGCTTGCGGCCGACAGCGTCTTCGTCGAGCACGATTCGCCGTGGCTGGAGCTTCACGGTGCGTCTTTGTCATTACTGAGCGTACCGTTAAATTCGCCTTGTGCCCGTGATACTTTATCACCGGTTGATTGGTCCTTTTGTTCACTGCAGTCGCTGGAGCATCATCATCACCGTCGTTTGCGCCGCCGTGGTTGCTGTACACGTCAACCCACCTCTCCGTTGCTCCTCCGGTCACGGTATTTGCTCCAACGTATTTGGGGTGAGCTACTAATACTTCTCGTGCACTTTGTTCAATCGCTACCGGGCTCCTGTCGCCGGCGTAGCACAGCCGTGCCACCACGTCCGCCATGGCCAGCGTTGAGTTAGTGTAGAGCCGTAATCAGTGCGACTAAGGACGTCTGTAGATGCGCATAGTCGTGGGGAGCACGTTGGTGCGTTTGCCTTCGTCGGTAACCTCGTCGTCGGTGAGTTATCGCCGGTCAGAGCCGTCGCCGCCGTGGTCAACGTCAAATGTTGAAGATGACAAGTGGGGTCCATTTGTCAGTGACTCAGCGTTCAAATGGAAATTTTTCTATTTTCAGAATTGAATGAATAGTATCTGTTTTTGTTATTTTTTTGTAGATTTATTTAAAGCTCCAAAAATTATGAAATTTTTTGTGTGACCCCTCTGTGATGTATATTATTTAAGAAAAATATGAAATGTTATTTTTCAGCAATTTTTGAATGTGATGAAAATTGCCCAATTTATTAATAAATGAATTTCCATGATTTTTCTAGGCTAATTTAATTGTCCAAAAAATTATGAAATTTGTTTTTCCACTTAATTATCATGTGATAAACATTTACAAAAATTTTTAGGTTAATTGGAATAAGTTGATTTATTTCATAATTCTTAATTAATTAATTAATTCATAAAAGCAAATAGTAACCTTTAGTGATTTAGGTTTTGTTTGAATTTTTGTTTGAGTGATGTCCTTGGGTCATTAGTTGGTAATGATCTTTGGCATTTGATGTTAGTATTCTAGAAAGGTTTAGTTAGTTCGAATTGTAACTGTACCACGAAGGAAAGTTGTATTCCAGTTGTTAACTTTTGCATCCATCATCAAGCATCATGTTTCGTATTCCGCATCATGTTAAACATGTCATTGTTACTACATGTAGTGAATGAAGGTGAATACGTGATAGTTAATCAAGTTGCTGAGGAGGTTAGTCTGTCTATTGAGGTCGGATCGAATACTTGTGAAACATCACAGGAATCGGACTTTTCCGTCAACGAAGGCAAGCCTCGGATGCATACAAACCTACCTTGTGATTTACAAATTGATTTCGCTTTTGCTTTTCTTACTGCATTAAGTGATTAAGAGTTACGTAAAAGTCTAATTGGTGCATTACCAACATTGTTTCCATATCTACCTTGATTACCTATTTTATTCGTAAATGTCTAGATATGCTTAGTCATGCTTAGTCGGGTGATTACCTGTCACCTGAGAGTTTTAAATGGAACTTTGGTTACTTATGTTATCATGTGATATGAGCATGTGGAGTAATAAAACTAGACCGGGCGGACTCAGTGTGTGTGAGCCACAAGACATGGTGGTCTTTTAAGCGGGTTCTTTCTGCCTGGGTCGGTTAAGGTTCGTACCATTGTTGAACTGTGTGCGGTGAGACTTTGTAGTACTAACCACATACTCTGGTAAGCCTTAACTTAGTGATTCTATTACGAGAATGGCTACTCGCGCACTAGGAGTGGAGAGATGGCGAGAATAGCGTGTACCCATGTGGCAATGGGCTAGATGGGTGGAGTACTGTATTCTCGGGTGGCGTGGACCTGTTCTTGTTTTAGAGGATCCAAGAGTAGGTTGATATATGTAAGTTGGGGACCTTCATATGTCGTGTGGTCTGGAATTCCCAGCTGGGTCTTTGATCGGTTCGAATCGTTGTTGCTCCTCGGTTATGGAGACTCACTTCTCTGTTCATCATCGTAGTTTAATAACTGAACTTGAGAAGGTGTTGGATATGAAGTTTCATGATCTCAATACGGATCGTGTCATCATTGTATAGGATTTTATGAAGTTTTAACTATCAAAATAAAGAATTTTGTTAAAAAGCTTTTACGCAAAAGAACTTTAATTATTGCTAAAGCCCTACCTTGAATCCCTGAGCCTGCATTCCTAAGTTTATCAGTTGTTATTTTGGTTAAGTCTTGTTGAGTACTTTTGTACTCAGGGTTCGTTGACCCTTGTTGCAGGTGAGCCTCATGAGCAGATCTGTTTTGGATCGTGCTGCATGACTATTATTCGATCTGACGATGAGATGTAAATGTGGTAAATGTGTGGCCCTTGGGCAGGGCAGTTCTATTGTGTGTTTTGTATTGTGTTATAATGCCACTCCACTACTACTATGGTTTGTAATAATTATCGAACTTAGTTTGTAAGGTTTGAAACTACTGGTTTGTAAACTAAGTTATTGTAAGACTTTCACTGTTTTTACTCTGATGTAGATATTTGAATAAATGTTGTAATGCTGCAATGACTCTGTAATGGGATCCTGCTCGGAAATCATGGATGATTCGGGATTCCCCGAGGACACCCGACAGTCTTCTTAAGTTACCAGGAACATATGCATGGTCTTCAAAGGTCGTTGGACAGTGACAGGTGCATGTGGGTCCTATAATTTAGGAGGTTCTGCCACAGAATGGTATCAGAGCGATCGTTATAAAGTCTTTGTCGTATTGGTTTACAAAAACTTCAAAACGATTTGGGATGACTAAACTTAACTTGTTAATTTGGTCCAAATTGCTTCTGACTTATCTTATTTCTTTCTCACCATTCCTTATTTGATTAAAAAGGTTTTGTGTGGTGGAGTAGTAATCTTACTATGCCCTATATAAAAACAAATGTTGTTTATGTGTATTATAAGCTTTGATGATTTTGTTCATAAGAACGATTCATGCATCATGATTAATTCACTAGTTACTTCTTCACCTCTGAGTCTGGAGTTGAGTAGTGAGTCTGGTTTGAGTAATGTAATCCATCCTAGCTACTCTTTAGACTTTGATCAAATGATCTTACTTGGATTAAATTGGCTACCTACAGTATGGCTCGTACCAAGATGACGCCTCGTAAGTCCACTGGACCCAAAGGAGTTCCTCGTCACCAACTTGCCCCTAGGAATGACGATGCTAGCAGTAGCAGCTCTAGGCCTGATCCCCAGGTAGAGATACAGAGGATTTCTGCAGAGTTAGCACAAGCTACTAGAGATAGGGCTTTGGATGCTATATAGGTAGGAGAATTATAAGATCAATTGAGGCGTCTCATCACCACGCACAAGAACTGCGAACGTATGTTAGTTCATACGGTGGAAGGAAGGAATGAAGCTTGGCATAGGGAAAATGTAGCTAGAGCTAGAACTCATGAGCTAGAATTCTATGTAGAAGATTTAGAAGAACATAATACTTATCTGAATGAGGAAGTTCATAGGCTTAGCAATCTCCTGGATCCTAATCATGAACCCCAAGCTGATGTAATGGACCTAGGTGTTATCCTTGCTGATGGTAGTGAATCAGAGGAAGAAGAAGAAGAAGATCCTAAAGAATTAGTAATGATCGATGAAAGTGATAATAAAGGCGGTAATATTTCCGGAATGGATACCGAGCCTGAAGTTTGAAGTAATCAAGGAAAGGAGTAGAGTTGTATAATAGTTAGTTCTAGTTAAGTTAAGTAGTCTTGTTTTGGTACTTGTAGGTTTGTGTTTATATTAGTAAACCCTACGTAATGTGTCTGGAGTAAGCTTTTGTGCAATTCAATAATGACTTGTGAATAAAGTATGGTTTGTTATGAGCAGATGCGTCGTACGCGGGGTTCATATATTCCGGGAACTTCACAAGATGAGGACGGTGTTCCAGATCCGCCACCAGTTCCAACAAATCTGGCTGATGCTATAACCACACTTGTCAATGTGACAGCTGAAAATTCTCGTTTGCTTCATGAGATAGCTCAGAGTAATCAGAATCAGATGCAAGGAAACCGTGGTTGCCACCATAACAGACAGGAGGCTACATATGTTGATTTTACCAACACAAGACCACTAGTGTTCACCAAGGTAGATGAACCATTAGAGGCTGATGACTGGCTTCGAACCATGGAGCAAAAATTTGATCTTATTCCATGCATGGAGTATCAGAAACCTACATTTGCCGCCCAGCAACTTCGAGGAGCAGCAAGTGCTTGGTGGGCAAACTTAGTGGCTATGCAACCAGCTAGCATTCCAATAACTTGGGCTGAGTTCCATACTGCCTTCAGAGCCCATTATATCCCTGAAGGAGTTATGGCTATGAAGCTGGATGAATTCCTTGCTTTGAAGCAAGGGGATCAAACCGTGATGCAGAATGTGGGAAGATTCAATCACCTATCACAATATGCCCCTGAACATGTCAATACTGATGCCAAGAAGAAGAGGTGGTTTATGAGAGGCCTGAATACCAAGCTACAGACAATGATGACAACTTGTACTAATACTACTTATCATGAGGCTGTAAATATTGCAATTGCTTTAGAGGCGAAATATCGGCAGCATAAGGAGCTCAAAAAGAAAAAGAGTATGCCATCTGGATCTTTTGGGGGAAATCAGAAGAGGTAGAGGGTGATTTATCATCTAGTAAATCATAATCATCCTTATCGTCCGCCACAGTTCCAAGCCGGGCAACAGTCAAATGTCCGTCCTGCTATAACCCAACCGAATCCACAGCAGACCAATGCTCCTGGTGGCAATGCTCCAACGTCCTAGGGTCACAATTATCCGTGTTACAATTGTGGAAGGACCGGTCATTTCTCCAGGGAATGTCCATATCCTAGGTAGGCTAATCAAAATTATTAGAAGGCCCCTACCAATCAACAACAGGGTCAGGCACCAAACAAGAACCCCAATCAGAATGCTCAGAAAGGCAAAGATGAGAGGAAGACATGACGGGTGTTCTATATTCAAGCTGGAGAAATTCTAGAAGGGGAGCCAGTGATGATGGGTATGTTTCCTGTTGCCAATCACCCTGTAGTTATACTTTTTGATTCGGGTGCATCTCATTCATTCATCAATAGAACATTTGTGGTAAAGCATGAAATTTCAATTGGAGCAACAAAGAAAAATTTCTTTATACAGTCGTCCAGGGGACATCTGTGTATTAAGGAAATGGTATATTAGGTACCCATAAACCTGGGTGGGCATATTTTTCCTACTACCATGATTATTCTCAAGGATCAAGATATAGATGTAATCTTGGGAATGAATTGGATGTATCAGCATAAGGCTGTTATAGATGCTTTGAATAGGACATTAAGGGTGAGTTTGCCTGATAGTAATTCTCAACTTCTCATCCAACTTCGAACCTTAAGAAGATCAGTGGGCAAGGTTTGTGCAACTGCTGTCAAAGAGATTAGAGATATCCCGGTAGTGTGTGAATTTCCTGATGTGTTTCCTAAAGATTTACCCGGTCTACCACCTGATAGGGATGTCTAGTTTAACATAGAGTTGCAACCTGGAATAGCTCCGATTTCTCGGAGAGCTTATAGGATGCCACCTAAAGAATTGGCTGAGTTAAAGACTCAGTTATAAGAATTGATTGAGAAAGGATTTATCCAACCTAGTTCCTCACCTTGGGGATGTCCGGCAATTTTTGTGAAAAAGAAAGATGAGACCCTGAGGTTATGTGTTGACTATCGTCCATTGAATGAAGTGACCATCAAGAATAAGTATCCTTTACCTCAGATAGATTTGCTTTTTGATCAATTGGCCAGAGCCAAAGTTTTCTCCAAGATAGATTTGAGGCCAGAATATCACCAAATCAAGATAAAGCCTGAAGAAATTCCCAAAACAGCATTTACCACAAGATATGGATTATATGAATATTTGGTAATGTCTTTTGGTTTGATAAATGCTCCAGCTCATTTCATGTATCTGATGAATTCAGTATTCATGCCTGAGCTAGATAAGTTTGTAGTAGTGTTTATTGATGACATTCTAGTATATTCCAAGAATAAGAAAGAACATGCGGAACATCTTAGAATTGTTTTGACCCGCTTGAGAGAACATCAACTATATGCCAAGTTCAGCAAGTGTGATTTTTGGCTTAAGGAAGTATAATTTCTTGGACATGTCTTATCAGCTGAAGGCGTTGCAGTTGATCCAAGCAAAGTGAAGGATGTGCTTGATTGGAAACCGCCAACCATAGTTCATCAAGTTCGGAGTTTTCTAGGATTGGCGGGGTATTACCGTCGGTTTATTCCAGATTTCTCTAAAGTATTAAAGTCCATAACTAAATTGTTGAAGAACCAAGTCAAGTTTGTCTGGTCATCTGATTGTGAAGAGGCTTTCTAGACTTTGAAGAGACTGTTGACTACTGCACCAGTATTAGCCCAACCTGATATCGAGAAGCCGTTTGATGTTTATTGTGATGCTTCAGGTATTGGTATTGGATGTGTGTTGATGCAAGAAGGCCGAGTCATTGCCTATGCATCTAGGCAACTTAAGCAACATGAAGAACACTATCTGACTCATGATCTGGAATTAGCAGCTGTGGTCCATGCTCTAAAGATTTGGCGGCATTACTTGCTTGGTAATACATGCCATATTTATACAGACCACAAGAGCTTAAAGTATATCTTTACTCAGTCAGAGTTGAACATGCGACAAAGAAGATGGTTAGAACTGATTAAAGATTATGACTTGGAAGTACATTATCACCCCGGTAAAGCAAATGTGGTTGTAGATGCCCTCAGTCACAAAAGTTATTGCAATTGTGTGGTAGTGAGAACATTGGGTTTGACTTTATGTCAAGAGATGGAGAAGTTGAATGTAGAAATAATTCAACAAGGTTGTTTGACCAACATAATTGTTGAAGCCACTATTCGAGATCAAGTTATTGTTGCTTAAAAAGAAAACAAGGGCATAGCCCATATCAAAGAAAGGGTCAGGAATGGAAAAGCAGAATGCTTCAGCATAGATGATGAAGGTGTGTTATGGTTCAAGGATCGCCTGGTGGTACCAAAGGTTTCTGAGTTGCGGTAGTCAATTCTGGAAGAGGCACATGCTACTAGGTTATCTATCCATCCGGGAAGTAACAAGATGTACCATGACTTGAAACAAAGTTTTTGGTGGACTAAAATGAAAATAGAGGTTGCTAGATATATAGCAAAGTGTGATACTTGTCAAAAGGTGAAAGCTATACATTTGAGGTCTGCTGGTGAATTACAACCATTACCTATTCCATCTTGGAAGTGGGAGGACATAAGTATGGACTTTATTGTTGGTCTACCCAAGACATCAAAGGAATTTGACTCAATATGGGTTATTGTAGATCGACTAACCAAGTCAGCATATTTTCTTCCAGTTCAGAATACATATCCCACTATATAGTGTGCCAAGATGTATTTAGAGCGAATTGTAAGTCTCCATGGAGTACCCAAGACTATTGTGTCAGATAGGGGTACACAGTTTGTCTCTAGCTTTTGGAAACATTTGCATTCTTCATTGGGTACCAAGCTCCTGTATTAGTACAGCTTATCATCCGTAGACTGATGGACAAACTGAAAGAGTCAATCAAGTGCTCGAAGATATGTTAAGGTGTTGTGTCCTTAACTATTCTAATAAGTGGGACGAATGCTTACCTTTGGCCGAGTTCTCATACAACAATAGTTATCAGGAAAGCATTAGAATGGCTCCATTTGAAGCACTCTATGGTCGTAGATGCAGAACATCGCTGAGTTGGTCTGAGCCTAGAGAAAGAAGGTTCTTTGGGGTTGACATTGTGAAAGAAATAGAAGACAAGGTTAAGCAAATACAAAGTAATTTGAAGATAGCTCAATCCCAACAAAAGAGTTATGCGGATAGACAACATAGACCATTGGTGTTTAACAAAGGAGATTTTGTATATCTGAAAGTATCACCAATGAAGGGAGTTACCCGTTTTGGTGTTAAAGGAAAGTTGGCACCTCGATATATTGGACCATTTCAAATTTTGGAGAGGTATGGAAAAGTGGCATATCGCTTGAAATTACCCGAACATCTCATAGTTGTGCATGATGTGTTCCATGTTTCTCAATTGAAGAAGTGTCTCCTAGTGCCTGAGCAGAATGTTGAGGTTGAAGGAGTGGAACTTGACCCAGATCTGACTTATTCCGAATATCCTATATGAGTTTTGGATCAGAAAGATCGTGTTACTCGAAGAAGGACAATCAAGTTCTACAAGATACAATGGAATCAACATTCAGAAGAAGAAGTTACTTGGGAATCAGAAGATTACTTATTAGAAAAATTTCAGAGTTTCTAGCGTCAATATAGAATAGAGTAATGTTAGTTGAGCTCGGTTGTACAAGTTGTGTTTTGTAAATTGACCTCAGTTGTTTTATGGACAAGTTTTGGATGTTTTTGGATAGACACATTTTCTTTTCCATTACTTACCCTATGGCTTTGAATCTCGGGGCGAGATTTCTTTTAGGGGGGAAGGATTGTAACACCCCGGGTGTTTAAATATTAAAAACAGGACATGTCATCATATGCATTGCAAGGCATTTGGTCATATTGCAAACTTTGATATGCATTCACTAAAACAAGTTTACATTTGTGTTATGAGTGTTGAATTGAATTGTTTGAATCAAGTCAAAATTTGGTTTGGATTTGAATTTTCTATAAAACCCTGATATTTAGTATTTAAATCCTACCCTGAAAACTCATTTCGAAATCTAAGCATATTTTGGGGTTGAGCCCAAAAGCAAAAGTGTAGAGCTTGTCAAGTTATACAAAGTTTGTTTTTAGAGTTTTCAAAGTTGTTATGAAAAATTTGGAGTAATTTGAAAAGGCGTAATTCGTTAAAGTTCCCCTATTTGAATTCAAAAGTTCATTTCAAAATGTAGACCGAATTTGGGGTTGGTTATAAAAGAAAAGTTGTAGAACTTTTGATTTTGAACAACTTTTATTTTTGGAGATTTTTGAGTTGTTATACAAATTTGGGAGTAATTTGAATTTGAAAATGAATGGCAATTCTGTAATTCCTGTGAACAGTGTTCACCGCCTAAGCTACATTGCCGGCGACCTTCGGTTCGCTTCCAGGCGCGCGCGTGGATGTCCTCGGCTTTGCGCTGGCGCGGTGAAGTATCCTGTGTGGCTTCCTTGTGCTTCTGAGCCGTGCTATTTAGCCTTGGCCGTCGCCGTTTGGCCCCGCTCTCTTGCTCTGTTTTCCCGACGCCACGGCCATAACTCCGGTGAGCTCTCACCATCACTTCAGCGCACTCCAGTCACTGCACAGCTTGCCATAGCTCCACCTCATTCTTATGCGCCCAGCCAACCCACTAATTCGGCTTGTCTTCATCGAAAACTCGCGGTGCACGCTCTTCTTCCTCGTGGCCGACAGCGTCTCCGTCGAGCACGATTCGCCATGGCTGGAGCTTCACGGTGCGTCTTTGTCATTATTGAGCATACCGTTAGCTTCGCCTTGTGCCTGTGATACTTTATCACCTATTGATTGGTCCTTTTGTCCACTACAGTCGCTGGACCATCATCATCACCGTCGTTTGCGCCGCCGTGGTTGCTGTACACATCGACCCACCTCTCCGTTGCTCCTCCGGTCACGGTCTTTGCTCCAACGTATTTGGGGTGAGCTACTGATACTTCTCGTGCACTTTGTTCAATCGCTACTGGGCTCCTGTCACCGGCGTAGCACAGCCGTGCCACCACGTCCGCCATGGCCGGCGTTGAGTTAGTGTAGAGCCGTAATCAGTGCGACTAAGGACGTCTGTAGACGCGCATAGTCGTGGGGAGCACGTTGGTGCGTTTGGCTTCGCCGGTAACCTCGTCATCGACGAGTTATCACCATTCAGAGCCGTCGCCGCCATGGTGAATGTCGAATGTTGAAGATGACAAGTGGGGTCCGTTTGTCAGTGACTCAGCATTCAAATGGAAATTTTTCTATTTTCAAAATTGAATGAATAGTATCTATTTTTGTTATTTTTGTGTAGATTTATTTAAAGCTCCAAAAATTATGAAAATTTTTGTGTGACTCCTCTGTGATGTATATTATTTAAGAAAAATATGAAATGTTATTTTTCAACACTTCTTGAATGTGATGAAAATTGCCCAATTTATTAATAAATGGATTTCCATGATTTTTCTAGGCTTATTTAATTGTCCAAAAAATTATGAAATTTGTTTTGCCACTTACTTATCATGTGATAAACATTTACAAAAATATTTAGGTCAATTGGAACAAGTTGATTTATTTCATAATTCTTAATTAATTAATTAATTCATAAAAGCAAATAGTAACCTTTAGTGATTTATGTTTTGTTTGAATTTTTGATTGACTGATGTCCTTGGGTCATTAGTTGGTAATGATCTTTGGCAATTGATGTTAGTATTCTAGAAAGGTTTAGTTAGTTTGACTTGTAACTGTATCGCGAAGGAAAGTTGTATTCCAGTTGTTAACTTTTGCATCCATCATCAAGCATCATGTTTCGTATTCCGCATCATGTTAAACATGGCATTGTTACTATGTGTAGTGAACGAAGGTGAACATGTGATAGTTAATCAAGTTGCTGAGGAGGTTAGTCCGTCTGTTGAGGTCGGATCGAATACTTATGGAACGTCGCAGGAATCGGACTTTTCCGTCAACAAAGGCAAGCCCCGGATGCATACAAACCTACCTTGTGATTTACAAATTGATTTCGCTTTTGCTTTTCTTACTGCATTAAGTGATTAAGTGTTAAGTAAAAGTCTAATTAGTGCATTACCAACATTGTTTCCATATCTACCTTGATTACCTGTTTTATTCGTAAATGTCTAGATATGCTTAGTCATGCTTAGTCAGGTGATTACCTGTCACCTGAGAGTTTTAAATGGAACTTTGGTTACTTATGTTATCATGTGATATGAGCATGTGGAGTAATAAAACTAGACCGGGCGGACTCGGTGTGTGTGAGCCACAAGATATGGAGGTCTTGTGAGCGGGTTCTTTCCGCCTATGTCGGTTAAGGTTCGTACCGTTGTTGAACTGTGTGCGGTGAGACTTTGTAGTACTAACCACATACTCCGGTAAGCCTTAAATTAGTGATTCTATTATGAGAATGGCTACACACACACTGGGAGTAGAGAGATGGTGGGAATAGTGTGTATCCACGTGGCAATGGGCTAGATGGGTGGAGTACTATATTCTCGGGTGGCGCGGACCCGTTCTTATTTTGGAGGATCCAAGAGTAGGTTGATATATGTAAGTCGGGGACCTACATATGTCGTGTGGTCTAGAATTCCTAGCTGGGTCTTTAATCGGTTCGAATCGTTGTTGCTCCTCGGTTATGGAGACTCACTTCTCTATTCATCATCGTAGTTTAATAACTGAACTTGAGAAGGTGTTGGATATGAAGTTTCATGATCTCAATACGGATCGTGTCATCTTTGTATAGGATTTTATGAAGTTTTAACTGTCGAAATAATGAATTTTGTTAAAAAACTTTTACGCAAAAGAACTTTCATTATTGCTAAAGCCATACCTTGAATCCCTAAGCCTGCATTCCTAAGTTTATCAGTTCTTATTTTGGTTAAGTCTTGTTGAGTACTTTTGTACTCAGGGTTCGTTGACCCTTGTTGCAAGTGAGCCTCATGAGCAAATCTGTTTTGGATCGTGCTGCATGACTATTATTCGATCTGATGATGAGATGTAAATATGGTAAATGTGTGGCCCTTGGGCAGGGCAGTTCTATTATGTGTTTTGTATTGTGTTATAATGCCACTCCACTACTACTATGGTTTGTAATAATTATCGAACTTAGTTTGTAAGGTTTGAAACCACTGGTCTGTAAACTAAGTTATCGTAAGACTTCCGCTGTTTTTACTCTGATGTAGATATTTGAATAAATGTTGTAATGCTGCAATGACTCTGTAATGGGATCCTGCTCGGAAATCGTGGATGATTCGGGGTTCCCCGAGGACACCCGACAGTCTTCTTAAGTTACTAGGGACATATGCATGGTCGTCAGAGGTCGTTGGACAATGACAGGTGCATGTAGGTCCTATAATTTATGAGGTTCTGCCACAGTAATAATTGAGTTGACTCACAAGGAAGGCCACTCCCGCTCCACCGTGACCTCGACGAAGAATTTCTCTGCGTTGATGGCCATGACTTCTTCAAGACTCCAAGCGCTAATCTGGAAGTGGCCGCCATTGAGCTCGCCTGCCTCCCGCGGATGCCTGAGCTCGCCAAGGTTGCCGCCATGCTTAAAGTGGCACACTGTCGGGTTATTGAGATCCACGAGGATTAAAGACCTTCGTGCTCTATGAGCACGATTCATTGATCAGCTGCGCTGAGATCCAATTGCCGCCCCAGTCAAAGCCATTTCGCCGACCAGTCACTGCCTCTACAGGGGGAGCCGAGGGCCACTGCGCCGGACACCATCGCCAACATGACCAGGAGGTCAAATAGGACGCTCGAGTGCACCTCAGCAACCTCTGAGATGCATGATGGCGTATCGAGCAATGTCGCTTCGGTCACCATGAAGACGAAGTACACCGCCGCTAGGAGTACGAGTAGGAGTACGGAAACCCGAACTCAGCTCTCGAGCCGATCAACGCCGGCAACGCTGCGGCCGATGCCGACCACAACCCCAAAGGGCCCCCAACGTTTATGAGGGTGCTTCGAACACTTCAGTGGCCCTATGGTTTCAAAATCACTGTGGTCAAGCCCTACGAGGGAAGGATGAATCCAACACAGTGGCTACAGGCTTACGCCACCGTTGTTCGCGCTGCCGGAGGAGACACCAGTGTCATGGTGAACTATCTCCCCATCATGCTCACGCCACCTGCCATGAGCTGGTTTACTAGCCTTGCCCCGGGCTCCATTAGATCCTAGGAAGAACTAAAAAAGTCTTCACCGACAATTATATGGCTACGTGTACTCGGCCGGACACCAAGCATGATCTCAACCGCATCAACCAGAAGCCGTCTGAGCTCCTCCATAGCTACATCCGATGCTTTTCTGAGATGAGGAATTCTATTCCCAACATCACGGAAGCTGAGGTCATCACCACCTTCACCCGAGGACTCCACCATCGTGAGCTTTGCTCTAAGTTCAACCACAAGCCGCCCACAGGTAGTGGTGAGATGATCACTATTGCCAACCAATACGCTGACGCTGAGGAAGCCGAGGTGCGCTTCAACGAGGATGCGGGCACTCATTGCCCACCTCGTTGCTATGACGACCACCCCAACGACCGACGCCACGATGACCTCCGCTTCGATGACCACAGTTATCATCATGACAGCGACCGTGATCGAGCAGAAGGACCCAAGTCTGGCCATAATCGCCGCCGCCGGCCAGACCACATCGTCACCGCCGTCAGTCAACCTCGCACCAAGCATAACTATGATGAGCAGTACCAAAAGATCCTTGATGGCCCGTGCCCTCTTCACAAGAATGCCAAGCACAAGATGAAGAACTACCTCGTCTTGGCTAAGGAGTTTCAGGGCAAAAAGCTAGAAGACGACGCCAACGACGGAGCCGGAGGCCACCGACCGCCTGGGGGCAACAACAATGCCTTCTAGGAGCACAACAAGGCGGTCTCCACCATCTTTGGGGGCCTTGCCTCCATCAAAAACAGAAGAGAATAGAAGCTCACCGCACGGCGGGTGCTCTCTTATCACCCATGGTCTAAGGTACCCATCACCTTCAGCAGGGCTGACCAGTGGGCGAACGTCCCCTACATAGGGCAATTCCCCCTCGTCCTTGATGCAACCGTCCAAAAGGTGCTGTTCAGAAAGGTGCTCGTTGACGATGGGAGTGCTCTGAATCTCCTCTTCGCCGGAGCCGTAAAGGAGCTGGGCCTCGGGTTATCAGATCTTACACCCTTCGACTCCTCCTTTTGGGGTGTGGTACCTGGCAGGGCCTCCAAACCACTTGGAGAGATCACCCTACCAGTTCAGTTCGGCATGGCAAGCAACTACCATGTCGAACACATCAACTTCTATGTCGCCGACTTCAACACTGCCTATCACGCCATACTTGGTCGGCTAGCTCTAGCCAAGTTCATGGTTGTACTGCACTATGCGTATCTGGTGCTGAAGATGCCTTCGCCTGTAGGAGTTCTGGCCCTACGGGCCAACCTCTCCATGGCCTACGTCTGCGAGACAGAGAGTCTCGCTCTCGTCGAAGCCACCGACCTCTCCATCCAGATGGCTAGCGTGGTCACCGAAGTCAAGACGTTGGCCACCGATGACATGGAGATCCTAGAGCTAGAGCCTCCTCGTGCCTCCGCCAAGTCCAACGAAATTAAGGAGGTCGTCCTCGGCCTCAACGACCCCTCCAAGAATGTCAAGATTGGGGCTCACCTTGACCCCAAATAGGAAAGCGCGCTAGTCTCCTTCCTACGTGCCAACATCGATGTGTTTGCTTGGAAATCTATAGACATGTCGGGGGTACCATGGGAGAAGACCGAGCACTCCTTGAATGTCTTGCCGACGGCCAAACCAATCAAGCAGAAACTCTGACGATTTGTGCCAGACAAGAAGGAGGCTATTAGGGTAGAAATAAAATGGCTCTTAGCTACCGGATTTATAAAAGAAGTGTATCATCTTCAGTGGTTGGCAAACCCTGTTCTTGTTCGAAAAAAGAATAAAAAATGGAGAATGTGCATTGATTACACTGATCTTAACAAATACTGCCCTAAAGATCCCTTCGGTTTGCCTTGGATAGATGAGGTTGTAGACTCCACCGCCAGCTATGAACTGCTCTCCTTCCTTGACTGTTACTCCAACTATAACCAGATATCCCTTGAGGAAGAAGACTAGATCAAGACATCATTCATCACGCCCTTCGGTGCATGCTGCTACACCACCATGTCCTTCGGACTCAAGAACACCGGGGCGACCTATCAAAGGGCCATCCAGATGTGCCTCGATCAACAAATCGGCCGCAACATTGAAGCTTACATTGACGATGTGGCTGTCAAGTCTAGGACCATCGACAATCTTATTGCCGACCTCAAAGAAATGTTTGCCAACCTAAAAAAGTACCGATGGAAGTTGAACTGTTCAAAGTACATCTTTGGAGTTCCATCCGGAATACTGCTGGGCTACATCGTCAGTGCTCGCGGCATCAAACCCAACCCTGATAGGGTCTCCGCCATCACCAACATGAAACGGCCAACATGCATCAAGGATATACAGAAGCTTACAGGCTGGATGGCTGCTTTAAGCCGCTTCATATAGCGCCTCGGTGAAAAAGGGCTACCGTTCTTCAAACTCCTCAAGACCTTGGAGCGTTTTTCCTAGACGGAGGAGGCAGACATGGCTTTCGAGCAGCTCAAGTTGTTTCTAACAAAGCCTCCGATCATGATGGCACCACGGCCAGACGAAATTCTCCTGATCTACATTGCCGCTAATTCTCGCATCGTCAGCACAGCCATCGTGGTCGAACGTGAGGAGGCTGGGCACGCCTATAAGGTGCAATGTCCGATATACTTCATCAGTGAGGTCCTTAACAAGCCCAAAACTTGTTATCCTCGGGTCCAAAAGCTACTATATGCCATCCTAATTACATCGCGTAAGCTCCGCCACTACTTTGAGTATTACAGGATCGCTGTGGTCATCGAGTTCCCTCTAGGGGACATCCTCCATAACAAAGAGTTCCCTCTAGGATACATTGTCATCAAGTGGGCTATTGAGCTCGGCACTTACTCTATTGAATTCAGAAGTAGGCCTACAATCAAGTCTCAGACGCTTGCTGATTTCGTTGCTGAGTGGACCGAGATCCAAGAGCCCATCACCGCCACCTGCCCCGAGCACTCGGTGATGTACTTCGACAGCGCCCTTAACATCAACGGTGCTGGTGTGGGCATTCTATTCATTATGCCAAGGATAAGCTCTGATATGTTCTCCGGATACACTTTCCAGCCTCCAACAATGCCGCCGAATACGAAGCATGTCTCCATGGACTCCGTATAGCCGTTGAGCTCGGCGTCAAATGCCTCATGGTATACGGGGACTCCGCGTTGGTCATCAACCAGCTTAACAAAGACTGGTCTTGCTCCAGCGAGAAGATGGATGCATATTGCGCCGAAATCAGGAAGCTTGAAGGAAAATTCTACGACATTGAGTACCACAACATGGTACACGACCAGAATCAACTTGCCAACCATTTATCCAAGTTGGGCTCTTCTCGCACCGCGATCCCATCGGGGGTCTTCATTCAAGATCTCTTGGCGCCATCCATTAAACAAGATAAGGAAGTTCAAGAAGTTCCCCCCGCTGAGCAGCTGGTACTGACGGTACCTTTGCCGGCCACAGATTGGAGGGAACAATTCATCAAGTACCTCACCAGCGCCGACATACCCACCGATAAGACTGAAACCGAATGCCTAATCCGTCGAAGCAAACATTACATGCTGGTGGACAGCAACTTGATGTGGAAAAGTGTCAAGGAAGGGATTCTGCAAAAATGCATCACCCAAGAAGATGGAGTGTAGTTACTTCTTGAAATTCACTCTGGTTCCTGCGGCAACCACGCGGCTTCGAGAACGCTGATTGGCAAAGCTTTCCGAGCTGGTTTTTACTGGCCCACGGCCATCTCCAATGCAGAAGACCTCATCCAAAATTGTGAAGGATGCCAATTTTTCACCAAACAAATACACGTGCCGGCACAAGAGCTGCAGACCATTCTAGCTTCCTGGCCCTTTGCATGCTGGGGACTAGACATGATTGGCCCTCTTAAGCCAGCGCCAGGTGGCTTCTGATACATATATATCTCCATTGATAAGTTCTCCAAGTGGATTGAGTATAAACCGCTCGTATCGGCTGCTTCAAAGAAAGCAGTCGAGCTCTTTGAAGATATCATCCATAGATTCGATCTCCCGAACAGCATCATCACCGACCTCGGAACTACATTTACTAGCCATCACTTTTGGGACTTTTTCTAAGACCGTTGCACCTCAATCAAATACGTCTCTGTTGCTCATCCTAGAGCCAATGGCCAGGTCGAATGGGCGAATGGCATGACCCTTGATGCCCTAAAAAAGAGACTATATTGGAAAGAAGAAAAGCACCCGAGCAGATGGATCAAGGAGCTACTAGCTATAGTCTGGGGACTGCATACTCAAGCTAGTCGTAGCATCGGTGTGTCTCCATACTTCTTGGTCTACGACTCAGAAGCCATACTACCAGCGAACATTGCCTTCTGAGCACCTAGGGTGGAAAACTATGATGAAGGGCAGGCTATAGCTGTTTGGACAGAGGACATCGATAGGGCCGAGGAAGATTGCCTAATCACCTGCATCCACACAGCCAAATATCTAGAAAGCTTGTAGAGGTACTACAACCGCAATGTCAAAGGTCGTTCATTTGCTATCGGCGGCCTTGTTCTCCACAGAAAACAAAAAACCAAAGGGATGCACAAGCTCTCCTCCCCTTGGGAAGGTCCTTACGTCGTCAAAGAGGTTACCCGACTAGGATCTTATCGCCTATGTGACTTAGAAGGAATTGATGTTCCCAACTCATGGCACATCAAGCACCTCATATGTTTCTATCCTTGAAACGCCCTAGATATGTAATCTCCACTTTATGATGAACAAAGTTTTGGTCTCCATAAATTGTCTTCACTTTTTCTCCATTATGGTTTAATCTCCACTAATGGTCACCGAGCTCCATGCTATTCCATAGTGAACTCCAATATGAAATCGCCATAACTACGGTGACCACGTTTCTCCAAATCTCCAACGTTATCGCTGAACGGTTTTCTCCAAGTCACCGAATGATTTCTCCAAATCACCGGCACATTTTCGCCAAAAATCACCAAATAAGTTTTCTCCAAATTGCCGAACACGTCTTCTCTAAATCGCCAACATATTTTGCCACATGTTTTCTCCAAATCGCCGAACACTTTGCTCCAAATCTCCAAGATTTTTCGCTGATCAGCAAGCAACATACTTTCTTTTCTGTTCTCTTCGGAGAAGACCCAGTCTCCGATCCCTCCCTACACGTGCCACGGGCTCCGTGCTCTACATTATGGGTGGTCGGTTGTGGTTCCTTGGTCCTGCCTGTTCCACCTACACGTCCACGGGCTCCACGCTCGACATTATGGACTATGGGCTGGACAAAGCCAAAAGCTCAGCACAGAACTAATTGCTCGGACGCCGCTTATACTATCTATATCTCCAAGTTATTTCGATAACCGCCGAGCAGCACATGTTATGCTCTATTCTCTATGGAGAAGACCTAGTCTCTGATCCCTCCCTACACGTACCACAGGCTCCGTGCTCTGCATTATGGGTGGTTGGCTGTGGTTCCTTGGTCACGCCTATTCCTCCTACATGTGCACGGGCTCCGCACTCAACGTTAAGGACTATGGGCTAGCCGAGGCCATGGGGGTCAGTAGGGAACCAACTGCTTGGACACTACTTGTACTATGTATAATTACATTATGGTTAAAACTACAAAGATTTTTTCACCGAAATATAAGCTAATTGCATACACATGCACCTTATAACATTTATCATATACATAAGTGTTTTTGCGCTTTCGCGCGTTCTAACTACCCCAACCAGATGTTATAGATGTTACCCTTTAAGCAGATCACTGAGCTTCACCATCGCCATCTGCCTCACCAAACAGGTCAATGTCGCCGGCCAGCTCTTTTGCCGCGTCCTACACCTCATCCTCTAGCTGCTGAGTCTTTGCCTCGCCCAGCCCTTCGGCGAATCTAGCCCCTATCGTCTGAAGGTCAGTGGCTAGATAGTGGGACCAGACCACAGCAAGGGCGTGGGTAGTGGCGGAAACAACGGCATCATGGTTGAAGCTCTCCCACACTGTCTTGCACCTTTCGATGACGATGTCCGGGCGTGGTGGCCTACCGTTAGGCTGAGGAACCACCTCTGGGTCGACGCAGTCGAGCACTGGTTCGATGCCGACAACTATGGCATCAAACTTGTCCCTCTGGGTCTGGGCGTCCTACTCCAGCACATCGAACTATGGCTTGACCCTCCGATGGTAGTCTGCAAGCATTAGAAAGTTCCATTAAGCAAGAAAATTACTTCAGCAGTAACCCCGACCAGGGAGTACTCACCGTTTAGCTCTTCGGCTAGTTTGTTCGCTCGCCCCATCTCCTTCGCCTTCTCCTCTCGGAGTTGTTCATGGGCCTAGCGTAGCTGGCCAAGCTCCACATCTTGCTCTACAAGCACAATGGTTGTCACAAAAAATAAGCATATCCAACTATGTAAAGCGCTTTCGCTGATCACACGTACCTTTCTTTTGCTCGGAGATTTTTTGGAGCTGCTCCAACTACTTGGAAGCATCCTTTAGTTGTGTGGAAGTAGTGGCTAGCTGCTTGGACTTGCTCCGTAGCTATTTGGATGTAGCTGCTAGCTGCTCAGATAGGACCCCCCTCTGGTGTTCTAGGTCCCGCACGTTGGACTCAGTGAGGTCACGCTCGCGCTAGGCCATCTGGGTATTTCTCTTCGAGAGGTTCATCGCCTTGTTGAGTTTTTGGTTCTCCTTGGCGAGGGGCTCCATCCTCTTTATCAATTGGTGCCGGTGTTCGGCAGTCTGAGTTATCCCCTGAAAATGCACAGTGATAATGATGGAATTCAATCTCCAACGTCAAAGATGAGTACTTAGGATTCAGTACTAACCTCAATTTGTTTTATTACTCTAGCGAGGGCGGATTTCAATCTTCTCATCTCCTTGGGGGTGTCCTCCTCTTTGACAATTACCACTTCGTCGCCATGCTTACGGAGGATTTAGATGGATTGGGTTTGAGGTTCAGCATGAGCGATCTCTTCCACTTCGTCCTCCTCCACTATAGCTAGAGGCACCACCAGGGGCCTCTGTGGCCGGATAGCGGGACCGACCATGCCCTGCGATGCCTTAGGTGGCACCGTTGGCTCCTCAAACGCCACTGGATTTGCCGACCCAGATTCTAGTGCATCATCGGCAGTACCCACCATTGCTTTGGGTATTGTCAATGACCCGCCCCCCAGTGCTGACCTCTTGCCGTCTCCAAGTCCACCCCAGCGGTGGTTGACTCTTCTACCGGCTGATGAGCACTCAAGGATTTCGATACGGGGACCGCTGGCACTACCTCCACCCTAGGATTAGCCCGAGGCTGCTCGTCAGTCTAGGCAGACGGGTCCGAACCCTCCGTATGCCTTGCGCTGCATCAGTTCATTTTGTCAAAGCACCAGAAAAGCTAAGATAAGACAACAAAGTAACTCCAACATAAGGATACTTATTGTTTGGTGTGCCAGTACAATTTTTTGAATCGGTGATGCCCGCCCAACCTAGACGGGGCTGTGGGGTCCACTCCCATGCACTGGGGTAGACATCTCACCTCCTCCATAGTCGGCTTCTGCTCTGCCTACTGCTCGGGGACTCCTGTCGCCCGCCCAGCGAGGATTTCTATCATCTGCTGCATGGGGATTTCCTTCGCCTGATGCTCAGGGAATCCACTTGCCCATTGCTCGGGGACTTTTTGGCTTCCCCCTGATTTCTCCTCCATGCGTGTGTTGCACGGAGGTGCCTATGTGCTCAAAGAAGGAGCAACTGGAGTTTCATCATCATCAGACCACTCGATCACCGCGGTCCTTCGCGTTCGAGTGGTCTGGTCACCTTCAAGCGAGATGCCACCTAGTTTGAGGGGAGTGGCAGCCACCGTCTTTCTCTTCTTCTGGGTCGGCTCATCCGCCACTGCCCTCTTCCCTCGGACTTTCTCTAACACCAGGGGCAAACTCTCCGTCTGACCAACGTCGGTGCCTCTAGACTCTAAGGAGGCGCTAGCAGCATCTTTCTTGGGCCAAGTCGGTGGCTGGGCATCTACCCCCCTTGGCCAATCACCCCTAGGCACGCTAGAGAAATACACCACTCTTTCCTACGAATGAATCTTTACATAAGTGAATCAGTTCACTGCTCGGCAATGCTTCAGGATTAAAAAGTATCGGGAATAAAAAATTGAGATGGTTACCTGAGAAGGAAGATATGTGCAATTGAAGGCCCTCGTTGGCTTTGGCTAGATGAATGAAATGTTGGGAGTGAATAACTCTGTGGCCTGCTCTAGAACATTCTTCTTCGCCAGCCGCTCCGTCCTCTCCCGAGTCCCGTCATCATCACCTCTGTAGTCAAAGCCCGGGTGGGCCCTCTCCTTGCATGGCTAGACGCGGCGCACTATGAAGCTTGTTACCACCAGTTCGCCTCTAATTTCCATGCCTTTAATCAGGTCGAGGAGCTCCCTCACTTGTTCCATGTTAGCACTATTTGGTTTCTCTGACCAGCTCTTCTGGTTCTCCGGGATATGGTGGATGTCGCAGCGGATTGTAGGTTGACTCTGTTTCTTGTAGAACCACTTGGAATTCCACCCTTTCAGAGAAGTGTTCAGCGATATATTAATGTACTCGCTGGCCATTCAATCTCGGAGCTGTAGATATACGCCGCCAACCACCTTGGAACCACCACCGCCTTTCTTCTTCAACCATAACAGGTGTCTAAAGAGGTTGAAGTGTGGCAGAACCCCTAGAAATGTCTCATAGAAATGGATAAAGATCGTGATGTGTAATATGGTGTTGGGGTGGAGATTGCATAGACTAATCACCCAGAACTCGAGCAGATCCCGCAAGAATGGATGAACAGGGAACCCCAACCCACGCCAGAAATAATCCTTAAAGACTATAGCTTCATCAGTGTTGGGCATTGAGAAGGGCTCACCGCTGGCTGGCCGCCATCCGACGGTGACACGGTTAGGAAGCACGCCCGCCTCCACCAATCTCTCAAGCTCTGCTTCCCCCGTGCGCGACGGCACCCACTCTTCATAATGACTAGCTCCTGCTCCTGCTCTTTTTGGGCTCGCTTTCTTTGGGTTCGCATCTCTCCTCTTTGGCGCCATCTGTCATACCTGGATGGGGACCAGCGTCGGGAGCATGCGTGGATTCAAATCTAGAAATGTGAGGACTAATGATGAAGACGGGATGGCAAAGTGGCAAAGGTACAAACACAGGATACGGCGACGCAGTTATAAAGCACTTTCCCCATCCTTTCGCATTCAAGGGTTTTTGGGAAACCATTCTCGCGATTTGTGCCCCTCCGAATTCTCCGACATGGCTTAATGGGTGTAGCCTGGGCTTTCACGCAATCGCAGCCCATGTCGTTCATTTATCGTCGTCGTTGGTTATTACTCGCTGAATAATCACTAACTTCTCCGCCATTTATTGGGGCTCGGTAACAGTTACTGTACAGCCATCACTCTGGTTTTTTCTCCACGGTTGGGTTTTTTAGATATCTCCGTAAATGGCTCAGGGACTGGCTGCCTGCTCGATTGGTTTTTTAATTATTTTTCTGTTTCTGACCCTAGCACCACATGATTGTGTCACCTACTATCAGGCTCAGGGACTAAGTGGGCATACTTCACCTTGCAGTGAATGTGCTCTCTCTCATTTAAGGGCTACGCTCGAGGACTAGCTGCCTGCTCGACTGGTCTTTTACTATTCTTCTACTTTGGACCCTGGCAACATGACTACATCATCTACTGTTAGGCTCGGGGACTAAGTGGGCATACTTCACCTCACAGTGAATGTGCTTGTTTTATTCTGAAAGACTCCATGCCTCTTGAAGTTGAAGAAGACTATCTCCTTTTCTCGTGGTCGAACTCTAAGTGGGCACACTTGTTCCACTATGAAGAAATTTTTTATTCTGAAGTTGAGCTCCTTGCACCCTTATGGCAAGCCGTGCTTGGGTTATGTTGCTCAACGACAGTTTGTGCTACTCGGCAACTGCTAACAACTGCTCGACAACTCTTCAATGTGGTCAAACCATGAGTTTTGACTGTTCGGCTTCATTCGTATCTGCTCGGACAAGCTTAAGAGGGCGTTGCACTATGGGTACAAGGTGCTCGAGGACTAGCTATGGGTGGTATGACCCTAGATACCCATGGTAGACCACATGGGCTATGCCCTTAGGGGCAGCCTAGCCCACAAGATGAAGCCTTGTGGGGCACGACTCTGGTCGACGCCTTCCACAAGACATCTCGACGATATCCTGAAGATACTATGAGATCTATTAGGATATGTATGATCCCAAGATTCCTGTAATTAGTTATTACTTTCTGGTTATCTCTCAGATCTAACAGACTTGTAACCCTACTCCCCGGACTATATAAGGTGGGCAGGGACCCCCTCCAAAGACACGCAAAATCATACGATAGCTAATACAAACCAACAGACCACAGGAGTAGGGTATTATGTCATACTGACGGCCTGAACCTATCTAACTCATGTGTCTCTGTTGCCTTCTTGTTCTTGATCTCATGCTCCTCTGCCGATCAATCTACCTTCGTGGGAAACCCCTCGAATGTCGCAGAACCAACCAATTTATAAGAGTACAAGTACAATGGCAGCCCACAAGCGGTCGCACTGTCATACTTGAACCCATATAAACCCGGTAGTCCATCGAGTACCACGACGGGTCTCGATAAACGATTTACAACAACCAAGATCGTACATGATTCAACATACATGTCACATATTACATAAAGTTCACAGATACATTTTCATCATCAGAGTATGAAACCAAGTTATTACAAACCGAGTTTGATAGATAAAAGCGGAAGCAAATTAAGTTTGAAAGTAAAGTTTCCAACATAGTTTAGTATAGTGCCGAAGTAGGATCACAGTCCACAAAAGCAATTAGAGGGATTAATAAAGAAGCCTGCCCAAGGCTTACTCCTCATCCACGGTGGGATAGAAGCAACTCTTACAATAACCATGATACACAGTGGCATCTGCAACAATGGGAAATAAAACCCTGAGTATGAGAAGGTACTTAGCTAGAATTACCCGTCATAAACCAAAAATAAATCGACTCCAAGGATCAGCAAGGCTGGATAAGTGGAGATAGATTGACAACATTTGCATAAAAGCGATTGACTTAGTTATACAATTACGATCCCTTTTATCAAATTGATTATAACTATCCATCTCTAGATTAGCAACTATCCTGTGCCAAACATGTGGTATATCAATTTAAAAAGCATACAATAGTAACCATAGCAGGTATTGTAATTCCATATTCATCCGAACCATCATGTTCCATACATAATTACTACGATGTTGGGACTAGCCATGTTTCTCACTATCCGGGAGAGACGGTGATTTGAATCGATTTCAACCAGCTGGGAATTTATTCCTAACATAAGCCCAGGTATGCCGCATGAAGGCAACCTTAGGTCACCTTTGGTACAACTCAGGTACACATTTCGCGGGTTCGTACCATGCCGCACAATCGGGGACAACCAGTTGCCAGGACGTTCAGGACTACCCTACCCTTGGGCTCACGTCTGGCTCCCCACAAGGAGCGCACAACAGAACGAGACCCAGCCTGAATTGAGCTACTCGGCTTCATGGTCGGAACGACTTATCCGGCCAGCTAAATGATAGGCATGCGTTCAATCTTGTCAGAAGCGCCAACAACGGTACGGTCCTTAACCGGCATAGATGGAATCACATGAGTCAGCCTACGCATAGACTCCGCCCAGCCTCGATTTACATCACCCCATGGTTCTGTTCCACGATAGCAAATATAGCCAGCCGTGCTCCAGTATCCACCTATATCTCGCAGGTGACAGGAAATCACCCGACTTCTACCGGTCTAAGCATGGCTAAGCATATGTTCGATCCTGGACCTACACAGGGTTAAGGGTGTAATATCTAGACAAGGAATTTATATGCATCAAGTGGTTCCATTCAACCCTTATAACCTAATGCATCAATCATAAGTACTTAAGTAATCATTTGTAAAATACTAGGAGACTTAAAATGCTCCGGGGCTTGCCTTTCAGAAAGGACATGGGGCGGTGATCAGGGCACTCCGAAAGCTCTTCAGGGTTCTGCTCCTCGCCTTCGGGAGCTACGACTTGAGGATTCTCCTGCTGGTCCCCTTCCTCTACTTCGTCGAATTCCAGCAACGTTATTTCTTCCTCCAATCCTAGATGCAGGAATATGGCATAAGGTAGTTCGGATGTATGCATGACCAGTATAATATAATGACATGTGACGAATGCATTCTTGTAAGTATTCTTAACATCATGGTGCTGAAGTAATAACAAGTGTATCGCGTTTTTACTGAGTAGGTGCATATCTCTTCTTAATGATTCAGTCAAACACTTCAGCAGTTCATGTAGCACACTACAAAACAGCAGCTAATTGATTTACTCATAACTGAAGTTCTACTTATCCAAATATGGTGACCTTGGACTTTCTGGAAAGCTTATAAAATTTCATACAACTCTTATTTAATCATCAAAAGCTAATTCACATTTTATCTTAACCAAAACAGACAAGAAACTCAGTGCTGTCCAGAAATTCCAGAGAGCAAGCAAATTCAGAAACACTAACTTTGAACAGCCATAACTCCTAAACCCTTTGGCCTGTTACTCTGAAATTTTAACACAAGATACATGAAGCAGTTCTCTACAACTTTGTTATTAACCATTTTTACAGCAAACACCATTCTCACCATGCAACATACCAACTACCAAATCTGTCCGAAAACCTGCTCAATTCGAATTATAAAGCAACAATACTTCTACTTCATATAAGTATTCAAATTTTTACAACACAAAGTCTACCAACAGTGCAAGCATACCTAATACATTCAAGAAAACATAATGGTGAAGCCCAAAATATTTATTTAAAAGCATTTATCATTTTATTTATGTACTTAGGTTAAATAATAAACATATACTAAATATGCATCATAAATTCTCCAAAATTTACAGTGCCTTTCTAATGCTACCAAACGACTACTGTAAAAGTTTCATGCCATTTTACCAATTATAACATTCTATATAAAAAAGACAAGACAGAAAGGCTTACAATAGCAAAAATAGAAAACCCTAGTGAAAAGTGTCAAGCAACAGATTTCCTATTTTTCTCATCATCCATATGGTACTAGGATAACCTCCAACAAATTTCATGAATAATAGATTCATAAATAATTTATAAAAAATCATACAAGGATTACCTATATATAAAAGAAAAATCTATAACTACAAATCTACACACGCATTGATCCTAAATTTTTTACCAGAGCTCATACATGTCAAGAATAGCTTACCACAAAAAGTTCATAATTTTTGGTGTTAAGGAACTCTGATATGAAATAAACAAGTTTGCATGCATTCAAAATCACATTTCAAGTTTCAATTTAAATCTTCCTAAATTTCTACTGTAAGTGTCAAGGTCATATTTTTCTTAAATACTACACTTCCTAAGGAACACTACCAAATTTATTTCACAATTGTTTGAATCTACATAGCCAACTTATAAATTTTCAAAGTGGCACATAAAACAGGAAACAAATGCACTATCTTTTGTACTGTTGTCACTGACGACGGGGACCCACTGGACAGTCAGCCCCACCAGTTAGTAACCGAAAGAAGAACAGGCAGCGCTGCTTGACATGGCGTGGCCACGGCTCGTGGACGGCAAGTTCGCCGGCGGTGACATCAACACGTGACGACCCTATTGACCTAGTGCATCGATTGGTCTACTTGGTTGGGCCTCTTGTTGGCGCTAACGACGACGGCGGTGGCCATGGCGGCTCGAAGGTGTGGGATGGCCGTGCTACGCCGGAGGAGGCCATGGTGGCTCAACCTAAAGCTCGGACGAGCATCAATGAACTACAGTGAACCTAGCGCACAAGATTTCATAGCCAGTGGAGGATGGGAATGGCGTGGCCACGACGACGGACTTGGCGGCGGAACTCCAGCGAGCTTGCGCATGGTGCTGGGGCTTACTGGGCGTGGCTAAGGAAATGATTGCGAGTGTGGCATGACGGCGGGATCATGGAGGAGCTATTGCGGTGGCAATTGGGCGACTAGACGCGAGCTTACGCTGGCTATGGCGATGGCGGAGGCAGGGAAAAGCTCGGCTGCTGCTGCAGTGCTTCGGTCGGCGATGGAGGAGGTAGAAAAGCAAAATGGGTGTGTGGGGTTGGAGCGGGTGAATGCAGGGGGCGTTAAGGCACGCGCTGGCCTGGCTTGGCCGCACGGGGCAAGGCGCCGGCGACGCACAGCTGGCCGCTGGCTCCACACAGTGTGCAAGCCCTGTTCGGTGTCGGCCACTAAAACAGCATTTCAGTTCATTCAGTGAACCAATGCCAAGCCTGACAGCGATTTTTCGTGGAGCTAGATCTTCGAAACCAGGAAGAATTAGTGCTAACGATCAACACAAAAGTTGTAGCTCTATGTACCAGCAATAATTCATCTTAAACGATCAAGACCTAATTCTCAACGGTTAAGGAGTAATGCCATCTCAAAGGTGGTTGCCTCAATAGTGTCAGTTATACTGACTTAGCAAAATTTGCTGAGTGTTGCAAATAGTGATTTGATGATTTTTGTGAGCTAAGTTCAAGCATGTTAGGAGCTAAACCAGTCAATGACCCAAAAATAAAAGTTGTTCCTCTTGCCAAACACTACAACTTTGCTTTAGTGACCACCTCCATGCAAGGTCTCTAGCACATAGTTCAAACTTGGTCAAACATGTCAAATTTAAAGGGTGGTCTACATTCAAACTTGGATTTAAAGACCTATTTACCCCTAACCATGAATATCAAAGTTGTTCATAATGATATTCTAAGCATGTTTAAGCTAAATGCAAGGTCACACCATCATTTCATGTATTAGTCACACATAAGGCTATCTAGGCCAACACATGTGATATTACTTAAGTGCTTGATCATGAAGGGTGACATTCATGAACACAGTTCCATTTGCTAACCTAAATGTTGCTAACATGTTTTTGTGACTCATAGCAACCAATCACATGTATACACTCATAATCATATGCATATACATATGGAAACATGAAATAATAAGAAATGTTGCATATGTTTCAATTGAATGCCTTAAGTGAAATGCTTATATATGCATTCTTGATGATCATGCTCATGCTATGCAAGTCAAGTTATGCAAGGCTAACACCTAGGGTGTTACAGCCCCTCCCCCTTATAAAAATCTCGTCCCAAGATTTGCTAGACCTACCATTCTTGGAAAAAGGCGAGATAAACCTCTCGCAAATAATCCTCTCGTTCCCACGTAGCATCTTGTTCACTGTGATTGTTCCACACCACCTTATAGAACTTAATAATCTTACTCCGTGTTAATCTGTCCATCACTTCTAATACTCGGATTGGTTTTTCCTCATAGGTCAAATCCGATTGAAGCTGTATGTTGGTGGGTGTAATAGCTTCTTTAGGTACTTGAAGACATTTCTTCAACTGAGAAACATGGAAGACATCGAATATTGCACTCATCTCAGGTGGAAGTTGTAACTTATAAGCAACATTCCCCTTTCATTCCAGAATCTTGTATGGCCCTTTCATGGGTGAAAGCTTCTTCTTCATTCCAAATCTCTTCACCCCTTTCATGGGTGATACTTTCAAGTATACATAGTCACCCACTTCAAAAGTCAGTGGTCTCGTTCTTCTATCAGCATAACTCTTTTGTCTTGATTGACCTGCTTTCATATGTTGTTGGATAACACGTACTTGCTCTTCAGCTTCATTGACAAAGTCAATACCAAAGTATCTCCTTTCATCGGGCTCAATCCAATTCAATGGAGTTCTACATTTTCTGCCATACAAGGCTTCAAATGGAGCCATCTTGATACTCGCTTGATAACTATTGTTATAGGAGAACTCAGCTAAAGGTAACCATTTCTCCCATGAACCTTTTGAAGATATAACACAAGCTCTAAGCAAATCTTCTAGGATTTGGTTCACTCGCTCCGTCTATCCTAAAGTTTGTGGATTGTATGCCAAACTTCTGATCAATTTAGTTCCCAAAGCCTGGTGCAAGTGCTCCTAGAAACGAGCTATGAACTATGGTCCTCGATCTGAGATTATGGTCCTGGGTACTTCATGTAGTCTCATGATCTAAGAAACATATATCTCAGCGTATTTCCCGACTATATACCTTGTGTTCACTGGTATAAAATGTGCTGACTTGGTGAGACGATCAACAATAACCCATATTGAATTGTGACCTTGTGGTGTCATTGGAAGGCATGTGATAAAGTCCATACTGATTTCCTCCCATTTCCAACCTAGAATAGGCAATGGCTGAAGTAATTTGGCAGATTTCATATGAATAGCTTTTACTCTACTGCAGTTATCGCACCTAGCGACATAGGCTACGATCTCTTTCTTCATCTTAGTCCACCAAAAACGGGTTTTCAAATCTTGGTACATCTTACTATTACCCAGATGGATAGACAATTTGGATGAATGAGCTTCATCTAAAATTTGGTTCCTAAGCTCATGGTCTTTTGGTACCACAAGTCGGTCCTTAAACCACAACACACCTCTTTTGTCCAATCTAAAATGCCTGGTCTCTTGCTCTTGCATTTTTCTCTTGATGTGACTTATTCTTACATCTATCTACTGCAACTCTATGATTTTGCTTTCAAGTGAACAACTGATCGTGATATTGTGTAGTACCATAGGGTGTAACAAGTTGAATCCATCTTCCAATAATGCTTCCATAGTGTTGCAATGAGACTTTCGACTGAGTGCATTTGCTACTACATTAGCTTTTCCCGGATGGTAGTGCACCTCTAAATTGTAGTCCTTAATCAATTCCAACCATCTTCGTTGTCTCATGTTCAGCTCTGGTTGGGTAAAGATATACTTGAGACTCTTGTGGTCAGTATATATATGACATACATTGCCCAACAAGTAATGTCTCCATATTTTTAATGCATGAACAACTGATGCAAGTTCTAAATCATGTGTAGGGTAGTTGACTTCATGTTTTCTCAATTGCCGAGAAGCATATGCAATAACTCTTCCCTCTTGCATAAGCACACACCCCAAACCTATTCCCGATGCATCACAAAATACATCAAAAGGCTTTTCAATGTCTAGTTGTGCTAGAACAGGTGCTGTAGTTAACAGAGTTCTGAGGGTGTGAAAAGCTACTTCACATTTTGGCGTCCATCTATACTTCTTATCTTTCTAAAGTAGTCTAGTCATGGGCTTAGCTATCTTTGAGAAATCTGGAATGAAACAACAATAATATCCTGCTAACCCTAGAAAACTCTGAACTTCATGAACCGATGTCAGGGCTTTCCAATCCATGACCTCTTGTACTTTGGATGGATCTACAGTGATTCCATCCCTTGATAAGATGTGACCTAGGAAAGGTACTTTGCTCAACCAAAATTCACACTTGCTAAATTTTGCATATAGCTTATGCTCCCTCAGTCTGGATAAAACAATCCTCAGATGCTCTTCATGATCTGACTCATTTTCTGAATAAATTAATATATCATCGATAAACATGACCACGAACTTGTCGAGCTCGGGCATGAATACCAAGTTCATCAGGTACATAAAGTAGGCTGGAGCATTTGTTAGTCTGAAAGACATAACCAAATACTCATACAAGCCGTACCTAGTAGAGAAAGCAGTTTTAGGTATGTCCTCTGGTCTGATCTTTATCTGATGGTAGCCTGATCTCAAGTCAATTTTGGATAATACCTTTGCCTTCACTAGCTGGTCGAACAAAATGTCGATGCAGGGCAACGGGTATTTGTTCTTGATGGTCACAACATTGAGTGGTCTATAATCTACACACATTCTTAGTGACTTGTCCTTCTTTTTCACAAACAATGCTGGACATCCCCATGGAGATGAGCTAGGTTGGATAAGACCCTTGTCCAACAGATCCTGTAACTAAATCTTAAGTTCTGCAAACTCATTGGGTGGCATTCTATAGGGCCTTCTTGAGATGGGTGCCGTACCTAGCACTAACTCAATCTTAAATTCCACATCCCTATCAGGTGGTAAGCCTGGTAATTCCTCTGGAAATACATCCAGAAACTCACAAACCACAGGGATATCACAAAGGGTGGTGGTTTGGATAGCACAAGCTAAATGTTGGAGTTCAAAATTGCGGGAGAGTGGTACTAGAAAAGCATTCCCTCCCATGGGTTCTCTCAACATAATAGTACGAGTGCTAGTGTCAATGCGAACACCATGATCCTTCATCCAATTCATGCCTAAGATTACATTTATCGATAACCCGGGCAATATTATCAAATCCGTTGTATACTCCCTCCCTCTTATAGAGATGAGCACATTTTTGACTATCTTATTTGTAGAAATAGTTGCCCCTGCTGAACTTATATTATAACCCCCTTTGCTTTCTTCAATTATTTCTTGATCATGTCTAGATGCAAATGCTTGACTCATAAATGAATGAGAAGCTCCCGAATCAAATAAAACAACAGCGGGATTCTTGTTGATGAGAAACATACCAGCCATGACAACTTCTCCAATGGGCACTTCCTCAACAGCGGTATAATGCACATATCCCGGACATGCCCTTGTGTTCGCCTACCTCTAATTGTTCTGATTTGGGTTGCCATTCTTCTTGGGGTGGGGGCATTCCCTTGGACCAATGCCCCACCTGGTTGCAGTTGAAACCGGGCTGATTACTCCTAGGTCCTATGGAGCTCCCCTGACTGCTAGTTCCTTTTGGTAAGGCAATAGTGAATGCCTTACAGAATGGTTTCTAAGGTCTGCTGTTCTGAGCTTTAGGTGGTGGAGGCCTAAACTTGGGTGCAGGTGGATGGAATTGTGGCCTAGCTGTGATAGGCGCTCTGGACTGTGAAGATCTGGAGGCACCTGCCTCGAATGCCCTCTTGCGACCCATAGCAGCCGCATGCATGTTATTGTGGTTTTCCAGGGTTAGAGCATCACTGATAAACTCGTTGTAAGTAGCGCACTTGGAATTGGCCATGGTCTTCATCGGTTTAGTGCTTAGACCCCGCTTGAAGCTCTCTATCTTCTTCTCCTCAGTATCCACAAAACCTGGAGCATACCTGGACAGGTTGTTGAATGCGTGCATATACTTTGTGAGGGTCTTCATTCCTTGAGTGAGCCTCATAAATTCAGCCGCTTTCATGCGCATCAAGCCGGGGGGAATATGATGTCCCCGAAAAGCCAACTTGAACTGTTCCCATGTCACTCATGCATTAGCAGGTAGTGATGACAAGAAATGTGCCCACTAGATCCCTGCTGGTCCTTGTAGCTGATGAGAAGCATACTCAGCTTTCAGATGCTCAGTGACCCTTAGCAGATGAAACTTCTGCTCAATGGTGTTGAGCCACTCGTTAGCCTGTAGTGGTTCCTCAACCACCTTGAAGATAGGAGGCTTTGTATCCAGAAATTCCTTCAATGTACTATGCTGATTTGGCTCGGCCCCTTGTTGCTGTGGGTGGCCACGAGCGGTGTTCTGCACGATGAGGCATAGAGCTTCTTCCATTGTCCTTTGGCTCCCCAAGAACTGAGCAAAGAACTCCTGAGCGGACGGCGGTGGTGGTGGTGGTAAGTCATCACCATTGCCATCCTGGCTGCTACTAGCTCTTGCACGGGTGCGCGTCATCTGCGAAGTTACAACAATAAGCGATTATTAGTTGATGCCACAAGATTGCAGATGAATCATAATCATGCCAAACTGGAATTACTGGAGACAAATCTCAAATTCACAATAAAAATAGAGGCATAACAATTCATTCTCGCAACATGACACCACCAATTTGATCGCTCATCGGACTCATAGCACGTTAATATCCAAATCATGAGCTCAGATAGATCAACTGGAATTAGTGTTTTAACCGAACGTGCGATAGTCATGCAAATAACAATATTACATGATAGTTCAAATCACCAACACCAAACTCAAACTACAAGTTCATTACATAACCAACGATGATACATTAAGTACTTCTACTAAGTACTATGCGATCTAATCCTTGTCATGATCACTATCGAGGTTAGAGATAGGATCATCTCCTTCCTCAGGCTCCACCTCCTCTGCTTCCTCATCCTCATCTTCTTCCATATTTGGACCATCTTCTTCCCCATCAAGGATAGGGTTCAGCTGGTTGTTCAAATAGTGCACTTCATGCTGAAGGTTCATTACTTGAAGTTGAGCATGTGCAAGCTGCTGACGTAGGCCCCTTTCAGCACGGTTCTGGGCATTACTCATGTCGCGGTGCCTATCTCGCTCTATCCTTATGTTAGCGACATGGTTTTCTGCTGCTTCACGCTGACGTCTAGCTGTGGACACCTCCGCACGGGCGGTCTCCAACTGCTCCCTTAGTCTTGCTAGTACTACTTGATCATTAGCTCTAGCTTCTTGAGCTGCTGTCCTCTACTGATCCACTTGCTCCATTTGGGCATGAAGAGTGCCCAAAGCTGCATAGGCTTGGTCAGATTCCCATCGGGCTTTACTTGTGGCTTTCTTTTGCTTGCGCACACACTTCTTGAGCTTGTTTTGTGTGGCTTCAACTCTCATGAGTTTGTCCATGTAGGTGGTGTATGATTCCTGCCAGAAATCCCTAGTGTCCTGGCGTGCACAAAACATCTTCATCACCGCAAACATTGCACTGATGGAGGGACTAGTGCTATCTGCTCGCTCATCCCGATCTCTGATCAAAGCATTTTGGCTACGTTGTTCCCAATTTGTGGTGGACGGAACCACCCAAGGAAACATACTCGCTGCACTACCAGTGAGTGTATCCCCATGCTGTTGGTAGATTTGCCTCAAAACCTCAAAGGCCACAACTTGGGCAGCCTCCCAAGGAGTCTTCCCTTCCGATTCTGCCTTCCACTCCTGCTAGAAGGGTGGTTGTGTGCGGGCTGGTATAGTGAGCCGCACCTCATACCATGGCTGTCCTTCCAAGTACTCTTCAATCCAATGATAAAGGGGTAGTCCATGGTACCCCGCAAAGTGCAGAACTCTCCACAAGAGGGTAGGTGTTCCGAAAACCATCAGGAAATTCTCACATCCGACGGGTGCTGCCATCTATACCATCAACATGTACACTTTGTGAGACAAGGCCATAATGGATAAGAGTTACATAACCGAGTAAGAAATTTATAAGGGGAGGAACAATGTAATTATGTGAATGGTAATTATCATGATGCATGCTCATTCCATACGTCCTCACAAACTTAGGAAACATTTGTTTCTAACGGTAGACATGGTGGCATACACACGTTCTCTCATATATAGCGTAACTAGTCGAGCTACACGTTTCGTTGTTAGTGTACCTGCATAAAAATTTCATTTCAGCCCAAACCCATAATGAAATATGCAGAATGTAAATTTAAATACTTTCATATATGCATACCCATACATATACTTCCATATCAAAGCTACCCGATAACAGTTTAAACCCACAATTAAATACGCACCACATACACATGCAAGCATGCATACATAGCCATACCAAAGCTAACTCTCCCTGACCGCACGCTCACATCTTGTGGTCATACCACTCATCATCTTACCTTGGCGTAGAGGCATTTGATCCATACATTACCATTCAAGTGAATGGCATCCATACAATAGCACGCCGTATGGACGACGAAGTAAAAACCCCCATGTTAGTACTTAAATAGCCACCTAATAGTCCTTAATTTGGGTATACGGAAAGTGATCATTGGCACACTTTAGATTTCAAATACCTATTTATATAGCTATTAGTTGCTAGAGAAGGGTTTTTGGAAAACAAAAACTTTTGTTTTAAATACACATGTGACAATTAACGTTGAATCTTGCTCTGATGCTAGCTGTCGTAGAACCGACCAATTTATAAGAGTACAAGTACAATGGCAGCCCGCAAGCGGTCGCACTGTCATACTTGAACCCATATAAACCCGGTAGTCCATCGAGTACCACGACGGGTCTCGATAAACGATTTACAACAACCAAGATCGTACATGATTCAACATACATGTCACATATTACATAAAGTTCATAGATACATTTTCATCATCAGAGTATGAAACCAAGTTATTACAAACCGAGTTTGATAGATAAAAGTGGAAGCAAATTAAGTTTGAAAGTAAAGTTTCCAACATAGTTTAGTATAGTGCTGAAGTAGGATCACAGTCCACAAAAGCAATTAGAGGGATTAATAAAGAAGCCTGCCCAAGGCTTACTCCTCATCCACGGTGGGATAGAAGCAACTCTTGCAATAACCATGATACATAGTGGCATCTGCAACAATGGGAAATAAAACCTTGAGTACGAGAAGGTACTCAGCTAGACTTACCCATCATAAACCAGAAATAAATCGACTCCAAGGATCATGCAAGGTTGTATAAGTGGAGATAGATTGACAACATTTGCATAAAAGCGATTGACTTAGTTATACAATTACGATCCCTTTTATCAAATTGATTATAACTATCCATCTCTAGATTAGCAACTATCCTATGCCAAACATGTGGTATATCAATTTAAAAAGCATACAATAGTAACCATAGCAGGTATTGTAATTCCATATTCATCCGAACCATCATGTTCCATACATAATTACTATGATGTTGGGACTAGCTAAGTTTCTCACTATCCGGGAGAGATAGCGATTCGAATCGATTTCAACCAGCTGGGAATTTATTCCTAACATAAACCCAGGCATGCCGCGTGAAGGCAGCCTTAGGTCACCTTTGGTACAACTTAGGTACACATTTCATGGGTTCGTACCGCGCCACACAATCAGGGACAACCAGTTGCCAGGACGTTCAGGACTACCCTGCCCTTGGGCTCACATCTGGCTCCCCACAAGGAGCGCACAACAGAATGAGGCCCGACCTGAATTGAGCTACTCGGCTTCACAGCCGGAATGACTTATCTGGCCAGCTAAATGATAGGCATGCATTCAATCTTGTCAGAAGCGCCAACAACGGTACGGTCCTTAACCGGCACAGATGGAATCACATGAGTTAGCCTACGCATAGACTCTGCCCGGCCTCGATTTACATCACCCCATGGTTCTGTTCCACGATAGCAAATATAGCCAACCGTGCTTCGGTATCCACCTATATCTCGCAGGTGACAGGAAATCACCCGACTTCTACCGATCTAAGCATGGCTAAGCATATGTTCGATCCTGGAACTACACAGGGTTAAGGGTGTAATATCTAGACAAGGAATTTATATGCATCAAGTGGTTCCATTCAACCCTTATAACCTAATGCATCAATCATAAGTACTTAAGTAATCATTTGTAAAATACTGGGAGACTTAAAATGCTCCGGGGCTTGCCTTTCAGAAAGGACGTGGGGCGGTGATCAGGGCACTCTGGAAGCTCTTTAGGGTTCTGCTCCTCGCCTTCGGGAGCTGCGACTTGAGGATTCTCCTGTTGGTCCCCTTTCTCTACTTCGTCGAATTCCAGCAACGTTATTACTTCCTCCGATCCTAGATGCAGGAATATGGCATAAGGTAGTGCGGATGTATGCATGACCAGTATAATATAATGACATGTGATGAATGCATTCTTGTAAGTATTCTTAATATCATGGTGCTGAAGTAATAACAAGTGTATCGCATTTTTACTAAGTAGGTGCATATCTCTTCTTAATGATTCAGTCAAACACTTCAGCAGTTCATGTACCACACTACAAAACAGCAGCTAATTGTTTTACTCATAACTGAAGTTCTACTTATCCAAATATGATGATCTTGGACTTTCTGGAAAGATTATAAAATTTCCTACAACTCTTATTTAATCATCAAAAGCTAATTCACATTTTATCTTAACCAAAACAGACAATCAACTCAGTGCTGTCCAGAAATTCCAGAGAGCAAGCAAATTCGGAAACACTAACTTTGAACAGCCATAACTCCTAAACCCTTTGGCCTATTACTCTGAAATTTTAACACAAGATACATGAAGAAGTTCTCTACAACTTTGTTATTAACCATTTTTACAGAAAACACCATTCTCACCATGCAACATACCAACTACCAAATCTGTCTGAAAACCCGCTCAATTCGAATTATAAAGCAACAATATTTCTACTTCATATAAGTATTCAAATTTTTATAACACAAAGTCTACCAACAGTGCAAGCATACCTAATACACTCAAGAAAACATAATGGTGAAGCCCAAAATATTTATTTAAAAGCATTTATCATTTTATTTATGTACTTAGGTTAAATAATAAACATATACTAAATATGCATCATAAATTCTCCAAAATTTACAGTGCCTTTCTAATGCTACCAAACGACTACTGTAAAAGTTTCATGCCATTTTACCAACTATAACATTCTATATAAAAAAGACAAGACAGAAAGGCTTACAATAGCAAAAATAGAAAACCCTAGTGAAAAGTGTCAAGCAACAGATTTCCTATTTTTCTCATCATCCATATGGTACTAGGATAACCTCCAACAAATTTCATGAATAATGGATTCATAATAATTTATAAACATTCATACAAGGATTACCTATATATAAAAGAAAAATCTATAACTACAAATCTACACATGCACTGATCCTAACATTTTTACCAGAGCTCATACATGTCAAGAGTAGCTTACCGCAAAAATTTCATAATTTTTGGTGTACAGGAACTCTAGATATAAAATAAACAAGTTTGCATGCATTCAAAATCACATTTCAAGTTTCAATTTAAATCTTCCAAAATTTCTACTGTAAGTGTCAAGGTCATATTTTTCTTAAATACTACACTTCCTAAGGAACACTACCAAATTTATTTTACAATTTTTTGAATCTACATAGCTCAACTTATAAATTTTCAAAGTGGCACATAAAACAGGAAACAAATGCACTATCTTTTGTACTGCTGTCACTGACGATGGGGACCCACTGGATAGTCGGCCCCACCAGTCAGTGATCGAAAGCAGAGCAGGCGGTGCTGCTCGACATGGCGCGGCCATGGCTCATCGATGGTGACATCAACATGTGACGACCCTCTTGACCTAGCGCATCGATTGGTCTACTTGGTTGGGCCTCTCATCGGCGCTAATGACGACAGCGGTGGCCATGGCGGCTCGAAGGTGTGGGACAGCGGCGCTACGCCAGAGGAGGCCATGGTGGCTCAACCTAAAGCTTAGACGAGCATCAATGAACTATGGTGAACCTAGCGCACAAGATTTCACGGCCAGTGGAGGATGGGAATGGCGTGGCCACGATGACGGACTTGGCGACGGAACTTCGGCGAGCTTGCGCACGGTGCTGGGGCTTACTGGGCGTGGCTAAGGAAATGATTGCGGGTGCGGCGTGATGGTGGGATCACGGAGGAGCTATTGCGGTGGCAATTGGGTGACTAGACGCGAGCTTATGCTGGCTATGGCGACGGCGGAGGCGGGGAAAAGCTCGGCTGCTGCTGCGGTGCTTCGGCCGGCGATGGAGGAGGCAGAAAAACAAAATGGGTGCGTGGGGTTGGAGCGGGCGAATGCAGGGGGCATTAAAGCACGCGCTGGCCTGGCTTAGCTGCACGAGGCAGGGCGCCGGTGACGCGCAGCCAGCGCGCAAGCCCTGTTCGGTGTCGGCCACTGAAACAACGTTTCAGTTCATTCAGTGAACCAATGCCGAGCCTGACAGCGATTTTTCGTGGAGCTAGATCTTCGAAACTAGGAAGAATTAATGCTAACAATCAACACAAAAGTTGTAGCTCTATGTACCAGCAATAATTCATCTTAAACGATCAAGACCTAATTCTCAACGGTTAAGGAGTAATACCATCTCAAAGGTGGCTGCCTCAACACTGTCAGCTACAATGACTTAGCAAAATTTGCTGAGTGTTGCAAATAGTGATTTGATGATTTTTGTGAGCCAAGCTCAAGCATGTTAGGAGCTAAACCAGTCAATGACCCAAAAATAAAAGTTGTTCCTCTTGCCAAACACTACAACTTTGCTTTAGTGACCACCTCCATGCAAGGTCTCTAGCACATAGTTCAAACTTGGTCAAACATGTCACATTTAAAGGGTGGTCTACATTCAAACTTGGGCTTAAAGACCTATTTACCCCTAACCATGAATATCAAAGTTGTTCATAATGATATTCTAAACATGTTTAAGCTAAATGCAAGGTCACACCATCATTTCATGTATTAGTCACACATAAGGCTATCTAGGTCAACACGTGATATTACTTAAGTGCTTGATCATGAAGGGTGACATTCATGAACACAGTTCCATTTGCTAACCTAAATGTTGCTAACATGTTTTTGTGACTCATAGCAACCAATCACATGTATACACTCATAATCATATGCATATACATATGGAAACATGAAATAATAAGAAATGTTGCATATGTTTCAATTGAATGCCTTAAGTGAAATGCTTATATATGCATTCTTGATGATCATGCTCATGCTATGCAAGTCAAGTTATGCAAGGCTAACACCTAGGGTGTTACATCGGAGGACTATCGACGATATTCAATCGACACTAGCTCTACTTCTACCCATACAAGTCATATGAATGATTAAGCATAAAGTTGAACATGTTAATATCATAACACACAAATTATAAGCTAGTTCATATATCATGATTATAACAAGAGAACTGTACTCTAGTTCATATGCACTACTATATAAATGATATGAGAGCAAGACTTTGGAAGAACTATTCATTGTATTCATACCAAGATGTCCCTATTCTTCCATGGAGCCAAGCCCTCCTTGATAGCTTTGCTAGCTCATAATACTACTGCTAAAACTAAAGGAGAGTACAAGTAGAGAGGTGAGGTGTGTAGCTCCAAATGGTTGTGTGTTGAAGGAGAGCTCCACCCCTTCTTTTATAGTGGAGTGTGGTCGGTTTGGCGCCAACAAAATAGGAAACCAGCCAAAACCACCTATGCATGGAGGCTTGCAACCGCTAGAGGTGAGTGGGCCTGAGAGGCGGCAGTAGGGGTGTGGCTGCACCCTAGGTGCGCCCACACCCTAGTGGGCCCACATCATGACCGCCTTTGTGTGGTTGTTTCCTGGGTGGGCCTGGACCCTTCCCCCGATGGTGCTTGGCCTAGGTTGTTGCGTGAAGGTGGGCTTCTCCATTTTTCTCGTTGCGTATTTTTGCTTTACACTTTCTGTTTTGCGCCTTTTGCTTGGTTTTCCACTTGTATTTGAATGTGTATCCTGTAAAACATGTTTTCTCCAACACAAGTGGAACTATGTCAATAGTAAAGGTATATGTGTCAAACGATTGTTTATTTTTCCTATTTTGGACTTTATTTGGCGGTTAGATTCGATCATTAGTGACCACCAACAAATCCACCAAGCTTAACCTTTGCACGTCCCGAGCAAATAGCTAAGTACTTGGTTGTTGATCAGAAGTTACTACTATGCCGAATATAATTCACAAGTGCCATGCTTATAACAAAGTATTCTTCCGCAATTTAAATAAGTAGGTATTTTTATCCACCCTTTACCTTGATCCCTGTGGGGAGTATAGCTTTCCAAGTTCTTGGGCGGTTGCAAGATAGAACGATTATAATAGAATCACTATGTGTCAACCATCTATCCAAAGGTTTTATGAGTTTTGCAAAATAAATGTAAGTTCCTCAAATGATTCTCTCGATCGCTCAATATGTATGAAACCTCACCAAGGGATTTGGTATTTTTGCCTTCTTTTTCAAATCCTACCACTAATGGCTTTTTGAGTGGAGTTTTGGGTAGGTATGAAATTGAGGCATACTTGTATCACATATTTTGCTAAGTCAAAAATCGGACCTCAAGGAGATGCAAGTCATACACTTTGATCAAGACGTGCAAGTGTGTGGAATTTGTATAACTTTCTAATTATAAATATTTTTGCTACTCCTTGAATCATGATCCTCTCTCTTTTGATGAATGCCTTTTATTTGAAAGTATGAGCTATCTTTATTTCTTTCTTCTCTTTTTCTTTTCTTTTCTTTTCTTAATGCTCTTTAGCATGCATTTTTTTCTCTCATGACTTCTGGCATGGATATTTTTCTTTTCTTTCTTTTTTAGCATAGCCCATACCTTTCATTTTTGGCATATGAAACTTTTAGAGTTAGAGAGACTCATGATAAATGAATGGAGTAATTTATTTGGTGAATGGAAAAAGCATGTTTTTACGTAACTCTTAGTGTAAGAGTCAGTAGTTTATTTGTGGGTGTACGTGAGTTTTGATCATGGGTGCATGATGAGAATCTCAACAAGGGTCACAACAATTTGACAAAGCTCAATGCTCAAACAAGTAGCATATAACCAAGGTTTGAATTTGAATATCATGTCATTTGGCCTGAGTAGGTATTCATAATCATTGCGGAACTTTAGATTTTAGCATTTTTCTTAGAACAAAGTCATAGCAAATTCTATTTGTATCATATCATAACTCGCAACAACTTAGAAATGGAGCATGCATCTGCAACCCACATGTTTTTAAGTTTTTAGGATAAGACATTTTTAGCCAATAAATTTAAATCTTAGGAAATACTAAGTTACAGCCTAGGCACAGATGAATTTTAGATAGAGCAACTATTTATCATTTCAACATAGGAGAAACTAAACATTCCTTAAACACATATGAGTATGGAATTCATATTTTTGGTATTTTTATCATTTTCAACTTTTTGTATTTTTGAACTTTCAGATTTTTTTTATATGCTAATAATAAATAAATGTGAAATTTAAAAAGATACAAGGGTACCTCTGTGGGGGTCCTCCCCCAAGCTAGCTCAAGGCCTATGGTCTGGGATTGTATACTATGGACCGCCAGTAGACCGCTTGTGCTTCCTGTTGTTGTCTCAATAGCACATTGATGTCCTTGAACTGTTGCTGCTACTGTAGGGGTCACTGTCTTGTATCCTGCACGTGAGTGTTAAGTGTAATTTGAATTTCACCTATGTGGATTTCCAATCCTCTGAGGCGATTGTTGATGCCGTCCAACTTCCATCGGTCCGAAGTAGACTGTCATGGATAGACGGATGGTGGTAACCCCTCAGAGTCAGACAAGTGATGCACCCATGCCGCGTCATCAGCCTCATGACATCCCGATACACCGGCCTCGTGTGGTTGCGAGGTGTGTCCCCAGCTCGGCTGATACCCGAGGGTGAACCCAAGCGTCTGCATGGTCGGGAACCACTCCGCATGGTACGCCTAAGGCATGAGCAGTGTCGGTGTTGGTGGTGGTTGTTGAGAGTTGCCAGCTTCGTCCCTAGCCCTGCTCCTTATTCCCCTGCGAGAAACAGAACTCCTGCGAGCTTCCTCTTATTCGACAAGAGTGAAGGTGAGTGACGGGGATTTATACAAAGAGAATCCTGGGTTAGGGAGCAGAATCTCATTTGTATATTCCGAAAAGAAAAATACAAGGTTCCCTGCATCATCATATTTCAAATGGTGCCCTTCATCAAGTAGTGCTCATCAATATCAATGCGTGGAGTAGAGATGTATGCCACATCTTGTCCATCCAATGCACCAATATTAGCAGCAGCATGAGTCACAAGGGACGTGCAAGAGATAGATGTAGAAGCCTTGAATTTTTTAACCAATGTTTAACATTTCTTTCATAAGAGCAATTTTAATCTTTTTAAGCATGTCATATAGAATTTGCAATTTGGCATGATAAACAAATCTTATGTCTGGCCTAGCAAATAAAGTCATGGCAATTCAATGATGCATGAACCTCAAAGTAGGATGATGAATATTCATATTTTGAGGTTGAAACATGCCAACTACGTTTTGACTAGAAATCATTCTCCAAAATTCATGGCGATTAAAACCTTTGAGAGCATGATCTAAGTCAATTGAGCATTTTGTATTAAAGCCTAAGTGAGAGCTGAGATTTCTCCATGTAAGATAGTATTCTTTCTCAAAAAGACGGAAAGTAATCCCACCCTCAACTTCTTGCAAAGAGCATAAGAATTGAATTGTTAAGAGGCGAGAAACAAGCTTGTCAACGGGAGCAACGTTCTCCCATCTGATGGCTTTCCAAATGATGGTGAACTCAGAGTCCATACCTATAGTTGTGAGGAGGTCGGGGTGGTATGCCGGCATGTGGATGAACTTGAAGTTCTTCATGAGGTTGTACGCTTGCATCTCCCGGTCTCCCTCCAAATGAAGGTGTGGATCATCGTCACCTTCCTCCATCGGTTGTTCTTGCTCTTCCGTTGGCTCGGTTTCTTCTTCATGCATCGGGCTCTCTTCGGTCTCGGTGTAGCGCGTGCTTGAACTTCCATGGGAGCGACTCGAGCTCACACCCACGGCTTTCTTGAAAGAGCTAGCGAGCTTCCTCCTGAACTTTCCCATGGCAAAAAAGACAACAACAAAACTCACAAATGGGGTTACATTAGTGAAAACAAATCAAACAACCCATGAGCTTGGCTTGGTGGTGATGAGCTTAGGAATTTTCTATAGACTTTCCTTGCTCTTGAGCTTTGTGAAAAAATATTTTTGGAAGTCGTGGAGCAAGTGAGAGCGAGAGGGAGTGAAAATGGAGAGTGGTGTGTGAGTGAGGGCTCACATCGGAGCTCTCCCATTTATAGAGCAGAGCATCAGCCGAGAAGGGGGCCAGGGCAACGGCTAGGAGCCGTTGGCGAAGTAGCAACGCCAGAGGCGCCGGGTAGGGTGTGGCCACACCCCTGGTGCATTCGCAGCCATGGTGGGCCCGCTGCTGCCCCCTTTGGCCAGTAGCTCCTAATGGCCGTTTCAAACTTGTGACCATTGGTGCTCTCCTCTGTTTCAAAATTTTGCTCCCGAAATTGATTTTCCACAAAACTTTTATTATATTTCGAATTTTTATAAATATTTTTAAAAATGAGAAATGATAATAGAAAAATCTATACTATCATAAAATGATTTTTATTTTATTTTTCTAAAAAGTTTATTTTGAAGCAAATTTTAAATTTTGAATTTAAAAAAAAATTAAATTTGGAATTTTTAAATTTTTAAAAGATAACTACCAATTTACCTTCGGCAAGGGCTCGGCATTTATAGTTCGTCAGCAAGACTTCTCCTCCTTCATTGCTCTGTAGTTGTATGACAAATTCGGAGGTATTCTCGGGTTGCCAGGGATTTTCCCCGAATGGTTGACAGGAATGGCAGCTGCTATTTGAGCAATTTGGGTTTATATCATTTTATTAAAACTTACTTGGTTCTTAATAGAGGAGGATAAATTTTAAGTTTTGAATTTATATTCTCAATCATTTTATCATTAAACATTAACTTTTTAGTAATATTTCCATTTATTTTAGCTTGACCTAAGACTAGGCCTTTTAAGGAAGGTTGATTCGAATTATAATTTGAGTTAAACTTCAAATTACCTCCTTGTGGGTAGGACTGATTGTTCCACCCATTATTGTTACCTTATCGGAACTCATTGTTGATGTAGGCGGCGTCTTCACGGGTCTCGGGGCAGTCATTGCCCGAGTATCCAAATTCTCCATAGACCTCACATGTCATGTGAGAATCCATGGCTTGGACGGTGCTTTTCATGGCTTCTTTGTCTATAGCACGCTCGTCCAATCTTTTCAACAATAAATCCATTTTGCGGCAAGGGTATCCACCTCCTTCATGGTATGCATGCCTTTTTGTTATTTCTGTTCCTCCCCTAGCTCTGATTGGCCACCATTTTCTCGATGAGAGCTGTGGCATTGTTGATGGTGAGGGAGAGAAATGCTCCTTCAGCAGCGGCATATACGTGCCCCTTTGACATGGGTGTAGCCCCTTGTAGAAGTTCTAGAGCATGAGCTAGTTCTCCATCCCGTGGTGCAGACAGGCTTGGATATAATCCTACAGCCTCTCCCACGTCTTGGGGATGGATTCCATTGAAGTCTGCTGGAAGTTTGAAATCTTCCTCCTCAAGGCAATGGTTTTGTCCATAGGGAAAAACTTCGCGAGAAACACCGTGGAACATTTGTCCCATGTCTTGATAGCTTCCTTCTCCTTATAGAACCATTGTTTCACCTTCCCTATGAGGAAGAAGGGAAATAGACGGAGCCTCATGCTTACTGGTGCGACGTCTTTGATGACAATAGTGTCGCACAGCTCTGGGAAGTGTTACAAGTGTGCACTTATGTCCTCACTTAGCAAACCATAGAATTGGTTTGCCTACACCATCGTGATTAGACCAGTGCACAGCTCAAAGTTTCTAGCTCCTGTGTTGACAGCGGGCCCAACGGGCATGTTGGCAACAGCGGGGATGGAGTAGTCATGGAGTGTCATGGCCATAGCGGTAGTAGCGGATGGTACGGGGGTGACTGGTTCAACTACTGGTGGAGTAGCAGAAGAAGAAGCGGGATGGGACCAACTCTTCTTTAGGAGTGCCTCTGGATAATCAGTGTAGTTGATCGGTAGGTCAAAACCACTCATACACTATCATGTTTTCATCCACAATAGGGAGAAAACAAGAAGAATTAGCCTGCATAAACTATGTCTACCATTACATGCATGTGCTCATGATCATGTCCTACTAGATTCTTTTCGCCTATGCCCTCCCTAGCAATGGCGCCAGAAATGCTTGTTGGCATTTCTTAGCACAATCACCAAGTGTGGAGGTTTTAAGTCCATCCTCAGCAATGGCGCTAGAAATGCCCGTTGGTATTTCTTAACACTATCACTAAGATTGAGTTAACCTTAGTGACGCCGCCAAGAAATACCAACTAAGATAGTTCTTAACGATTATAGAAAATATCCGCAAGCGCACGGATCTATCGTTGTAGCATTTCACCCAGAAGTATTCAGGGTATCATTATTTATATTTTCCCAAAGGAGGGCAAGGTGTAAAGAGTCTAGCATGAGCATGAACAAGATTACATACTTGCATAGTGGACCATAATTCATGACTGGGGTAAAAATGGTATTTCAAGGATAGTGGACACAAAACAAAGAATAAAAGAATGTTCCTATGTGAAGCCAGCTATTCAAATATAGCGGTGCAAAGGACAGTTAATGATCATACAAGTTATATGACTAGAGTTAGAACTAAGTGTGAGATGAACGGGGAGATCTCCGAGAATTGGTCTGCCAGTGCATGGGAGACTTTAAGACCCCTACACAGTACCCAAACGTGGGGGATTACAAGGGATGGATAGGGTTATCACCACCTACCACCTACCCCTCAACTGGGGGCACCATCATATCCGAAGGTTCCGATGCACCCGAGCACCACTCCCGTGTACAAGGAAACTACCCACATCCTCTCGGGATTCCGACCCTACAGATCGACAAGCAAGAATATAGGCAAACCTGAAGGAACGATGAACCGTCACCTCAACCCTAGCTCTACTTCTACCCATACAAGTCATATGAATGATTAAGCATAAAGTTGAACAAGTTAAGATCATAACACACAAACTATATGCTAGTTCATATATCATGATTCTAACAAGACAACTATACTCTAGTTCATATGCACTACTATATAAATAATATGAGAGAAAGACTTTGGAAGTACTCTTCATAGTATTCATACCAAGATGTCCCTTTTCTTCCAAGGAGCCAAGCCCTCCTTGATAGCTTTGCTAGCTCACAATACTACTACTAAAACAAAAGGAGAGTATAAGTAGAGTGGTGCGGTGTGTAGCTCCAAATGGATGTGTGTGTTGAAGGAGAGCTCCACTGCTCCTTTTTATAGTGGAGTGTGGTTGGTTTGGCGCCAACAAAATAGGAAACCGGCCAAAACCGCCTATGCATGGAGGCATGCAACCATCGGAGGAGCGTGGCCTGAGAGGCGACGGCGGGGTGCGACTACACCTAGGGTGCGCCCACACCTTGGTGGGCCCACCTCACGTCCGCCTTTGCGTGGTCAGTTCCTAGGTGGGCCTGGACCCTTCCCCCGGTGGTGCTCACCCCAGGTTGTTGCATGAAGGTGGGCTTCTCTATTTCTCTCGTTGTGCATTTCTACTTTATGCTTTCTGTTTTGCACCTTTTGGTTGGTTTTCCACTTGTATTCAAATGTGTGTCCTCCAAAACATGTTTTCTCCAATACAAGTGGAACTATGTCAATAGTAAAGGTATATGTGTCAAAAGATTGTTTATTTCTCCTATTTTGGACATTATTTGGCGGTCGGATTCGATCGTTAGTGACCGCAAACATGCCCCTACTCAAAGCGTGCAAGCCACCAGTCATCGTCGACAAACTAGTGCTCTGCACCGGTATGCCTCACCGGTGTTGATACTTCTTAACAACTATTGAAGGAATTCCGTAAGCGCATAGAACTATCACGTAGCACTTCGCTCGGTGAGTATCGATTGTCAAATTTATATTTTTCCCACGGGAAGGCAGAAGGCTAGAATTTATATTTACCGGTAGATTGCTAAGGGAAGCCTAAGTGTGTCCTAGGTAGGTGAATGATAGTGGAAGTTGCTTGTGAACTACCTAAACTAAACTACTAACAAGCTACACTAGAGATAGCTAGGTGGGAGAGCGAGCGATTTATCTTTCAGTAACCAAGGGTAAACAAATGACTAGAAGAAATGTGCTAGTACTTCGGGGCATAGCCCACCTACCAACTAGGAGAGTTAAATAGACAAGGTCTACCACGAGCTCTATGATTTAATAACTAGACCTATCGTGGTGGAATACAGAGGATGAACAAGGCTATCACCACTTGCCACCTACCACGATCTATCCGGATGCCTAGCCATATCCACGAGTAATCTATAGCATAAGCACCATGCTTAATCTATAAACTTACTACTTCGATCCGAGCTTTGATGAAATGAGATCAAAACACCCTAACCAGATGGTGGAACCAATACTAATGAATAGCTACTAATTAATAGCTAACCTATGCTATTAATGCCAAACAATAAGCACCTAAGCTCACTAATGATGAACAATAATGAACAAGTACTTAAGTACAACAAAGCAATAATACTAAAATAAAGTACTAGAATAAAGTACTAAATAAAGTAAATGCTAAATGAAAGAATAACAAAAGAGCTATACTAGACCCAGAAGACTCTTCTGGATTCCAAGAGAAGCTCCGCTCTTGCTCTACTCCACTACTAGACTACTACTCTATAGCTAATGCTAAGCTAGAAAGCTAAGAGAAGCTTGGAGAGCTTGGAATTGAATGGGGCACTTCTCCATCGGGCTCCACACCCCCTATTTATAGTGTAGAGTGAGGGGGTATTTGTAGGCAGCAGGTAAGTCGGTGGAGCACCTAGGGCGCTGGGCGGTGCTAGGGCATCAAACAGCCCTTAGATCCATCGCCTCTTGATTCTCTGGCTCTAGTTGGCTCCCAATGCCGGCTACTAAGACAGCATGTGCGGAGGTTTGGACACAAGGTCGGTTCCAAGGTCGGTTGGAGCCTCCCAAGTATATGACAATGGGCCCATGGATCCACCGTCATCAAATCTTGGCCATTGATCAAACCGACTTGAATGGACGCTTGGCATTGGCTCTAGAGCAGCTCCCATGGATCGGTGACATGGCATGGCCACTTAGGGGGCCGAGCGGTGCTACCAAGTGGGCCTAAGGCTCCCTACCACGTCCACTTGACTCCATGTGTCCATATTTGTCACCTTTTTGCTTATTTTTGCTTAAATTTCCTGCATACAAATAATTCTACAAGCACTAGTTGAACTAGGTGAATTATAAACAAAATTCTTCACATGTGATGATGATTTACCTCACTTTGTCATGCTTTTGGGTGGAATGTTGATGGTAAAAATGAGTGTTAGTGACCGTCAACAACCAGCAGGTAGACCGCATAGATCCACCGGTGACCAAGCTCGTACTCATCACCGCCGTCGCCACTCAAGTTCAATGCTGCAAGATCCAAAGGCAATGGTAATGTTTTCACACTTCCCTTATGCATTGTTCTTGGATTTTTATTCCCTTCTTCACTCATCGGAGTATGAATGAAGCTTCTATCTGATTCCCATAGTTGCTCCTTCTCTGATCCAGGCGACAGCTAGCGCCGCCGCTTCCATCGTCGGCCCCACTCCACCAGATCCTCATCAAGATAGAGGAGGAGGCCCCCAACAAGAGGAACAAAGTGGCCATCCTCATAGACCATGTCTAGGTATTCATCCTCAGCCACCTCACCATCTGCTCCTTGTGCAACTGCAAGTGTGTCTGTCACTCCTAGAAGAGCCTCATCTCAGGATCCAAGTACCGTAAGGAGGAGCCCGAAATTCTTACCGGATTCTTCTATAGTAGCTAGAAAGGCAAATGCAACTTCACCAGCATCAATGGTGAATACCCCTCCTTGTCCTTCTTGCCCTTCCCCATTTAGGATGTCATGATCTCAAATTGTTGTTGGGCCTCATTCTCTGCTGGTACGCTGGGTTTTGCTATGTTGTCTACAATCCGATGACTAAGAAATGATTGCTACTACCGGGTAGCAACCATTCTTGTGGTTCAACTCATTTGGGGTTCGATCTGACAGTCTCCACACACTTCCATGTGTTTGAATATGGGATCAATGATGATGACTCCTTAGATGTCAACATGTACTCATCTAAAACCAGAGCATGGATCTTTAAAGAATACAAATGTGGCGAGGGTATTGTAGTATCCACATATGGGAAAGGTGTGTTTGTTAATGGTGTTATGCACATACTGGAGTTCACCCAGATAGTTGCTGTTGATATAGATGGAAAGACATGGAGAAAAATTCATAGGCCAACTGGTGATGCAATCTCCATCCATGAAGCTCAGGGTCAGTTGTGTTTATGTACTGCTGATACTTTGAATATGTATGAGCTTTCAATCTAGATTCTTGAAGACTATGGTACTAGTAAATAGATGTGGTAGAACCGCCTAATTGAACCTAATCCCAAGTGTACTTATCAGCCATTTGACACTAAGTACATAAGAGATTAAATTAAACCTGGTAGTCTGTCCAGCACAACCAACAGGAGAACTCAAAAATCCACGTTTTCATCAGGATCATAAACAAGTGAATAAAGCTTACAACATTTGTTAACCATTTCATACATCACAAGATTACAAAAATCAGAGTTAAAACCAATTTCATACAAGCAATAGAAGAAGGGTTATTTTATACAAGAGCAGCGGAAGTAAATAGTTTTGAATATTAAAGTAGGAGTATAGATTATGAGAGTAAAATTACTATGGTCGCAACGATAAAGGAAGCCTCGCTAAGCCCACCAGGAGGTATCCACGCACAGCGATAGTTTGCTTCAGCATCCACCTGCTACCTGCAATAGGGGGAATAAAACCCTGAGTACACAATCTACTCCGCAAGACTTACCTGACTAGGTGGGAGTAGCCTCCCAACTTTGAAGGATATGCAGGAGCTATTCAGATAGCTATTTAGTTGTTTTGAAGAGAAGCGTTACTAATAGTGCATCCTTATATTCAAAGTTTTAGCGGTCACATCAAGTTCATTACTTAACCATTCTAGGTAAGCACCTAAACTACTCCCAAGTATGTGGTAAGCAATCAGAATTTTTTTATCATCTAGCAGAAGCCTCATCATCTCTATATTCTAGTTGTATTAACTACGATGATAGTGAAATGACAAGTGGTATCCATATCCAAGGAGGGCGACGATTGCAATCGATGTACATCTAGGTGGGCAATCCCAAACAAACGCCCGTACTTCTCTCGACAGAGCATGTATAAGGCAACCATTTCAACCATATGACCAAGGCCCGAAATGACCTGACCACCCCTGGAAACCCACCCTATGAGGCCCGTCCCACGAATCGGTGATGGGTTTCCTCCTCATAAGTTTGGTCCATGGACATTCCCCTCCCAAAAATAGCTGCTAGAATGGCTAGAGAAACACTCCAGTGAACGTTTTGCGAACCTTGGTCATAAGGAAGTACTAAGCTTCATGGGTAACTGTAACTCAGGCCCCTATTATGTGTTTGGTACTTTCAAACTTGTCAAATGGCCACCAACGAACGGTCCTTAATTGACACAGGCGAGAAAACGGGTACCCAGAGCCCGGCCCTATAGCACCCACCACCATTCAAAAAATCCATTTTTCCTCTTCCCGCTTGGTCTTCAATTATTATACAGCATCTCATGTCCATGTGATAGTAGTAACAATATGACCATCACCTATTTCTCACGAGTGACAACCCATCACTCTACTTCTACCGTAAGTCCTATAGCATGGCATACTACATGATCCTATCATACTAGTAGGACTCATAGGATAATATATTTATGCGGGTGGGTTTCAAACAACTCCTAAAACTTAATGCACACACATAGTAATAAACGCTTGAAAAATAGGGGTTATGCATCGGGGCTTGCCTGGGTAACTTATTAACACTAAGTTGGCTCCATCTTTAGGACGTGATCTAACCTACATCATCTGGACGTGGTCACATTACACCGGCTTCTAGTTCAACTCCATAGGCCATCAATTGATCCATCAACCACCAACGCACCTAAATGATATGCATAGATGCAATGCATGCTTCAATCAAACAAGCATAACAAGACATTTACAAACACTACAAGACAAACAACACATCATCACGGTGAAGGGTAACTAAACGTTAGAGGTTCAACTCCCATCCTCTCCTAGTGACTTACTTGTGAGTACTACTATCACATGATCGAGCAAAACAACCATTTGCATTTTAAACATACAAGTGAAAGCTTATCATAATATGCCAAGCACACTTCTACTTACTAAACCCACTTTGCCTATATATCATGTAAAACAAGTAGTATAGACAAACGTATATTAACCCTAATCTAAACACCTAATATATATATATATATGCTTAAATAATTATAACCAAGAAATAAAAAGGTGGCGCACCAAACATCTCTTTTGGACATAAAAAATTTATAAGTGATACGTCTTAACTAAACATAACTACTACAAAAATTTCATAATTTCTAGATAAGCAGATTATTTACTAGAAGTTAATTAAGATTTAAAGGCAATAAAAGCATGTGACACATGATAAATCAATAACTTAGGAAATAATCATTCATTGTACATGAAAGTTTTACCATAGCACATGCATGCAATAAGTAACCTACCATAAAAATTTTGTAGCAGTTGGATTCATATAATAGCAGATATGAATTTAGCATTAAAAAAGCATAGGCAAATATCTATAGCAAAACTTTTGTACTAAAACATGTCATATTATATATCTAATGCATAGATCTAGTTGTGTGGAGTGTAACAATACTAGTTTGGCATTTTTATGATTTTTCTATGTTTTACTATGAATTTTTAAAGTTTTAGCCAAATAAAACATAAAAGAAAAGAAAAAACCATAAAAGACAAACACTTTGCATTGAGGTCCCTGCGGTTTTATCAAACCAACCAGCAGTACATCACACACTATACAACACTATTTATATGAGTCTAGTACTTTGCATCTGGACCCAAGAAAGAGTTTCTAATTTGTTTTCTTCCCTTTCTTCTCCTTCCTCATGGACAGAGCAGACGACAGCAGGGGAGGGGCCGGCCTGTTCCAACCAAGGGGCGGGGTCTCCGACAACGAGTGGTGGTGGAAGAGCATGCCTAGGACCGTGCGCACTAGGGGATGGGCACTGCTCGGCCTGAGGCGGTCCAAGGCGCTCTGGCCCCATGCGCCCGCAGCACTGGCGGTGACATCGGCATGGCAGTGGTGTTGCGGCATACTTGGGAGCCTGTGGCTTGGCCAGGAGCAGATGGTAGGGGTCTATCGACATGCAGACACGACAGAGCGGCCCGTAGCGGTGCAGCTACGGCGAGGGTGGCAGTGAGCTTGGCTCAGCCAGCAATGGAGGTGGCGCCCACGCCTGGTGCGTATGGGCTAGGAGAAGGGAGCAGGGGGCACGAGCGCGAGTGCTAGGAGGAGTGGAAGACGGGGCTGCTCTCTTTGGGCAGAGGCTCGGGTGATGGGCGAGGCGGTGAGAACCAGTGGGGGTCACAGAGCTTCAAGAGGCGTCCATGGCGGGCGTGCGTGCAGGCAGGAGAGCGCAAGCGAGCAGGAGAGGGAGTGAAGGCGAGCGCATGGGTCGGCTGGCATTAAGGCGCGTAGACCGCGAGCAGACCGCGCGGGCAGGCACCATGGCAGGGCGGCATGGGCGTCCTGGGCGCCCCTGTGCACGCACAGAGCAGGGTAAGGCCATGGGCAGTGCCAGGTGCTCCGCTTGACCGCACCATTTCGAAATATTTTGTCTGGATTCGGAGCCGGCTACTGTGACAAAAGATGTTCGCCTCACGCTGAACTTCCACTCTTATTAAGGGACCAAGGTCTTTAGGGCAGTAGATTAGTGGGTAATTAAGACAAAAGTTAGCAGTGTCAGCAAAAACTAAGCACTTTGAAACTCTCCCAGGAAACAACATTTTATTCTAACTTTGAAGCACTAATTAATCTACAAAACAATCAAACTAGATATGAACAAGCACTCCTCCACAAGGTATAAAACTTAAACTAAGTTTTTCACACCAACATATTTTATAGTTTCTATATGAAATAATTATTTATTTATCCTTCAAAAAGCTATTGAGCAACTAAAACAAGGTAAAGGTTTTCGGCATTTTTAATCATTTTCTCCACATTTTTCCAACAAGAACCCTAAATAACTTTTGTTCGCAAACTCATTTAGAGATGTTTAATTACAACATACGGCAAGGTTGGTTGAGGTCACACATTGATTTTTTACTAAAGTGATTCAAACAAATATGTGCTTATCATTTCATGCAAGAGTTCATCACCAAACCAAGGTAAACCTACTTACCAGGTTTTATTAAGCCTTAAACCATTGCTAAATAGGTGTGTAACACCAGGGGTGTTACAACGAACATTGAAACATAAAGTGACCACGCTGCAGCTATTTGGACAGAAGAATATTGAAATTGGTACCGAGGTTTGCGATGTAGCCTATAGAGTGATTGTAGTTTATCCAGAATGGAATTTGATTTTCCTTGTTGGGGAGGACAAAATACTACTTGCATATGACATGAACTGCAGTAAAGTTCATGTCCTCCCTGCTTGGGCCATCGGCTATCCTTGAAGTACCTAGAAATTATTATGTACGAGCGGCGGACCTCACTATCTTCCTTATGTTCTCTTGTTCATGGAGTCATTAGCAGAGCAGTAAAGGTGCATATGCTGTATTTTGTTGTTATGTCATGCCTTTGTTCAGGTAGGTATTTGTTTTGATTCTATATATAGACCAATTTGAGCTTGGTAACTAAAGGAATGGTGTGTTGAATATAATTTATTCTACTGCTTTGTGCAGCAGAAGTGGTTTTGAACAATTTTCTTGCATTGGCTAAGGAAGGAAGAAGAGGCGTTCCATGGTGCATTGCCTACCAATCCGAAGGAAGCTTTGTCTTGCAAGCAGAAGTGCCAATATGAAGGAGCAAAGCACATCTACCTTGTTTTCGTTACGTAAGTCGGTAGGGAGCAGAACCTTTATTCTGCTATGTATGTACCGCTTGTGTTAATTCATTCGTTGACATAGTTGTTATTTTAGTGTCGATTGTTATTGTAAAAAGTGTAATGATTATATCTGTATGGTGTGTGTTTAATAAGTTATTAAGGCCTAGCTTAGTTCATAAATAAATTGTGAAAACCAGATGCCATCGGCGCCGCTATTCGTCTGATGCGCCAGGGGTCAAAAGTGTATCACCACCGAATCGTTTAGTAACCCAACACCGACTAAAGGATCATCACGAGCGGATCATACTACAACGCGATGGTGACTATGTCCCATGACCAAACGGTTCATACGATGAAGCGACGGTGATGATTGCCTCGACACAGGTAGGTCAACGCTCTTCCCACCTCATGCCCGTCAGTGTTCCCTTCCACGCCGCCTCCTTCTTCATCCTCATCCCCCTCGCATCCGAAGCAGATCTATGAGATCGAATCGTTGTTCAAGGAACTAGGGTCACCAGTCAAAGGTGATTGGGTATTCTGAGAGGAAGAAGGGATCTGGTTTATGTTGAAGAAGATCAAGTCTACCTTTGGTTAGTTGGTCTTAGGGTTCACGATGTTTGAGTTCTCAATCTTCTGTTTCTGGATCTATTGGACATATGCCATGTTTTGGATAATCATTTTCTTGTTGTTTCTCCATTGTCCTCGTCTGTCTTGACTTTTAGATTAAGCCTTGGTTGTACTAGGTTGCTCTTAGCCATGTATCCCTAAATCCCCGTGTGGTTTAGTATTCGAAGTCATGTAATCTTTCATGTAATTTCAGATCTATGAAGTGTAATCACATTTCCCTTTCTGATTCTCGCTTCAAATCTCAGGACGAGATTCTTTTAAGGGGGAAGGTTGTAACACCCCTGGTGTTACGAGCTTGCTTAGCGCAAAGATTTAGGCCTAAGAAAATCACCGAAATGAGTTTCTCAGATTTTTTATTTAAAAACACACTTGAAATGATACACAAATCTTATGTGGCTCACTTCTCTGTGAGAGAGATTGAGTCAAATAAATATAGTGAGTTAGTTTACTTAAATGCATATATGTGTTAATGAAAAATACTAACGCGAAGAGTAGAATAAGTAGTTCTAAACATTGGCACAAAACAATTTTTATAAACAAAAATTAAATATAATTTGTATGTAGTACTTGAATAAAGTTTAGAGTGTAAGTGTAGTAGATGGAAATGCAACATTAATTTTTGGAGAATAAATACTATTAGTCAGTAATTTGGGAAGTTCAAAAATCAAACTTGGGATTTAAGAAGGGTCATTTCGTTGCCGGCAAACACTTGAACTTGTGTTTAAAAGTATCATTCTTTGGTGAACTATATTGGACAAACTAATTAGGAAGTGCTTAGATATTTTGGTTCTAAGAGTTAGTTTGTAGTATAGGCTAGGTCATGGTACAATTATTAGTTGAATCCGGCAAGGTTTAGACCTTTTAAAAATTCAATCAAAAGTGTTAGGGGAGGTTAGTACTAATCGAGCATTGAATTCTTGTATGTCTGAAATGATAATAGACAATGCTATTTTGTCATTCAAATTTTAACAAAAATGCCTAAACATTAGTTTCATGTTTTTGTATCATTGGTTGCATCAAAGTGAGTGTTTGAGCATGGTATAAGTGGTTGTGGTGTTGGGTAGTACGTTGCTCTCGTAAGAATTGCCCGAACTATGTTGGAACGCGCTATGAACCATGTGGTTGGCTCTCTGTTCATGAACCAGCATTTCAGTGATGAGCTTACCTTGGAACTCGTTTATCTTTCCCCCTGGCTGCTTTGTGATTATAATCATTGTTTCGTTAGGAACCGAGTAGTGTTGGCTTTAAACTAGCATAAGTGGTTGAACCTTAGATGAGATAATTAGCTGTTTTTGTTTAGCTTTAAAATGTATGCACAACGCAGTTTGCCACCACTTGGCCTGAGCCATGGTCACCGTGCGCGTGGGCGCTACTGGCGTTGGGCTCGTGTCTTGACCGGGTTGCGACCGCTGGCCAGCTTGCGTTGGTTGGCACCACACAACCTTGACCTAGGCGATGGCTGGCCCCAGTTGGCTGTGGCCTAGTCCCGCTACTGCATGCACGCCATGCTCGCATGACCGGCCACTGGGCCTTATCGAGTTTACGGCTGCATCGCTTGGTTGACATGGCGCTCACCCCGCTCCTTGTTCTAGTTACCACGCTAGTCTATACCTTGGAGCCCAGCCATCGTGTCGCAATGGTGGCCCGACCGTAGAAGCGATTGGACACTTCATTGCCTTGCCTTGCCCCGCTAGACGCCATGGAGAGCTTGGCTCAGGTTTGGTCACTCTGAGTTAAGAGCGTCGTGCTAAGTCTCATGTTCATATGTCATGTGGACTTGCTTGTTTCGCAGCCAGTGACCATGGTTGGCCATCTTAAGCCTTCCGCCCGTGTGCGTGTGCTTCTCCACGATAGGGCACGACCAGAGCTCGCCTTTTCCGTCCTCTAATTCGCTTAGCTCCGGTCCTCCATAGACCGATTCTTTACACCAGTAAGTGGCACTAGAGACCAACTAGGCACTCCACCTTTCCCACCCTCGGCCAAGAGCTATCGACCGCCAATTGGGCATTTTGCTCACCGCAGTTCTTGGTCGCTGCCGTGACCTAGAACTTGGGAGAGAGGTAGGGTTGGAGCAATAGTAGTTCGATTGCTGGAGATCATAAACTCGTCTTGACCCCCTCCACTTGGTGCTCATGTTGCTTTGTCTAGGAGGCCCACCATCGATGTAGTGACGCATCGGTGCCACGCTCGGCACACCGTCGTGAGGTACGGGCGCATGTGGTCGGGTTGCCTCGTCGCTCCTCTGTCTCAACCACCACCGTAGAGCAAACCCTGGTGAGCTCCTGATGCTTTTCCACCACTTTTACTCTCCCATGAGCGCGTAGGTTTAGGAGAACGGCCACGCCGCTACTGCAAATGACTGCTCGCTGTTGTAGCTCATAGTATTGCGTCCCCAAGCCCCTAACCGCCACCTAGTCGTGCGCGTTTAGCCATGGATTGAGGTCAGCCCTTACTCCTGTCTTAGCAAGCATTGGTAGCCCAGCGTAGCGGCCCTCTGCCATCGGCCGCTATGGCGGTGAGCGCGGGGAGTCCAGGGACCTCCCTGTGGTGAAGTCGGCAACATTTGGGGGCTCATTTGCAAAAATGATGACTAGGAGAATAGTATGTAGGGAGGTTGTGCTATTACGTAGAAGAACAGGGTCTCTTTTGCAAGAATGCCACCACACGTGGCATCCCAGCCTTGGGCCGCGTTGGGCCATCGTGGTGCGCACACGCCCATACCCCGTGCTCGGCCGTCGGGCCAGATTGGGTTAAGGTCGCCCCTTTTCTTTTTTCCAAGTATTTGCTAATTTAGCTTCTAAGCTAAAAATTGTAAATTCAATAGAGATTTGTGTAGGAACCCAAAAATTGTGAAACCAATTTTGATGAGTTCATAAAATCATGATCTATCTTCTAGTATATTTTATTCACATAGTTTCATAGAATTTTCAAGAGTAATCTAATTAATTCGAGATGCTTAATATTGTTAAAACACAAACTTGTAGGAATTGTTGTGATAGATTGGTAGTAGTGTTGGCTCTGAAATTTTTACAGTTGATTACTAACATTATTAGGTGCTCACTATAATTTTTGTAGCTCCATAATAATTAGTTTGCTAATGTAGCTAAATGAGACCTAGTTCGAAAATATATGTTTAAATCAATAAAATGTCGAAATACCTAGGGATTTTATAACTAAAACATTGTGGGAAATTAGCGCCTAGTTTGACAACTTGGATACGTGGTCTAGTACGTTAGTCATCAGAGCTAGCTCGTTAGCTTGAGAGGCGCAATCGTATTTTAAGAGTTATGATCGCCATTGATTATTTACGTCTCTGCGTTGCATCCATGAATATCATAATAGGGACAACGATGGATCGTGGAGTTGACCGAAGTAGCAGAGAAGATGGTGCCTTGATGATCGTGTCATCATGATGGAACATTAACTTTGGTTATATCTTACCCAGGCAAGCCTTGGTGCATAACCCCTATTATTCTGCACTTTATTTTATGCTTGTACATTAAGTTTAAGGAGTTGAATGAAACCCACTTGTATATATATATATATATATCCTTATCCTATGAGTCTTACTAGTATGACAAGATCATGTAGATTGCTATGCTATAGGACTCTAGTAGAAGTCAAGTGATTGCCTATCACTCGCGAGAGATATGAAATATATTATTGTTACTATTATCATGTTACTATCACATGGAATATATATGGATAATAATTGGAGTCCGGGCGGGACCATAGTTTGGATTTGGATTTGGATTTGGTTAGGTAACCGAGCGAGGCTCTAGTTGCATTCGTCCCGCCTATGTTAATTGAGGACCATCCGTTGCAGTGGATTCTAGTCAGGTCACAGACTTATTATCCTGAGCACATACTTGCTTATGGGAGCGAGAAGGCTCATTGCTCTCTTATCGTGGGTTCTGGATCTTTTCAGACCGACTGATTGGAGGCAGGGATGGTGGAGGTCTAAGCATCACACTGAGTCCGGGACTCAGGAGTGGGGGCTTGGAGTCCAAGTTTGGACGGGGACTTGGACCCCTTGACAGGAGAGTGGTGGGTTGGTCTTGCTTGTGCCTAAGGTACAAACGGGGCATGTGTTTCGAGGTACTCAGCTAGGATACATCGGTTCATGAATCGTCGTGTGATATGGTACAACTTGGCTACGATCTAGCATCGTAGTAAGAACTGGAATATGAAAGATGGTAAAATGGTTCTGATTGCTTACCACATGCTTGAAAGTAGCATAGGTGCTTACATAGAATGGTTAGTTAATGAACTAATGATGACTGCTAATAAAATTGAATATAAGGACGCACATTTAGTAATGCTCCTACAGATGTAATAAATCCACAAGGCAGATAGCCTTGCATATACTTGGAGTCTTTTCTTTCCTCCTAACGGGTAAGCCTAGCGGAGTACAATTGAGTACTCAGGGTTTGTTCTACCCTGTTGTAGGTGACAGGAACATGTGGAGCTGACACTTGTGTGTGGAAACCTCTTGGTGGGCTCAATGAGGATTTCCTTAACGTTGCGGACATAGAGTTTATTTGAAACTTTCACCCAAAATGTTTTACATTGGAAAAACTTATAACCTGTTATGATGTATATAATGGATCATCACGTTAATGTTTAACTTGTCATTAAATGATTTTATTTCCGCTGAAACTCTGATAGCATGGTTATATTTCATTGTTATAAACAATAAATATTATACTCTGATGTTGCATGGAAAGTGATGTAAGAAATGGCTAAAATGTTGTAAGCTTTATTCTCCCATTTACGATCCTATTGAAAAATGTGGATTTTCAGATTCTCCCATGGGGTGTGCTCGATAGAACTGTTTAAATTAGCTCACTCTTAGGGTGTTTAGTGTCTAATAGAAGACAAGCATCTACAGAAGTGAGTTATTTTACACGGTTCTGCCACACGGAGCCACAAAACCAAGCTTCTCCTAGCTCCTCCTCCATAATGGCATGAAAGGACGCAGTGGTCCTCTGCTTGTTCGAGCAACCGTCTGTGAGGCCGGCTCGTTTTCACTACGTGTGCGGTACATGTACGTAAAGAAAGTGGAGGACCTGTGTGGCAGAACCGCCTAATCTAATACCTCCCTGGAGCACTCGTCTTCCATTAGACACTAAGCACCTAGAGGAGAACACCAAATTACTCGGTTCCGTCAGGCACACCCTAGGGGAGAACTCAAAAATCCACATTTTTACCATCAGGATCACAAATGAGAGAATAAAGCTTACATCATTCTTAATAATTTCTTACATCACTTTTAATACAATATCAGAGTATAATATTTATTATTATAATAGCGAAATGTAATCATATTATCATAGTTATGAACAATTTAATTTAACAGCGGAATATAAACATGTGATTAGAATTACAGCGAAAATAAGTACATATTCATGACATGATGAAGTATTGATATATATAAACTACAACAATAGATTATGAAACTTTCCTTTATAAAAGCTTTTGGTGAGAGTTATAAATAACAACTACGATCGCAGCGTAAAGGAAATCCTCGCTGAGCCCACCAGGAGGAATCCACACATAATGGTTAGCCTTAGCATCCACCTTTCACCTGCAACAGGGGAAATAAAACCCTGAGTACTCAATTGTACTCAGCAAGACTTACCCGACAGGAGAAAAGAAAAGACTCCAAGGATATGCAAGGCTATCTGGCTTTTGGGTTCATTTGCATTTGTAGGAAGCATTACTAAGCGTGCGTCCTTATATTCGATTTTTATTAACAGCCACATTGGTTCATTAACTAACCATTCTATGTAAGCACCTATGCTACTTTCAAGCAGGTGGTAAGCAATCAGATTTCTTTTTCCATCTTCCATCTTTCATCTTTTAGTTCTTACTACGATGTTAAACCGTAGACAAGTCGTACTGGATTTCCTGGCGATTCGCGAATCAATGCCCCCAGCTGGGTACCCCAAAAACACATGCCCCGCTTGTACCCTAGGCACAAGTAGGACCAACCCATCACTCTCCTGTCCTGCGTGTCTAGGTCCCCGTCCAAACTGGGACTCTAAGCCCCCGCCCCAGAGTCCCGGACTCAGTGCGGTGCAAGGACCTCCTCCACCAAAATAAAACACTAACAGTCGGTCCGGAAAGAGCCGGATCCACGACAAGAGAGCAACAAGTCTTCCAAGCGCCCATACACAAGTATGTACTCGGGATAATAAGTCTATGACCTGCCTAGAGCCTTATGCAATGATCAGTCCTTAACCGACACAGATAGGGAAAGCAGTGTAACCAAGCCATGCCCCGCGTCCACGGCGACACAACCTCTTACACCCACCAATATCCAAACCACATCCCTGTCCGGTCACCATTTTCCTTTTCACCATTTATATTTTTCAAGTGATAATAATACAGTAATATATTTCCTATCTCTCGTGAGTGACGACAATCACTCGACTTCTACCGGAGTCCTGTAGCATAGCAATCTACACGATCCTATCATACTAGTAAGACTCATAGGATAAAGATATATATATGGAAGTGGGGTTCATTCAACTCCTTAAAACTTAATGCACAAATATAATTTAAACTACAGCAAAATAGGGGTTATGCACCGGGGCTTGCTTTGGTAAAATATAACCAAAAGTTAGCATTCCATCTCTGTGACATGATCACCATAGCATCATCTTTCAGCTACTCCTATCGATCCCATGACCCATCATCATTCCTCGCCCGGCGAGTAATGTTGACTCCGGCCCGCGTGCAGCTTGCGGACAGAACAGGGAAGTCGAGAGAGTGAGAAGAGAGCTAGAGCTATGGAGAGCGGAGGCTCAGCTGCTGGACTGTGCGGGCTCGCATTTTATAGGCCGCGAAGAGAAGCTGGCAAGCTTGTCCGCCTGCCATCATGTGCGTGATGGACGGGCTATAGATAAGGTGAGAGCGATGGATCGGATCTGTGGGAAATCTAGAATAGTTAGCTCCACTGTAACTTGTAGGTGATTGGATGCTTCAAACGCTTGGACCGGACCTAGGAAGAAATAACTAATGCTCTGACCGGCCTAGAGTCAGGTACTTGTGCGTCTCACCTAGTGCATTATTGACCAACTAGTGATTGAGTGTGCGAGTCAAGCAATGGAACAAAGCACCTGGTGAATATATGCTGCTTGACCGATGCATTTAGCTATTTCGCTTCTTGGACGAAAAAGGTTTATGCAAAATGCAATTAATGTCACTGATGAGCCTGGACTAGAGCAAAAACTGGGCCACTGGAGCACAAAAGAAGTCATAGCTACAGTGTTTCGTGGGAAGAAGCTTACCCTGCTTGGAAAAAGTACATGCACGAACAGAAGCAAGCCGTGGAGATTCAAGCAGCAATAGGAGAAGCAATGAATGGGCAAGTTGGAAAGAAGCCAATAGAAAAAGTACAAGAAAGGGATGATCAATCAGTAAAGAAGTGTTGTACCAAATACCTCATTATTGTTGTTTTAGTAATAGCCGTGTTAGTTCAAGCTTGCCTTTTGTGTCTTAAGTAGAGTACGTGAAGCGTAACAAGCTATTACTTGCATCTTCTATCATTGTATTAGGGAACATGGAATATAGACTTAATAAATTGTCGTACGGGGATCCCTATTACTTGCATTTGCTATTAATTCAAGTGCGTGTTTGATGGGCGCGCCCCGACCAACACGACGATTGGCTGGGTATATATGCCATGGCCATGGGTCATCCCTTCCGCCGGTTCATCATCCGACCCGTCATCGTTGCCAAGCTAGTTGCTACCAAACCAGGTGCAGAACAGCACAACACAACCCTGGGAATTCATATCGTCAAGGCTGCATGAGGGGCTGCTGCTGCTCACATGGCTGGCTACAGTGCTCAGCTACCGCGAAATACTAGTACACAAATAATTGGTCAGAGAGACAGAACCAGACTTGCACGAAACGTATGTGAGTGTGTGAGCCTGATGAGCTCAGCTTTTGCTTTCGGCTATCCATCCAGGTGGCCGCGACGAGTGTTTATATACTATACGTGGCTTATAAACTGCAGTATTGCAACGTTAATAAACTTTGTAAAGCTCATCTTTCCTTTGATCGCACGATCGCACGTACCACGACATTAAACAGAGTGATCATAGAAGAATCTCTGTGTTTGCAGAGCAGCGAACGAGCGGCGTGCTCAGCGGGCCGAGCTTGTAAGTGAGATTAATGCGTAGCATGTGCAATGTTGTTGCTACGGTTGGTCGTCGCTATGCGCGTGCTGCGTGGGTAAACAGAGCAGTGGAAACAGCGGTGGCCGAGCTCGAGCTCGGAGGCAGGGGAACAAGCGACAGCCGCAGCTTGGCCTCGGCTTAAAGGCACACGAGATAACAGACAGGCATTGTGGCAAGGACACGGGCAGCAGCAGAGCACGTGCGCGAGAGAGAGAGAAAGAGCAGTATGCGGCAAGGCCAGTAGAGGGAGGGAGAGCAAGCAGCCGGCAAGGCCAGCAAGCTCGGTCATTTCTCATAACGCGCACGTCGTAACGGCGAGATAGGTGAGATGAGTGGTCGGCAGCACTATCGTTATTATTTCAGCTCTCAAATATTCATTTACCAAGCCAACTATTTATATTTTTAAACACAGCTAAAGCACTAAAGTTTGTTACTCATATTTTAACTGTAACCAAAATCATACTCCGAATTTTACTTAAGAACTCTAAACCAGTCAAATCGTATTTTTTGTTATAAAAATTGTTTTCATGTTTAATCCAACAGAACAAGCCATTAGCCATTTACTTGCTAGAATCGTTATCGAATATTCCTAAATATTTCTATACACTACGTAATTTAACTTGAGCATTTATTTGAGTCCACGAAACTAAGTCACACAGGATTCGCTTATCGCCTCAAGTACGTTTAAATTAAAAACCCGATAAAACTCGATTCGGAAATTTTTCTTAGGCCTAAATCGTGGTGCTAAACAAGTTCGTAACACCAGGGGTGTTACAACCTGCTAGCAAGAATAGGAGAAAAGATAGGGTTCCCAATGCAAAAATACAAGAGAGAAAGAAAAATAAAGAATAGCTCTAATAATTTAAAAATAGGGTTCTCAACGAAAAAGCAACTATTTGCTTCCTGCTGAAATGGACCAAATCACCTGGTGCTTGTAAAATACGTAATAAATCACACAAATATCAAAAAAATACCAAAACCAAATTTTCTAGGTTGGGTTTTACTAGATCTACACCATAGTAAAATAATAAGTAGGGATATTACAGACATTTACCATCTTTCACCCATTCTAGAGAAACAGGAAAAGCTATTTTGCCAAAGGTTTTTTAGAACGGCTTTAGGTCCTTCAGAGGAGCCACTTCTTCGGAGGAGCCAGAGCCGGAGCTGTTTTTAGAGGAGCCAAAGCCCTGCCAAACAGGGCCTAAACCAATACGGCGGTGTTAGTGTATACCCACACAGGGGGCGGGCTCCAATGCGAAGGAAGTAAGGACCTTATCACGGACGGATCATAAGCCAATATGGCGGTGTTAGTGTACACCGCAGTCGGTCTCAGCGAAAGTGAGGGCTATGACCATCACTGCCGACAGCTTACTAACGAGGCCGAAATTGGACTGCGATGGAGGTTACGAAGTGGTTGTGAAAGATCTGAATGTAGTAGTGGCCGTTCGAACCGATAACAATCACACATGACGAAATACATATACAGTCAAAGTATACATAATGAAGGATCGAAACGGGCGACCAGAGGGGGGGGTGAATGGTCACGGAAGCCAAAAATAATTTCTAACCCTTCCCCTAAACACAAAACCTGATTAAATCACGTTTTTCAAATCTGGCCAGAACTCTATGTACCTAGTAAACCTGATGTGGACGAAAATCCGTAACTCCGATCGACCTAAAAATTTGTCAGATTAAACTAGATGAAATTACAAAACTAACCCAACTGAAATCACGTCAATCGTACTTACGGATCTTGAGATAAAAATAAAACAAGCAGACTATGTCAGATGCTGACGAGAATTGTAAAGAACCAATCGAGATGCACAAGATCAATCATTATAGATAAAAGATTAAATTGAGTAATTGAACTTACAAAAGTGCATCTAGCCTCCGCCCGAACATCCTCCCTCTCTTAATCGGAGAGATCAACAAAAACCTCTCACTAGAATTCAAACCCTAGGCTAGACCGGAGAGAGAAAAACTGAACCGTGGAACCCCGGGGCACGAGCACTGTTCACGGGTACTGTTCACGCATGAACAGTGCTCGCCGAGAGTCCAAAACGTTCCGCACCCTTCTCAACCCTAGGTGCCACATATTTATATCTCCAAAGGGTGGCACGACCTATTTTCACATAACCCCCTACGCTAAATAAATCCAACGTAGGGGCGTAAATTCCAATTACGTCCTCCATGGCAAATTCCGCGATGTCCGCGATCCCTCCATCTCCGCGATGTGATCCTCGCGATGTCGCCGCACGACCATCCGAAATCGTATCGCGATCGCCAGAATTTCCATCTTCGGCCAACGCACGCCGCACGAGCGTCCCGGTACGATGCATGGCTTTGTGGCTCAACCAGCGAACCCCGGATTTTGTGGCGTAATCTGGAAACCTCCCTCGACGTCCTCCCACCATGTAGCCAGGTACAGTAGACGTACACCACACGATCGCCTGTCCCTCGAACGCAAGCCTCGATCCGCCCTTCTCCGCCCCCACGGTTCTTCGGAACGGCATCCTATCCTCGTTCTTCACTCGTCGCCGCATGTACCTTGTCTCCACCTGTCACCTACAACCACAACCTGCCGAGAGATACGTCACACGCACACCGTGTTGTCAATCGCTCATCACCAAGGTGCTAGCACACCGGCATCTCAATCTCCCCCTTGATGAGTGCATTGACAACACCACACCGCACAAATTTATTGGAACTAAAAAAATAAAAGAAAGAAAAATAGACAATCTTGATCCCCAAAGACATGGGCTAGCGAAAAAGCTAGGCTCGACACAATCAAGACAAAAAAATCACTCTCCCCAAAATGAATCAAAAGCCATATCAATTTCTCAAAAGCAATCTCAGGAGCAAAACTCAACAATTTCAGCAACACTCCCCCTCAACCCCTCAAAACAAGCATGCCAAGTCTCAGCAAAAACGAAATCAAACTCCCCCTGCAAAAATGAATTTGTGACTCACTCTCCCCCTTGTTGACAAAGCACTCCATCAAGATAAAATGCAAGGAACCAATTTAGAGAAAAGCATGTGAGAAAGCACAAGTCGAAGCTTCTGAGACATATACAAAATACTTATAAAAGCTAACCAGCAACACGAGCTACTCAGAGAAGGAGCAACACAATGCCATGACCAATAGAATTTTAGAACTGAAATCTCTTTGAAAAACCAATTAGCCAGGCAAAAACATGCATATTCCAAAATTAGTGCCAAGCTGAAGACAAAACATATAGCAAGCTGACACGATGGATACACAGCTTCAGTCAAAGTTCACTGCAACGCCCACAAATGCATGCATTTGTCATATTTAATTCTGGCTTTTGTGAGCTTGACAAGCAGGGATATGGGAAGCAAGAGTTGTGCCCAGCCAGTTTGTTTAATTTTGATTATGAGCGAGAACCAGCAGGGACATGGGAAGCAAGAGTTGTGCCCAGCCAATTTGTTTAATTTTGATTATGAGCGAGAACCAGCAGGGACATGGGAAAAATCAGAGTTGTGCCTATATTTAAATTCTCAAGAAAGCAAGCAGATCATTTGCAACCATACTATGCACTCCCAAGTTAAAACTTGCATTGTGAGTTACATTTGCAGTGAAAACCCATTAAAAGAAGCTGACAACCGAACCATGAGCAAGATATATGTCAAGTATTCAACAAGTCACTAGATCCAGAAAAGCAAGCATAGCCCAACATAAATTTTTAAGTATATATCTGTGCTGTTTTCAAAATAAAAATTGGTCAAGCAAAACATTCAAACCTCTCCAAAAGCATCGATCGCAAACTAGCCAAAACAAGTATAAGGCATATGTAACTGAAGCAACTTACAATGATACTAGAATGGGTAACACACCCCGAACTCACCACGCAAACGTGCAAACATGGTTTGATCGAGTGGTTTAGTCAGAATATCAGCAAGTTGCTGACTAGTATCAATGTATTTAAGCTTAATATCACCCTTCTCAGCATGATCCCTCAGAAAATGATGACGAACCTCAATGTGTTTCGTCTTAGAGTGAAGCACAGGATTCTTTGCAACACTTATAGCGCTAGTGCTGTCACACAAGAGAGGAACACGAGAAAACGACAAACCAAAATCGCGAAGGGTAGCTATCATCCATAAAAGCTGAGAACAACAACTAGCAACAGCAACATACTCAGCCTCTGTAGTAGATTGAGCAACATTAGATTGTTTTCTAGAGGACCAAGAAACAAGCGAAGAACCCAAAAATTGGCAAGTATCCGATGTAGACTTTCTATCCAAACGGCACCCAGCAAAATCAGCATCCGAATAACCACACAAACTGAGAGTTGAAGCAGCAGAGTACCAAAGGCCAAATGCAGGAGTAAATCGAAGATACCTCATTATGCGCTTCACCGCCTGACGGTGAGAAGTCCTAGGGGACGCCTGAAAACGAGCACACATACACACAGCAAAGTGTATATCTGGCCTCGTAGCAGTCAAGTACAGCAGCGACCCAATCATGCTTCGATATTCCTTCTGATCCACGGGCTCTCCGTCCTCATCAGCATCCAAAGCAGCGCTAGTCGGCATGGGCGTTGAAATTGGCTTCGCATCATCCATCGCAAACTTCTTCAGGACATCCTTCGTGTACTTTCACTGATGCACAAATGTACCTTCTGAAGTTTGTTTTATTTGTAAGCCAAGAAAGAAATTCAGCTCGCCCATCATAGACATCTCAAATTCTTTACTCATCACATCTGCAAACTTTTTCACAAGAGCATGAGAGGAACCACCGAAAATGATATCATCCACATAAATCTGAACTATTAAAGTGTCATTTCCTTGCCTGAGGAGAAAAAGAGTTTTATCAACTGAACCCATTTTGAACCCGTTTTTAAGCAGAAAAGTTTTCAATCTAGCATACCAAGCACGAGGTGCTTGCTTCAAACCATATAAAGCCTTTTGCAACTTAAAAACACGATCAGGAAAATTGGGATGTTCAAAACCAGGCGGTTGTTTAACATAAACTTCTTCTTCTATAAAACCATTCAGAAAAGCACTTTTCACATCCATTTGATAAAGCTTATATCCACGTGAAGCAGCAAATGCAAGCAAAATACGAATGGCTTCTAAACGAGCAACAGGAGCAAAAGTTTCACCATAATCAATACCCTCTTTTTGAGAAAAGCCCTGAGCAACCAGCCTAGCTTTATTTCTAACAACATGACCATCTTCCCCTTGTTTGTTCTTAAAGACCCATTTAGTTCCAATTAGTTTACAAGAAGGAGGAGGATCAACCAAAACCCAAACCTGATTCCGTGCAAAATTTTCTAACTCCTCATGCATGGCATTGACCCAGTTAGAATCAGATAAAGCATGTCCAACATCTCGGGGTTCAAAAGAGGCAACAAAGGCAGTATGCGCAAAGACACAATAATTTTTATTTTTCATACCTCTGTTCCTTGTCGTGCGTTCATCCAAATTACCTATTATGTTCTTGGCAGGATGACGATTCTGAATGTGTCGTGGTGCTGTACGTTCTGAAATCGCCTCCCCCTCAACTGCAGCCGGTACATGATCAACAGTCGATGAAGCTGCAGGCTTTGCTGTAGATGTACGTGTCGGCGATGGTCCATCCTCCAAAGTGGTGGAGGGCGCCTGCTCAGGCTGGGCGCCAGGCTCCCCCTGCATCACAGGCTGGGCATCATCGTCATCGTCGTCGTCACATCCATCTTCCGCTTTCTCATCCTCAAAAATATCCTGCCCGATCTCGTCATCACCTGCACACTCAAAAGCAGAAGAAAAACAAGGCATTGTCTCGTCGAAGGTGACCTCACATGTCTCATCGATGCGGTTAGTATCAAGATTAAGCACACGGTACGCTCGCCCTTGCAAGGCATACCCCAAAAATAACCCATCGGAAGAACGCGATTCAAATTTATCCAAATTTCCCTTTTTCAATATAAAACACTTGCAGCCAAAAACTCGAAAGTGGAAAACTTTGGGAGGTCGACCAAATCTCAACTCATAAGATGTTTTTCCCAGAAAAGCTCTCAGAAAAATGCGATTAGCAACATAGCAAGCGGTGTTGATAGCCTCAGTCCAAAAACGTCTAGGAGTTTTATGTTCATCAAGCATTGTCCTAGCCATCTCAACAAGCGTACGATTTTTACGCTCAACAACACCGTTTTGGGGAGGAACATAAGGTGAGGAAAACTGATGATCTAAACCTTGTTCTGAACAAAAAGCTTTCATGCGAGAATTCTTAAATTCCGTACCGTTGTCACTGCGAATTGCTCTAACGGCATTATTTGACAACTCATTTTTCAGCTTCAGAACAAGATCATGAACATATGAGAAAGCCTCATCCTTAGATTCCAAAAAGAACACCCATGAATATCGAGAAAAATCGTCCACAACGACGAGCACATACCACTTCCCACCAGCAGACCGAACACGGGTTGGACCAACAGTGTCCATATGTAACAGTTCACCCGGTCGTCTCGTCATCACCTGAGTCACAGGTGCATGAGAAGCAGCAACCATTTTTCCATGTTTGCAGGGAGCACAAATCAAATCCTTTTCAAACTTGAGTTTCGGTAAACCATCAATTAAATCCAATGAACTCAAACGACAAAGCAAATCAAAGCTCAAGTGGCCCAACCGACGATGCCACTTCCAAATCAGGGGGGAACCATGAGCAACTAAACAGCGAGTTTCACCAAAAGATTTAGAAAAATCAGCTTTAAAAATCCGTCTAAAAGGAGAAATCTTGCAAACAAGGTTACCAGCAGAATCAAGAACACGAGAATTTCCTTTCTTAAAACGAACCTCAAAATCATCCTCAAGAAGTTGCGAAATAGACAGCAAATTATAATGCAAATTCTTTACTAATGCGACGTCCTTTAACATGTATTTATCTGTTACCTTGATGCATCCATGCGCCATTACCTTACCTTGACTTTTATCCCCAAAAGTGATGTTTTCCTTTACGCTCGTGGGGGTGAGGCTGGAGAACCATTTATCATCTCCGGTCATGTGGCGCGAACAGCCGGAGTCCATTATCCATATGTCCTCCTCGCCTCCAACCTGCAATCAACAACGAGAGCGAGGGTGAGCTAATGACTCAACACTGGGGTTAGGATAATGTAATGAAAACCAGTGCTGAGCCACTTGCTCAAAAGAAGCGTTAGCAAAATCAAAGTTCTCAAAAAAACGATGAGAACCACGAGGGGGAAAACGTGGTCTGTCATCCCGATGTTGTGCAAGAGCACGAGTACGTGAGCAAAAACCAGAAGAGCAAACAAATGGCTCACGTCTCAAAACAGGACGATCATGAGTACCACGTACAGGGTACTGCTCACATCTAAAAACACGACGATCATGAGTACCACGTGTGGGGTACTGCTCACGTCGTTCAGCACGCATCCTCCGATAACAGAACTCATAAAGATGACCATCATGACTGCAAAAATCACAATGATAAAGCTTGTGTGCAGGAGCGAAAGAAGCCTCAGCATTAGAACTAGAAGCAACAAAAACAGGCTTAGCAAAATGATCACAAGAAGAACCATTTGGCTTAGTATTTTGTACACCCTTGAAGTGTTTTGGCTTAGGCACCCAAACCTGCTTTTTAGGAGCAAATCTAGATGTCTCAACCAGCAACCCATCAGAGGTGACACCTGAACCCTTCCTAGGAGGTGGTCCAGTATATTTAGCCAAAGGTGGATTCTTCTCATCAACAGGCGGTCCACTTTTTTCACCAAAAACATGTTTCAAGTCATAACCGGGACCAAAATGCTTACCCCGTTTAATTTGAGCAATAGCCATACCAATTTGAGGCTCACGAATAGAACACCAACCAAGAATAGTTCTCAAATGCTTATTTTCTTCTTCCAAATCAGCAAGTTTGGCCCTTAAATCATTATCTTCAACAACAAAATTAGGACAAGTTAGGCATGAAGAAAGAACCGGACAAGTGTGTTTTTCCAACTCAACAATATGTGATTTAGCAACATTTAATTCAGATCATAAAGTTGGACAAATCAAACAAACCGGCAAATCAGGACAAGTGTGTTCTTCAAATTTTTTTACCCGACATAAAGCATTATCCAAGTCAACTTTCAGAAGCGGGCAAGAAACACAAGTACCAAGCAAATTCGACCGAGAACGAAGTTCATTTAGTTCAGCATAAAGTTTATCTCGATCATCAACAATGGAAGAATACTTGGTTTGCAATTTAGAAAGCGAAATCATATGAATTGAGCATTCTTCACATTCATCAGGTTCAGCAGGATTAGATGCAGCATTTTTTAGAGTAGCTAGTTCAGCACAAGTTTTATCATAATCAGTTTTAAGTTTAGCCAACACTTTATTTTGCTTATGAACAATTTTAGTTAAATTAGCTATTCTTTGTTCTGCAGAAGTATCTACCTCATCATCAGAAGTTTCATCGTTGCTGTCGGTTGATGCATCACCCTCCAAGGCCATAGTACATATCCCACCATTGATGCCGGCGTCAGTGATGAAGCAAAGTCCGTCTGTCTTCTTCTTGGGTGTCTCATCCTCGGAATCTGAATTGCTGGAGTCTGACGAGCCACCTGAAACATACTGTCCAAGAGAAGATAACAAAACATTTGCAGCCTTAGCGACTTGCTTGTCAGAGTATTTTTGTCCGCCTTTCTTCCCTTGCTTATCCTTCTTCTTCTTCCTCTCCCTGAACTTCTCCTGGCGCCTGGAGGAGTTATTGCCCTGCTCAAAAGATCTCTGCTTGTTTGGGCAATCAGCAGCAAAGTGTCCTCGCTCACCACAGTTGAAGCAGCCATCTAAACGTCTTCTATTACGCCTGTTGTCATACACACGCTTAAACTTATTGGAGAGCAGTACAAGCTAATCATCATCTAGCACCTCCAACTCCTCATCTGCAACATGACACAAAGAAGACAAAGCAAAACTGGAAACATTTGGATTAGCATTAGTGTTAGTCTTATTTCCAGAAACCAAAGCCATTGGAACGTCAGAAGAAGAAGCAGCTGTGGGATTTTTCAATTTACGCTTAGAAACAATTTCGATCTCTTTTGATTTGAGCTTACTGTAAAGCTCATCAGTGGTGAGAGTCTCATAACCTACAGATTCAACAATCGCCTCAACTTTCATATCCCATTCATCATTAAGTGAATGTAATAATCTGAGAGCCCTAGCATGATCATCATAAGGCATATTGCTATTCATGGCCTTCATCTTATTAACAATCACTTGAAAACGTGCAAACATGTCATCAATAGACTCACTAGGCAATTGGCAAAAAGCATCAAACTCTTTTCGGTGAATCTCAAATTTTCGGTTTTTCACAGTGTTTGAGCCTTCATGATATTTTCTAAGTTTCTCCCAGATCTGATAAGCGAGATCTTCACTAGAAACCCGATCATATTCAGTTTTACAAATAGAAGCCTGTAAAATAGCAACAGCGCGATGATTTGTTTTAAGAAGCCCGATCTCAGCGGTGTCAGTCGGTTCCTCAGCTGGAATCACATATGTGGCATTTTGTGTGATTTTCCATAGCTTCAGCGACTTGCCTTTCAGATAGTTGGTCATACGTGCCTTCCAGTAATCATAATCAGTCCCATCAGAAAACGGAGCGCGAACATCAAACTTTTCATTGGTCGCCATAGCTTTCAGCACCGATTAAGGTATAGAAAACCTAAACCGGCTCTGATACCAATTGAAGGATCGAAACGGGCGACCAGAGGGGGGTGAATGGTCGCGGAAGCCAAAAATAATTTCTAACCCTTCCCCTAAACACAAAACCTGATTAAATCACGTTTTTCAAATCTGGCCAGAACTCTATGTACCTAGTAAACCTGATGTGGACGAAAATCCGTAACTCCGATCGACCTAAAAATTTGTCAGATTAAACTAGATGAAATTACGAAACTAACCCAACTGAAATCACGTCAATCGTACTTACGGATCTTGAGATAAAAATAAAACAAGCAGACTATGTCAGATGCTGACGAGAATTGTAAAGAACCAATCGAGATGCACAAGATCAATCATTATAGATGAAAGATTAAATTGAGTAATTGAACTTACAAAAGTGCATCTAGCCTCCGCCCGAACATCCTCCCTCTCTTAATCGGAGAGATCAACAAAAACCTCTCACTAGAATTCAAACCCTAGGCTAGACCGGAGAGAGAAAAACTGAACCGTGGAACCCCGGGGCACGAGCACTGTTCACGGGTACTGTTCACGCGTGAATAGTGCTCGCCGAGAGTCCAAAACGTTCCGCACCCTTCTCAACCCTAGGTGCCACATATTTATATCTCCAAAGGGTGGCACGACCTATTTTCACATAACCCCCTACGCTAAATAAATCCAACGTAGGGGCGTAAATTCCAATTACGTCCTCCATGGCAAATTCCGCGATGTCCGCGATCCCTCCATCTCCGCGATGTGATCCTCGCGATGTCGCCGCACGACCATCCGAAATCGTATCGCGATCGCCAGAATTTCCATCTTCGGCCAACGCACGCCGCACGAGCGTCCCGGTACGATGCATGGCTTTGTGGCTCAACCAGCGAACCCTGGATTTTGTGGCGTAATCTGGAAACCTCCCTCGACGTCCTCCCACCGTGTAGCCAGGTACAGTAGACGTACACCACACGATCGCCTGTCCCTCGAACGCAAGCCTCGATCCGCCCTTCTCCGCCCCCACGGTTCTTCGGAACGGCATCCTATCCTCGTTCTTCACTCGTCGCCGCATGTACCTTGTCTCCACCTGTCACCTACAACCACAACCTGCCGAGAGATACGTCACACGCACACCGTGTTGTCAATCGCTCATCACCAAGGTGCTAGCACACCGGCATCTCACATAACAACCAAATAAATGTTTTGTGTTATAATACAAAAAGAAAACTAAAAACTTGAAAAAGAACACAAAATATTTTAGAGAAAAAAAGGAACAAAATTAATTAGCCCTAGGTCTCTAACACTCATGTATCAGTCTAGTTCTTGGGCTAGAAAAAAGGATCACGGTAGTAACAAGAAGACTAATCCCAAATAATATATGTGTTAATGGATATCGGAGAGTAAACAAGAAAGTACTAATTATTTTTAACTAGAAAGACTACTTTTTTAATTAGAGGGCTATTGTGGGAACAAAAGAGATGGAGAAAATAATAGAAAGACTACTTTTTAATTATATAAGATGTTATAAGAGATTAATATGGAAGATGACAAGAAATTAAAGTACAAATAACACATTAACTAGTTAATTAAAGCATCACATATTCAATAAATATATATGGTAAGAATTTTTACTATATATTAATTTCTTCATATAAATAATGAATAAAAGTATCGGTGGCGGCGGAGACCTCGCATGGTGTGACAGAGCAGGGGCGGTATGGGAGCGTGGCGTTCAGTGTCGTCCAGGTGGCGTCCCACGCCACATTGTCCAGAGCTTGTAGGGTTCGACGGCAGGCATCATCCATCAACAGACGGAGGGCCGGGAGCGGGGGTGTCGAGGAGCTCTCCGTGCCGGAGCCGAAGGACGGCCGTCGGGGGAGGCCGGGAGCAAGGATGTCGAGGCGCTCTCCGCAGCGGTGGCGCGGTGGTGGCGCGGCGGCGGCCAGGTGTGCCCGATCGAGGGGATTAGAGGGAGCAGGGAGCAGGGGTCGGATGGAGCTCGAGGCTGGGGAACAGGGGTCAGAGGGAGGTCGGGGTTCGGGGTTCAGGGCTTAGCAACCGATCAAAGGCAAGCAGCGTGGGTGGGAGTCGTGCGCAGCGGTAGTTCCACGGTAGAGAGAGCGTGGCGTGGCGAAGCACGCCGGGTGGGGTTGTTTAGCGGGGTGAAATCGCGCGGGTTATACCTCGACGCGCGGGGCGGGGTTCGTTAGCGAGACGAAAATGATAACACGTGGGTCTTTTTAGTTGTAGATAGATAGAGATTCTTTTCTATGTTTAGCCTAGCTGGTGGTTTTTAGAGTTCACCCCACCTAAAAAATTATGGGTCCACCACTGGCCGCCGCTGTTTGCATAGGGCCAGCAGTCGTCCAGCCTAGGCCAGGCAGCCTTAGGCCCTCTCCAGTGTATCGCCTGAGTGCTGCTTCAAGTGGAGAGAGAGTTTTTAAGCACCACCTCTCACACTGCAGGGAGTGCTGCCAACGCCAGAAAATTAGGGAGTGAAGCAAGTACGTGCGTCGGTGCCCAAACCGTCGAAAGAAGTATTTTATTCATTGCAGATTGATTCTCAGGCAGCATACGTGGTTGTGCTATTGTTTATTGCTTGTGGGATCCACTAAGAACAGTAGGAAGTGAAGCTACACACTGCAGGAAGGAACTGAACGAAGCATCGCTGTGGAGTTGGCAGAAATGAACAGTATTAGGCAACACTCACGCTGTGGAAGGCCTTAGGGCAGTCCAAAGGCGTGAGCAAAGGGGTGCCACTTGTCGCCTCATCCTTCCACGACTGCGCTGCCATATGGCCATGTCAGGTCCCCGCTCGTTGCCTCCAGGCTCGCCGCTCACCCCTCCTGCAGTCCCACTGCCGATTCACCGCCACCGTGCCGGCCACTGGAGGATCCCCCGCCTAGCTCCTCGGCTTCCCGCAACCCCGCCTCCTGAAGTCCGCCCATTTCTTGGGCTAGATTCACCACTGATTATGTGCATTGTGGATAGCATGGACGATGCGTCTCCAAGGACAACCAGATTAATTATGCTAAATTAAGTGCGTATGGATGACAACTCAATTTAGTGTAGTTATTAATTCGAGGGCCCTCGTAGTTGCTTTGCCATTGTGGCCTACCCTGCTCGTTTGATTACCCATGCCGACACATGTTGTAAAATGGGCGTGGGCTAGGAGGCAGGAGGGAAGAGGAATTCATTGGTGTGGTAGCCATGGGAGAAAAAGCGAGAGTGAGGGAAAACGTGGGAGATAACATTCGGAAGGGCAGGCGTCCGTGGATGTGGGAGGGGTCATTTGGTAACACATATATACTTGACTCTTGTGAGTGAACACTCAATATGTTATGGGGTCATGTAAACTTTTACTTCCTCCATCCTAAATTATAAGTTATTATAACTTTTTTTAGTCAAAACATTTCAAGTTTAACCAAGTTTATATAATAAAATAATAATATTTATAATATCAAAAAAGTCTAATTAGATTATGCATTAATTATATTTTTATAGTATACCTATTTGATGTCATAAGTCTTTATAATTTTCTCTATAATTTTGGTTAAACATGAGATGTGTTGACTCTCCAAACAAAAGTTGGAATGACTAAAGGAAGTACCTATTGTTTGTGACTCACACCAACGTAATATACATGCTAGCAAAACCGCATTCAAAACCATCACAGGAGGTTACATAAACGATTTTCATTATTTTTCTAGGTAAAATACCTCGCTTTCTAGATGATGAGTGAATTAGACGAATGCCAATAGTTACCGGGGTTAAGCATACTTCTTGAGTGCTATGATATTAATTAGCGTCACACATGTTTCAAAAAAAAAGTGTCACACATAAGTACGCTTACACAATGTTGTATTTCTTCAGCAGTAAATTGGAGATTTCCTGACGGGAATGAGAGCAGGCATGCATATGCTAGAACCGTGTCATTCCTTGGTTCCTATCCTACGCCGTTGATAAATACTCCCTCGGTTAAAAAAGAATGCAATTCTAGAATAGTACCATATTTTATATATCACCTTTAACCAATTATAGATAAAAAAGTTTAAATGTTTATAATATAAAATAAATATCATTAGATTAATTATGAAATATATTTTATAATAAATTAATTTAGAACCATAAATATGAATATTATTTACTAGAAACTTGATCAACATGAAACACTCAAAGTGGCACGCAATCCATAGTTGCATTCTTTTAAGGACAGAGCTAGTACAACGCTATGCTATATAGAACAGAGATACTTTATGTTGAGACACTCAGCTTTGTTAGCGTAGAGTTAGTGGTCAGACGTGGCGGCCATGACGTCGCCCACGACCTGCGTCACGCGCTCACCGCGCGCCCGCGCTATGTAACTGCATATACTTGTATTTATACCACCAGTGATGCAATACAAACACTGTTGGCCCAATTGTGTTTCTCTACATGGTATCAGCTTAGCACAGTGTGATCCTGCCCTCTCTTCTGCAACCGCTGCTCGCGCCGCTCGCTGCTCCCCGCCGCGCGGCACTCACTGTCGAGCCCTCCGTCTTTCGCTGTCCGTTCTGTCCCTCCATGCCATGGACATGGAGGCCGCCCCCTGTTCGGTGTTGATCTCTCTGACGCCAGCTCTTCCTCCTCCTCTACCTCCTCCATCGATCACACCCAACCCATCGCCGTCCCCTCTCCGCCGCCGGCAGTTCTGCAGACGGTGAACATCAAGGCGCACGTTCCCGTCGAGCTCGATCTCGCTGAGTCCAACTACACCCAGTGGCGCTGCTTCTTTGACGCTTTCTTCGACAAGTTTGGGCTCGAATCTCACCTCTTCTCTCCGCCCACCGTCGCCAACCGCCGTGACCTAGAATGGTCCATGGCGGACCAGTGCATCTTCGGCTGGTTGTACAACTCCATGTCCAAGGACGTTCGCGCCATCGTATGCTCTCCCAAGGCCACGACGCACACCATCTGGACTACCATCCACGATCAGTTCAGGGACAAGGAACTCCACCGCGTCGTCTACCTCGAGGCGGAGTTTTTTAGTCTCGTTCAAGGCGACATGGATATCACCACCTACACCGGCCGGTTGAAACAGCTTGCCGACGCTCTGTGCGATGTTGGGCAACCTATTCGCGAGACGAGCCAAGTCCTCAACATGCTTCGTTTGCCTCAACTCAAAGTTTTGGCACGCCGTCCCTGTCATCACCGCCAAGAACCCGCCCCACTCCTTCCTCTCGGCATGCTCATACTTGCTGCTGGAGGAGCAATATGACTGTGAGCACGACAAGGCGGCGTAGCACCAGGCTCTCATCGCCACTAGCGGCGGCCGCTCCACAGCTCCTACACCGGGCGATGGCGGTTCTAGCTCCAATGGCACCCTCGAGCGCTACAAAGCACGGTGGGTGGCCTGGGGTTCACCCAGCGCGCCGGCGTTGATTTCGGAGAGACCTTCACTCCGGTTGTAAAACCTACGACCATCCAAACTGTGCTCATGATCGTTGCTTCTCGTCGGCGGCCTACCCGGCAACTCGACGTCTCCAACGCGTTCCACGTTCTCTGTCAGCAACCTCCAGGCTTCCTCGACAAGTCACTCTATTGTCTTCGCCAAGCACCATAGGCTTGGTTCACCCGCTTTGCCATGTTCATCATCAACATCGGCTTCACACTAACGCGGTCCAATTCATCCCTGTTCGTTCTCCGCCGCAGCAACGACGTCACCTATCTTCTCCTCTACGTCGACGACATCGTGCTCACCGGATCGAGCACGACGCTGCTGCAACAGATCGTTGAACGCCTTCGCCGGGAGTTCGTAGTCAAAGACCTCGTCGAGCTCAGCTTCTTCCTCAGGATCGATGTCAAGCGCGACGCCACTGGCTTCTTGTAAGGAAAATGGACCCTAGACCCATTTAATTTGGATTTTCGTGTTTGATGACCAACACAACCAAGTTGGACTAATAAACTTGCAAGTGATTGTTTCGTAGTTCAGTAGGGTGCAAGACGTGGCTTGGACGAAGGCGACGTGATGATCTGATGATCAACACCTTAAGCAAGACCTTAGAAGCACAAGGAAAGACCCAAGATATCAAGCAAAGTCCAAGCACGAAGATAGGAACCAAGCCAGACGCAAGATCGCGAAGAAACGAGCTCACAGAAGTGACCGGACGTTGGACCGGACGCTGGTACCATAGTGACCGGACGCTCCGATCAAGAGGCTCGGCAGAAGCAGCGACCGGACGCTGAACGAGCAAATCGACCGGACGTAGGACAGCAGAGTCCGGTCGAGTACAGAGAGGTTCCAGAGCGGCGAAACTACGATCGGACGCGTCCGGTGGCCGGTGACCGGACGCTGGCAGCGTCCGATTAGTTGTTCGCGGCTTCAACGGTCGGGACGACCGGACGTGTCCGGTCAGGACGTGATCAGTGTCCGGTCAGTAGCAGAAAAGCAGAATTTCGTCCCCAACGGCTACTTTCTCAGTGGGGCTTATAAATAGACCCCCAACCGGCCATTTGAAGAGTGGAGCTGAGGAAACGTATCAAGGGTGTTGATACACCATTTTAGTGATCTCCACTTGCATAGTGCTTAGTGTTTTATTAGGTGATTAACGTAGGTGCTTTGCGAAGTGCTTAGGTTGATTAGACCACCGCTTATGCGTTTGCTCTAGGTTTAGGCCTAGTGTTTAGTGAGATTTGCATACCTCTTACCACTCGGTACTTGCGCGCACCATTGTTGTACATCGGAGGGGCTTGTAGTCTTACGAGATCACACCAACCACGTTTGTGGTGTGGCCGCCACCGTGTACCGGAGGGAACAAGGCCCGCGGCGTTTTCGGCCGGAAGCTTGGTAGTGAAGACGACGGGGAGAATCCGGGAGAGACTTGCCGGAAGGCACGTCGGAGATCCACTTGTGCGTGGGGAAGGCCCGAGGCTATCCACGGAGTTACCCGACCGAGAGCTTGGCCCTTGCGAGGGGCTCCAACGAGGATTAGGGTAAGTTTGCGCGCTTCTCGATACCTCGGTAAAAATACCGGAGTCGTCGATGGGAGTTTGTATATCTCTACCTTGCTCTTTAAGCTTCTGCATTTACATTGATTACATTTCTTCTTTTGCGGTAGAGATAGCAATACACTAGCAAAACCGTAGTTGCACATTTAAATAATTTATCTTTTGCATAGGTTTTGCTAGGGTTAGAAAAAGAGGCCATAGTTTAGTGTTATAATTTTAAGTTGCCTAATTCACCCTCCTCTTAGGCGTCATGGTCCCCTACACTTCTACCTGTCCCAGCAACGCTACACCGAGGACATCCTGGAGCGCGCCGGCATGGCCAACTGCAAGCCTGCGACGACCCCAATCGATACTAAAGGGAAATTGTCTGCTGATGACAACACCAAGGTTGACGATGTCAAGTCCTATCGAAGCTTGGCCGGAGCTCTGCAGTACCTGATGGTCACGCGCGCATTTGCGGTGCAGCAGGCGTATCTCCACATGCACGATCTGTGCGGACTACATCAGGCATTGCTCAAGCGCATCCTCCGGTATGTCCTTGGTACTACGCATTTGGGACTTCACCTCCGTGCCTCAGCCGAGCTCTCGGTCACCGCATACTCCGACGCCGACTGGGCGGGCTGCCCAGATACAAGGCAATCCACGTCCGGGTTCTACGTCTTCTTGGGGGACTCTCTGGTGTTGTGGTCCTCCATGCGGCAGCTGATTGTCTCCCGTTCCGGTGCGGAGGCGGAGTAACGCGCCGTCGCCAATGCTGCCGCCAAATGCATCTGGCTGTGCCAGCTTCTCGACGAACTCTGCTGCAGTATCTCCAAGGCGACCGTGACAATGTCTCCGCCGTCTACATGTCCGCGAACTCGGTGCACCACAAGCGAACCAAGCATATCGAGCTGGACATCCACTTCATCCGTGAATGTGTCCAACTCGGCGATCTCCGTGTTCTTCATGTGCCCACCGGTGAATAGTACGCCGAAGTGATGACCTTGGGGCTTCCGACCTCGACGTTCGAAGCCTCTCCAGTCTATGTGTTGTTCCTACACTGCAGACCCCATAGACTGCGGGGGGTGTTGAGACAGTTTTGTTAGCGTAGAGTTAGTGGTCAGACACGGCGGTCATGACGTCGCCCGACCTGTGTCGCGCGTTCACCGCGCTATGTAACTGCACGTACTTGTGTTTATACCACCAGCGATGCAATACAAACACTGTTGACCCAATTGTGTTTATCTACACTTTACCACTTCAAATTATCAGTTGCTATGATGTATCGCCGACTTGTGTCTCAGTACCTGAAGAAGTCATCAAAAATATAATCGCCCTTTCATTTGAAATTCATAGAATATGTCGCTAAATATTTTTTCCTCTTTTCTAAACGATATCATAATCCGAAGAAGGAATTAGGTAATTGTATTGAGAAATATTTTGTCGCATGACCTTTTAGCCATCTTTGGTTAACCATATCTTCCCCAAAAGACAACATCCTCTTTTCAACGCAGAACACATCTCAGAAAATCAAATAAATTATAAACAAGGGTTTAGTCCCCACATCTTCAATAAGAACGGATTGCAAAGGCACCAACAAGTGAGGCACCAATCATGCGTCGACCTCTCCTCTCCCACAAGAATTCCCATATTGTTTTTAGGGAAAAAGGGGGGTCCCGGTCCTCACCCACTCATTTTCGCAATTGTGCACTGCACCCTCCCCACACAGGGCAGTTGCAGTTTTTGCAAACGGGAATATCTGCGTCCAGGCTATGATCTCAATCTCTATGCGTCCATACCAGGGGTGGCCCTGTGCCGCAGCCTCTTCTCGTGGCTGAAAGGACAAAGGCCCCTTTGGTCACAGAAAAAGCAGAAGTTGACACTGAAAGTTACACTGCAAGGATTGTGTCAACAGGCAGAGGCAGGCAATGTGAGGAGGCCGATCACTCGGGTCACACCTCTCATTGCCATTGGGACCTGTCTTTGTGGGCTGTCCTTTTAGGATCATGCCCCCATCTCTTCATATCTTATTGGTCCTTGCATTTAGTTCTCCCCTTTTCTGACTTTGGCCATAGTACTACAGAAACTGCCAGTAACCGTCAAGTAGCTGTAGGTGTATCCTTACAAGTTACAAGGACGCAGAAATTGCAGGACTCCAGCTCCAGCGACAACTGATTAAATTATATCTGACTGAAAATTCAGGACTGAAGAAGCTTCAGCAAAGTACTCAAAATCACACTTTGAAGACCGGGAAATCAAGATGGAACAGCTTCGGCACCAATCATCCCTGTGCTGCTGCTAAATATGGTGTACATGCTGCTGCAAGCATATGATGCTGGTGCCAACCAAACTACATATATATCCTATCTGGATGTAGAGGCATGCACCAGCTGAAGACAGACATATGGTGTAGTTGCTTACAGCCATGTTGAAAGGAACCTGGCAGTAGGTGAGGTCACTTCAGCCCCATATAAGATTGAAATGGACCTCCCAAAATTTTTTAAAGAGGCAGGCCAGGGACAGCTAAACCAATACTGGAGTTGGAGCTCTAACTATATAAATTTGCATAGGTGAGGCCCAACCTTCCTCTAGCAAGCAGGCATCTTGCTTGGCATGAGATGGATGGAGTACACCAAGTCGCCCAATACAATAATTCCCTCGATTGTGTGTCACCACACGCACCACCACAACAGGCCTGCGATTTTGCTTTAAATTTTCGTTGCCAAAAAAAAAAAACAATTAGTTGTATGCATGAATCCTTTTGCTATTATATTAACAACTGATGAGGCTAGCTGAAAAGAACATCAGTTGATGCACCAATTTCGCTAGGCTTTTCCAGCTACACGTTTCTGATTGTCCCTGTCTGGCAGCACGAATTAATCTAGCCATATGTTTGCATCACAAAGCCAATCTTGTTTGCTATTTTTTGCTCTGAATATATAGTTCAAATGTGCAAAGGTAGACAAGATGTGTATACATCTTTTTTCCCTTTCAAAACTAATAACTGCACTGAAACTTTTGTCATTGGACTGAGGATAGACAAGATGTTTCCAGAACGAAACTACTTAGCTTGGGTTTTTTATTTAATAATATATATTTTCAAAAAGTAGAATCGATTTTTATTAAAGAAAAAGATCTAGCATCATATCCCCATGACAGCATCATTACGTGGCCATCCATTTGAGCGAGCACTACTAGGAGAGCAAGCTTGACTGAAGACTGTTCCAGTGGGCCGGGTGCGTGAATGAGGCTAACAGCCACCAAATAAGCTCTGTAACGGCACATCTAATATGCACATAACGAAGCATCTCCGTCTCTCCGATAGACACGCGTCGCCGATAATCAATCATCCCAAAGCAGAGACACAAATAGTCCCGCCAATTCTTTTCAGGTGCCTACTATGCTACTGTAAAAAGACCCAAAATCCTTTTGGGGAAAAAAAAGAAAAAAGAGAGAAAGAGAGAAATGATCGCATCACAGTCCAGAGAGATGGAGACCGTTGGGATCGGAGGCTGGCTAGCCGCCGATTGTTGTGCTCTAATCACTCACAGGTCCTAATCGCACAATGAATTAACCCACCCGCTTAAGGCACCACCACTCCTTGCAATCGCAAGGCCACCCCACCTTTTCTTCTCTTCCCCCAGCCGAGAAAACCTCTTGGATTGAGGCACCTTTTGGCTGTTACATCGTGGTGGACATAGGAGGACGCATCATGCATGGACTCTTGCCTCTTGGTGTTGGGCACCGATTCCCTATCCTTTGCTCCAACTAATCCCCCCTCTTCTAGCCTCCCTCTAGCTCTTCTTTTTCTGTTTTTTCCTCTCCTTTCATTCACATTGATGAGGCAGCTCATCATATAGAATTAGTTGATTATGTTTACATAAAAAATAAGCTGAGTATGAGAAATTAAAAGGGGCTAAACTAGAATAAAACTTAGAAGTCATTTATTGGTGTTCTTGAATTCGTGAGATTGTGAGTCGGCTTGTTCGCTGGTTGGTTTCTGGGCTGGTTTGGGCTGGCTGGTGCTGGTTTATTGTGAGAGAAAAACACTATTGGCTGGCTGGTTTGGGCTGGCTGAAACCAACAAGCGAACAGACCGAGTGTATGAGAAATCAAAAGGGGCTAAACTAGAATAAAATTTAGAAGTCATTAGTTGGTGTTTTTAAATTTGTGAGATTGTGAGAGACTATGGGCGGGTTTGGCTGCCGCCAGGCTCGCTGCCGCCATAGCTGTGGCCGCGACACCAGCGCAACAGATAAAATGGCCGCTCGACTATTGGCATGCTGCGGCGCGTGATTTGCACTACCGGCTACGGCGCGTGCCAAAACTGTGACAAACTACGGTGACAGCGTGTCGCATGTCCAAACATGCCCTATGTAACATGAGAACACGGTGATCTGTACGAGAGAAATACGGACCACTTGGAATTGGGTACTCCTATCACAAGTCAAACGCCATTGCTCCTAATCCCCTTGCTTAAGCAAGACACCGCAACCCTCCCTCACCCTCCTACCCCTTTCTCCCTCCACCTCCCTCTCCTTGCTTTCTCTCACCTCCTCCCCCACGCGTCCCGCCCCTTCCCTCCCTCTCCTCTCTCTTCCCTTTCTCTCTCCTACCGTCGTTAGCCTTCCGTTACACCACCCGCCTCACGCCGTCACGTCAACTTCCGCCACGAAAGCACACGCGCCCCTGCCCAGCCCCAACCATGTCCACCGCAGGCGACCCCGCCGGCGCAGCAGCAGCTGCTGCTGCTGCCGCGGCGGCGGCGGCCACCCCGTCAGGTCGCGCGCCGAGGCTGCCGCGGTGGACCCGGCAGGAGATACTGGTGCTCATCGAGGGCAAGCGCATGGTGGAGGGCCGCGGCGGGCGCGGCGGGAGGGGCCGCATGGCAGCGGCGTCGACGGCGGCGGCCGCGTCGGCCGCGTCGGCGTCGGCGGCGGCGCTGGAGCCCAAGTGGGCCGCGGTCGCGGAGTACTGCCGGCGCCACGGCGTCGAGCGGGGCCCCGTGCAGTGCCGGAAGCGCTGGAGCAACCTCGCCGGCGACTACAAGAAGATCAAGGAGTGGGAGCGGGCCGCGGCGGCCTCGCGCGAGCCGTCCTTCTGGGCTATGCGCAACGATGCGCGCAGGGAACGACGCCTCCCGGGCTTCTTCGACCGCGAGGTGTACGACATACTCGAGGGCCGGGGCCGGGCCATCCTCGACGACCGGTCCGCCAGGAATGCCGCAGCGGAGGAGCCGGCGGCGGTGCGCGTGGAGGAGGGCAAGGAGGCGGAGGTGCCGGAGGCCGTCTTTGACAGTGGCCGCCCGGCCACGGAAGAGGCCTTGTTCTCGGAGGATGAGGAGGAGGAAGAAGAGGACGCACCGGCGGTGGCCCCTCCTCCCCCACCACCACCGGTCATCGCCATGCCTGTATCTGGTGAGCTGCTCGTTGACTTCGGCTTCGCCTTTTTGCTGCCGCTGCCTCCCGGTGCTTGCTTGCACTGTTTGATGTGCTTTCGAGTTCTCTTCAAAAAATTTTGGTGCTATATATAAAAAAATCAGAACTTTTTAATTGCGAATTCGTTTTGCTGCTGTTTATGCTGGAGGCAAAAGGTGGGGGGCTTTCTGGTTCTTCTTGTCATGCTAAAGTTGAGGTATTCAGTTTACAGAATTACAGCTCCTAACTTGTAAGCACAACAGCTTCCTTCAAATCGGATGCTCTTGATTGGACATCCTACTTAGTATCTTGTTATGAGATGTATCTTGTGTTATTTATTTTGGTGCTTTGACGGGGTGGAAAATTCGAGTTCTTGGTGCTCCTTTTCTTTTCTGCAAGAAACTTTTTTTGATGAAATAATTTAGCGGTTGCTCTGCTCTTGGATGTTTCGGTCTGATTATCATTTTGGTGTGCTGGAATTTAAATTTGACATTGGAGCTTGAGCGACTTTCTCTGATTCATCTCTTAATTCTGATTGTGTTCATTTGGTGTACTTTCTTCTTGTATTATCGATTTCATTGGTAGGTCCACTGATTTTGTCTTGATTAATGTCTTGAATTCTCCATTTCAGAGAAGCCCGAGGCATCAAGGCAACAACAGAGCGCTGAGCAAGGTACATGGACTTTTAATTCGTTTACTGTTCTCTAGTTTCCTTTATGCTCTTTTTTTTTTTTTACTTGCAATTCCAGATCTTTAGCATCGTTGAAGAACTTTACTGTTCCATTGGGTTCATTAGCCTATTGTATGCATATCGCTAGTTTGAGTGTTGCATTAGTGATGAATGTGGTATTTCAGCAATTATAATTACACCATGCATCAGATGCACAACTTTTCATTATTGAAATTCACTTTGCACTTGAAGTTTCAAATTTCAGCAAGGCTTCAGTAATGAGAGAACTGTAGAATGTCTTTGTCAGTTTGTCTGCATAACTAGTGTGAACTGTATCATCAGCTATGAGCTATCCATTGTTATAACTTATAATATGCATTATTAAGTCCCATTGTTATGCGGTCGTGGGGTCGCTGAAATCAAACTGATACTGTGCTAGATTGCCAGCTTATACGAAAGTGTAAGCAACCACAAATGGCTGTCTTTGGTGGTTACCATGTCCATCAAACTTTTTCCATATTGGCAGTTTTGGATGGATCGCGGTTATCAGTTCCTTTCTGTGTGATACTGTTTCAAAGTTTGAATCTTCCAAGTGATCAGTTTTAGTTTTTTGTTAATAATTGATTAGTACACATAATGAAATGCCTCAATTTTGGTATAACTTATGTGAGATTGGCTTTAAGCTTTGTCATAGACTGTTGAGGAGTCTCGTGGTGTCATATTTCGGTCAATATATTTTCATTAGGCAGAACTAGTTACTGTATTTGCATCAACACTTTAATGCTCACCTTTATGTTGCACAATGCACATACTTTGACACTTCAACTAGATTCTTTCATTCATTTCGGCTCACGGGAGAAATTTTGCTTTTAGTAGCTATCTACTGACAAAACCTATGTAGCATTGCCTTGAAATGGATAAAGAGTTTCCATAATGGAAGTTAGAAAAAAAGAGTGAGCACCGAGTAGTAAAAGTAGGGACGAACTGAAAGTCATAGGCCTATGCACTTGAACATTTCAAAGTATTCTTTAAAAGTTTATAAATGCACAATGATGTTAAAACATTAACTTATTTCGTAGTTCTGGTGGTATCTATATTTTAACATGGTATATCCAGGATTTCTTTTGAGAAAATATTTAAATTGTGGAAGTGCATGGATCAAAACCGCCTGTGACCGGAAGGTCCCGGGTTTGAGTCGCGGTCTCCTCGCATTGCACAGGCGAGGGTAAGGCTTGCCACTGACACCCTTCCTAGACCCCGCACAGAGCGGGAGCTCTCTGCACTGGGTACGCCCTTTAAGTGCATGGATCAGAAATGGGTTTGGCTGATACCATTGTGCTGATTCCGTTTTCTGGTTCTTTTTTGTTTTTGACAAACTGGGATGATGGCTCGCCCTGGTACTGCAAATTTGAAATCATGTGAATGGGACTGACCTGTGTTACATCCCTTGGTGTCATATTAGCTAGTGATGAATTATGAAACTGCTGGAGCTTATGCTTTTTTTTCTTCTTCTTTTGGCTGAGCAACTCTGAAATGTCCAATGGCAACAGAATATGTTTGACTGAAACTATCATTTCACTTGCAGATACTGTGCTTTCTTTGAACGTAGTGACTATGCCCTGTTTGCTTGGCTAATAAGCCATGGCTGAAAGTACTATTGGCTGATTTGTTGTGAGAGAAAAATACTGTCCGTTGGCTGAAAAAGTATGGCTTATAAGCCAAGCGAACAGGGCACGGGTTGGAATTTGGAAACTTCTCATTGCGCTTAAAAAAGAACTTGACCAATCTATGAGGAACTAGGTCTCATTTTAAATAAAAAGAAATAGGCATTCAAATTCGAGTCGAAGAGGACTCAAACCTAGAAGATAGGGGTGTATACCTAGTTACGCCAACCACCTATCACCAGCTGAGCTAAGGCTAAGTTCCTTTTTTTTATCCGTGGCACCGGCCCACTCATAGGGTAATGGGCCCCTGTGTTCAAGCGAGGTATGAGCTTCGGGGTTTTTCTTGGACTGGGTGAGGAGTCCTCTACGTTAATGCGAAATTCTTGCTGTGTTTTCGGAATTATATGAAGCCAGTAAACCCTGCAGTCCGAGCTTTTTTTTATTATCTGCAAAGTGCTGCACCAGCTGTGAATACTTATACACACAAGAGATAATGATGTGATCTCTTAAGCAGGCACATCGAAAGACACAGAGCCTGAGCAAAGCTCTGAGAGGGATGCACCGGCTCAGCAGGGTGGACAGAAGAGACCGCGGACCGAAGAAGGGGCTGGAGAAGGCACAGCAGACCTGCAGAGCAAGCTGATCGAGATCCTAGACCGGAACAGCCGGTTGGTGGCTGCACAGTTGGAGGCGCAGAACCAAAACTGCGAGCTCGATAGGGAGCAGAGGAAAGACCAAGCTAACAGCCTAGTTCTCGTGCTCGGCAGGCTAGCCGACGCCCTTGGCAGGATCGCCGATAAGCTATAGTCAGTCAGTCACCTAGGTGTATATGTGGGCAGAAATAATTACAGCAGGAAGAAGATGACATTTGTAACAGATTGGTATAGGGCTATTGGCATTCGATTCTTTTTTGGGCCGGTTCTGGAAATTCTGTATTGGGGGGCGGTGTTATATAGGGAAGTCAGGTTCATAGCACTCAAATGATGTGGACTAGCAGAATTCAGTTGTGTGGATGCGGTGGATTCTGGGGCTGTGTTATATTGGGAGGCGAGTAATTATTCTCAGCAGTGCAATTGTGTATAGCTGAGCTTTTGTGATGGCCGTGCGTGTGTGCGTGTGATACTGTGATGTGTACTCGAAATCGAAAACAAAAGTTTGTTGGCTGTGGGCTAATGAGTTCTGGCTATAGCCTGAAGCGAGGAACGCAGGAAACCAAAACATGAGGTTTGAGTGGATGTTTTTTCTTTAGGAATTTGGTGTTTCTATCTTTACTTTGAACCTCAATGGTAAATTTACCCTTGTTTTTTTAAATTTTATAATTTTACCCACGTTTTTTTTCAAACGAAGCCACCGTCTACCCTACTATCTAACACCGTTGGTACTGATTGGATTAAATGGCCAAAAAAAAAAGAGAAAAAGAAAAGATAGGTGGACAAAAAGATGAAAACGCCCCTGATAGCCTTTCCTACTCGCGACTCGCTTGAACAGAGGTGCGGTTCGCAAAAATACATCAGGTGGCTCCCTCTCCCCGTCGCTGCTCCCATGGCGGTGCGGCAACCGGAGGCGGCACGGCTCCTCTCCCCTTCGCCCTCCCCCTCTCCCCGTCGCCCTCACCCCCGGCTCGCGCGTGCGGCATCAGGGGCGCGGGTTAGGGTTCTAGCTATCGGCGGCGGCGCTCCCGGCGACGGCGCTCCCACTCCCCGTCCTCCATCCCCTCTCCCCGTCGTCCTCAGCCCCCGGCTCGCGCACTGGGCATCAGGGTCGCCGCGAGGGTTGTCCACCCCGAGTGCTCCCTCGCAGGGGCGAAGCCAGGAGAAATGGCTGCCGGGGTCGATACTCAGTACCAGGGGCGAAGCTACATTGAGCTTGTCTGGTGCCGATGCACCACAGTAAGGGAAAAAATTTCCACTAAACAAACTTTTGTCATGTATTTCTACCGAATTATGTATGTCCTCTTAGTAGTGTACCACCATAAATTTACAGTGGGCTTTGCCCAACAGTATTAATTGCTGATTTATAGGTCCCGATAATATAATACCATGCATAACTTGACATTGATAAAAATAACAACCACATATTATGACAAAATAAGGTTTTGCAATAGTAGTTACCTTTTACATTTTCTCTCTACGACTATGATCCTCCGTCTTATGAAAGCGAATTATCACATGATTCATTGGAATTGTGGTTAAAAAAACTAAAGTAGATAGCAGCTATGTGTATGTGTATAATGTAGAAGTCACTGCTAGATCGATACCTGGCATCTTGCAGGATGGAATGAAAGAGAACGTTCTTCATTTCATTGCTTGAACGCAAGTTACAGACTGCTTTTTGAGAATCTGATTTCGGATTGTATAGCTGGAAAAAAATAAAAACCCTGAGACTTCAATGTTCAGACGATCGTTAATTTAATTACAAATTGCATAATTGGGTATTTGTTGTGTGGGGTACCTGTACGACTGTACCTCATCTAGATTGAGAATAGACAGCAGGAGAACGCAAGATCGTCAGATTGAGAACGAATTGAGCCATGAGGAGCGGCTGCTGATCGCCGGCCGCTGGGTAGGGGCGACGCCCGCCAGGAAGATTTGGGATGCGTCGGGTACGAAGCTAAGCGACATTCGGCCTTCTGGGCTATCAAGTACTCTCCGTATCTGCAGCACGACCGACTCACGTATGTGGAGTTGTGGGCGTATGGGATTGATGGATTAGATGGGTTGAGCAGAAGCAGATCGATGGACTTTGGACTGTTGCTGTTGGGCTGCCACCTGCCGGGACACTGGGTCCCACATAAATTTTGTTGGGGTCCAAGCCGGTCAAAATTACTCTGTATAAGGTGAAACGGCAAAGTCATCGGTGTCACCAGACCCCGACACGTGAATGTAGCTTCACCATGTTGTGGTCGTATGGGATTGATGGATTAGATGGGTTGAGCAGAAGCAGATCGATGGACTTTGGACTGTTGCTGTTGGGCTGCCACCTGCCGGGACACTGGGTCCCACGTAAATTTTGTTGGGGTCCAAGCCGGTCAAAATTACTCTGTATAAGGTGAAACGGCAAAGTCGTCGGTGTCGCTAGACCCCGACACGTGAATGTAGCTTCGCCACTGCTCCCTCGAGTCGCGCCCGCGGCGGCGCAGCTGGGGGCTCTGTCGGTGCTCCCCCCCGGCTACCTGGCGTGGTAGGTACGCCCCTGCCTCCGGATTGCTGGACAACCAAAGAGGCGAGGTATTTCACCAATTCCTGATATTTGTGTTTCAATGCAATGGAAAATAGCAGAGATTAGTAGATTTGTTGACTTTTTATTCCCTACGATTTGTAGGCTAAATCATAGATAATTGAAACTTGTTGTCAGAGTGCGATCATTTTTTACTTGCCAAACAGTGGGCCAAAATCATGGTAGCAAGGTAGAATTTTGCTAACCAAGGTTATTGACATAAATAGCTTTGGGCTACTGCAGCTAGTTGATTTCTGCCCTGTTCGCTTAGCTGATAAGCCATGGCTGAAAGTACTGTTGGCTAATTTGGTGTGAGAGAAAAATATTGTTCGTTGGCTGAAAAAGTATGGCTTATAAGCCAAGCAAACAGGGCGGTCATTTGTTGAGCATTGTTTGTGGGGTTCTAAACAATACATAACTTTATGGCGTGATTTGGAGAATGACTTGGTGGAGATAAAATCTAATGAAAATTTGTTAGACTGGTTTCTAATCAATGCAGGGAAAGGATTAGCATGCATCAATGCTCAGATAAATGATTTTGAGGGCCCCCTGTAATTTTCTACAACAAAACGAAGGTTTCACCCTACTGTGAGGGTTGGTGTGCTCCTAATTGAGGATGGCAAGTGCAAGTGCAACTGGAAGAGGAAGAGGAAGGAGAAGGGAAAGAGGAAGGAGTTCAACAGAGGACAATAATGAGACAATGTATGTGATTCATGGCTGCTGTTTGTTACTATTTTTCTAGCAAATTTCAGCGTTGCCACCTATATTATCTTTCTTTTACTTTGTTCTTGTGAAGTGCAAGTGGTAGAGGAAGGAGAAGGGGAAGAGGGTCAGAAGAGGCCAACAATGAGACAAAGTAAGACAAGCCACCATTGCTTCTCTTTACTACATATTGTACTAACTTTACTAACATAGTTATGCTCTTTTTTCATATAAAGTACGAGTGCTTCAGGAAGGATAATAGAAAGGAGGGGAACAAGAGCAACTTCTAGGAGGCTTGCTACTTTGTTGGATTTCAATATTTGATATGTAGCTCAATATTAGTTGCCTAGAAAACTCACTACTAGTTCCTACTTTTGTTTGACATGTCATTTAGACCTATATGTTGGTGTTTGACATGCATGTTATTTGGACCTCTATGTTGACATCTAATATGGTACTATGATGTCATGTTATATGGATCTGGTTTGTTGTTGTTAATGCAATATGTGTGAAATTAATTTGTTGTGTGATATTAAATTCTGTTTATATGGATTGTCAGTTGAAATATTGTCGAAATTTTCTAAAAATTATGTATACAAAATGTCAACTTGATGATCTAAAACAGGGGTAAAAACACAAATATCATAATAAAACAGGGGTAAAAACACATGGATAAAGTTATCATTTTGTCCAAAAGTTAACACCATTAGAGGTACTTAATAGATCAAGGGTAAAGTCTTCCTTCGTTTTGAAAAAGCAAGGGTAAAATCACAAAGTTAAAAAACAACGGTGTAAGGAAAATGGACCCTAGGCCCATTTACTTTAGATTTTGGTGTTTGATGACCAACACAACTAAATTGGACTAATGAATTTGCAGGTGATTGTTTTATAGTTTAATAGGGTGCAAGACGTGGCTTGGACAAAGGCGACGTGATGATCCAATGATCAACACCTTAAGCAAGACCCTAGAAGCATAAGAGAAGACTCAAGATATCAAGCAAAGTCTAAGTATGAAGATAGGAACCAAGCCGAACGCAAGATCGCGAAGAAAATGAGCTCATAGAGGTGACTGGACACTGGACCGGACGCTAGCGAAAAGTGATCAGACGCTCCGATCAAGAGGCTCGGCAATAGTAGGCGTCAGCAGCAGCGATCGGACGCTAAACAGTAAAGTGACCGGATGCACTGATGTCACTATTCATCCCCAGCAATAGACTTAGCACTGACCGAACGTTGGCGGCAAATCGATCGAACGTAGGACTGCAGTGTTTGATCGAGTACAGAGAGGTTCTAGAGCGGCGAAATTGCAACCGGATGTGTCCGGTGGCATGTGATCGGACGCTGGCAGCGTCCGATCAGTTGATCGTGGCTCTAACGATCGGGATGACTGGACGCGTCCGATCAGGACGACCTGAGCGTCCGGTCAGTAGCAGAAAAGCGGGATTTCGTCTCCAACGGCTACTTTCTCAGTGGGGCTTATAAATAGACCCCCAACCGACATTTGAGATATGTGGAGCTGAGGAAACATACCAAGGGTGCTAGTACACCATTTTAGTGATCTCCACTTGTATAGTGCTTAGTGATTCATTAGGTGATTAGCGTAGGTGCTTTTGCAAAGTGCTTAGGTTGATTAGACCACCGCTTATGCGCTTACTCTAGGTTTAGGCCTAGTGTTTAGTGAGGTTTGCATACCTCTTACTACGCGATGCTTGTGCGCACCATTGTTATACATCGGAGGGGCTTGTAGTCTTGCGAGATCACACCAACCGTGTTTGTGGTGTGGCCGCCACCGTGTATCGGAGGGAACAAGGCCCACGGTGTTTCGACCAGAAGGTTGATAGTGAAGACAGCGGGGAGCATCTAGGAGAGGCTTGCCGAAAGTTACGTCGAAGACCCACTTGCAGGTGGGGAAAGCCCGAGGCTATCCATGGAGTGACCCTATCGGGAGCTTGGCCCTTGCGGGGGATTCCTTGTGAGGGGCTCCAACGAGGACTAGGGGGAAGCTTGCGTGCTTCTCAATACCTCGGTAAAAATACCGGAGTCATCGATGGAAGTTTGCATATCTCTATCTTACTCTTTCACTTCTGCATTTATGTTGTTTACATTACTCCTTTTGCGGTAGAGATAGCAACACACTAGTAAACCCGTAGTTGCACATTTAGATAGTTTATCTTTTGCATAGGTTTTGCTAAGGTTGGAATTAGAGGCCATAGTTTAGAGTTAGAATTTTAAGTTGCCTAATTCACCCCCTCCCCCTCTTAGGCGTCATGGACCCCTTCAATTGGTATCAGAGCCGGTTGGCTCAATTTGGACATTTGGTTTAACCGGCGTTGAGCCGACGCTATTTAGAGTGGTTGGGATGGATATCTCTAGACCTTCGTACTTTTATGGCACTAACTTCCCTTACTACAAAGCTAGAATGGCTTGTCACCTTGAGGTGGTTGATTTGGATGTTTGTAGAGTGACTCATGATGGGATGAAACCCACTAAGAATCCCGATAAACTCACAAAGAGTGAAGAAAAAGAAATGCATTTCAATGCTAGAGCTAAAAATTACTTGTTTAAATCTTTTGGCATGTATGTGTTTAACCAAGTGTTCACTTTAAATACGGTGCATGAAATTTGGTTAAAACTTCAAGAGCTCCATGACGGCACATCTAATGTCCATGAGCAAAAACATTATCTATCTAAACAAAATTATGATTCCTTTACAATGAATGATGATGAGCTTGTTCGTGATATGTATTCTCGTCTGAATCTAATTATCAATGAGCTCCATTCAATAGGATTAACAAAGCTAGATGATGCAGACATCATGAGGAAGATCATCTCCGTGCTACCACAAAAGAAATATGCAAGCATCATCACCATCCTTCACAACATGGAGGACTTGAGCACAATGACCCCGGCCATAGTCATTGGCAAGATAGTGGCATTTGAAATATCACGCAAGATGGGTCAAGAAGAAGCCTCTTCACCAAGCAAAGACAAAGCTCTCACATGTAGTGAGAAAAACAAGATGAAGGGCAAGCTAATTATGACAAGCTCAAGCTCAAGTTTCTCAAGTAAAGATGAAGAAGAAGATGAGGATGATGATGATGATTATGATGAAGATTCAAGTGATGGTGATCAATCTTTCTCCTCCACCTCCGACCTTGATGAAGAATCAATCAATCTTATCAACAAGGTGGAGAAGATGATCCAAAGGCTCAATGTCAAGGGTGTGCCCATCTAAATTTAAGATATCATCTTCACCAATCATAGAAATGAGCAAAGAAAGAGAGAATGATGTGGATACGGCGAGTTGGGGCACTTTGTGGAAGTGTGTCCAAACAAGCCTACACCCAAAACAAAGAAGAAGGCGTGCAAGAACCAAGCCCTCACATCAATAAGGTCATGGGATGATTCCTCAAGTGAAGAAGAACACCATCACAAGAGGCGAGGCCGCAAGCACTCATCATCAAGCTCTTCTCGTGTGTGCCTTATGGCACAAGGTAACGAAAGCTTATCCTCTAGTGAGAGTGATAGTGATGATAAAATGCCTTCTTTATGATGAAGTTGTGCAATAAAATCTTAATTATGCTAAAGTTTGCAATAGTCAACAAAAGAAGCTCGAAAAATTAAAAGAAAAGCTAGATAGTTCACAAGAAGCATATAAAACTTTGCTTAAACAATATGAGACATTTGCTAATCTCAATAGTGAACTATCTACTAAAATTGAGCAACTTGAGGCTAGTGCAACAACAAATGCATGCACAATCAATGATGAGCAACTTGTAAAGAAAAATGAAAAATTAAAAGAAAAGTTAGCTAGCTCACAAGATGCTTATAAAAGTTTGCTTGCTAAAATGGAAACCATGTGCAAACATTATGATGAGCTAACTAATAAAGTTGCTAATCTTGAAGCCGTCGGTACAACCCCCACCAAGGCATCTAAAAAGAAAAGCTCTATATTTAACATGCCTAAAAAGGATGCTTCTACTTCTTGCAATGATTTATGTTTAGACTCACCCTTGTGCAACAAAGTTTGTGTTGAGAAAGTTGTTGCAGATACATGCACATAAGAAGTTGCAATGGAGAATGAGCAACTCAAGCAAGAAGTGGCTCGCCTCACCAAGGACTTGATTCAAGTGAAAGGCAAGACAAAGCAAGCCCAACTTCATCAAGATAGCACTATCAAGGGAGTGAAGAAGCTTGATGAAGGACAAACCATGGTTTGCTATGTGTGCCATAAGGAAGGCCACAAGTCCTATGAGTGCAAGGTGAAGAATGGGGGAGGAGCAAAGAAAAAAGAGAAAAAGCAAACAAGCAAGCTCTCCAACACCTACACTAACAAGGTGGACATAGAAGGCCTCCACATCTTATCTCTTGAAGAAAAAGAAAAATAATAAGATGGTGGCCATCAAGGTGAACAAGCAAGTCAACAATGGGGTCAAACACTTTTGGGTGCCAAAGGAAATCATTTCTAACATGAAGTGCACCATGAAGGTTTGGATCCCAAAAGGAAAGTGAGAAGTCCAATGGACTTCGGGGAATTTGGAGACTTGGCAAAGTTTGGGTGCATTTCATGGGGTGCATCATTATGGACAAAGTCATTGCCAAGTGGGTTAGTGAATACTATGGACCCAAATTCCCCTTCCCATGTTAGGTAACTAGATGTAATTTCTTTCAATTTGTATTTCCTACAAGTGGTATTTCTTACAATTGGTATCTTTTAGCATCTAGTTACTTTTCATGCCTAGATTTGCATTTGTATGCTTATATCTTTTGCCATGCATACACTAGGTATATCTTATGGAAGGCTTGCTTGGTTTCATTCTTAACCCTTGGAGCAAACCTATATGGTTTAAAATGTTTAGGAGCACGGCACATATCTTGTTTTATAATTGTTTATCTAATATGTGCTACAGTCCAAATTGTAGATAATTTCTCCCGAATATCACCTTCGAAAATGATTCTCACATTCATGTGATGTCATCTTTCAAGTGGTATGGTTGATTCTAAAATCAATGTGCATGCCTTCTACAAGTATTCCATATGTGTGTGCATAAATTTAGGGGGAGGTTACTCTATAAGTTGGATGCTTTGAGACAACACCTTTTCAAGCTTAACATGTGTGTAGTAGTCTCATTATAAGGAAAATGGAGTCCCCAGAGTTAAGCATCATACTTCAAATATCCACCACCTATTGCAAGTGGTAGAAATCAAATTGGTTTCCACATATGGTATTTCTAAACCGATATCATTATGTTGTTTTCACTTTGGTATTTATATGCTTTCTCCATGCATTATATAGATTAAACTTCCTTGAGCATTAATTTGCCAATTATGCATAAACTACATCCTCCATCATATGTATGCATATATTTAGGGGGGGCTTAGTCTGTGTAATGTGAGAGTCAAATTTTATGACCTATTCCACTTCACATACAAAGGATCACAAAGTTTGACCCTTCTTGTGCTACTAATGTCATCCTTTTCGGTGTTTGATTCCAAAGGGGGAGAATTTAGAGGACCAAAAGCAAGCATTAATTTATAGGACCAAAAGCAAGATCATAATAATTTACAAGTGGTAATGGTCTACAAGTGGTAATGGTCTGAGAAAGGAAGGATAGTAGATTATGGATTAGTCTATGTAATGGTGAGAATTTATAGGACCAAAAAGCAAGGATTAAACCCATAATACCACATGGGGACATTTGCAAGGGCAAGATAAGCTTTCAAGTGGTATCTTTTAGTCTTACAAGCAGTATCTTTTTAACCTTGCCTTTTTGCATTGCATCCTAGCAAGTAGATAGTTTTTAAATTCTAAATTATTATTATTTGCTTGCTTTGGTCGTGTTGTTATCAATCACCAAAAAGGGGGAGATTGTAAGGAAATTGGACCCTAGGCCCATTTACTTTGGATTTTGGTGTTTGATGACCAACACAACTAAATTGGACTAAAGAATTTGCAAGTGATTATTTTGTAGTTCAATAGGGTGCAAGGCGTGGCTTAGACAAAGGTGACGTGATGATTCGATGATCAACACCTTAAGCAACACCCTAGAAGCACAAGAGAAGACTCAAGATATCAAGCAAAGTCCAAGCATGAAGATAGGAACCAAGCCGGACGCAAGATCACGAAGCAAACGAGCTCACAGAGGTGATCGGATGCTGGACCAGACACTGGCGAAAAGTGACTAGCGCTCTGATCAAGAGGCTCGGCAACAGTAGGCATCAGCAGCAGTGACCAGGCGCTAAACAGTAAAGTGACCAGATGCACTAATGGTACTGTTCATCATCCCAACAACAGACTCAGCACTGACCGGACGCTGACCGCAAATTGACTGGACGTAGGACTACAGTATCCGATCGAGTACAGAGAGGTTCCAGAGTGGCAAAATTACGACCAGACGCGTCCGGTGGCATTTGACTGGACGCTGGCAGCATCCGATCAGTTGATCGTGGCTCTAATGGTCGGGGTGACTAGACGCGTCTGATCAGGACGACCTGAGCATCCGGGTCAGTAGTAGAAAAGCGGGATTTCATCCCAAATGTCTACTTTCTCAATGGGGCTTATAAATAGACCCCTAACTGGCCATTTGAGATGTGTGGAGCTGAGGAAACATACCGAGGGTGCTAGTACACCATTTTAGTGATCTCCACTTACATAGTGCTTAGTGATTCATTAGGTGATTAGCGTAGGTGCTTTGCGAAGTGTTTAGGTTGATTAGACCACCGCTTAAGCGCTTGCTCTAGGTTTAGGCCTAGTGTTTAGTGAGGTTTGCATACCTCTTACTACCCGGTGCTTGCACGCACCATTGTTCACTACAAAAAATCGGGGCTTGTATGACAAACTGGAACTGTCATGTAAAGTACAGAAATTGTCATAAAAAGTACTTTATGACGAAAAAGCAGCGTCACGCCGGTCGTCATATAACGACCGTCACATAATGTACCTCATGACGATTTTATGGGCCACCGTCACAAAATGTCAAGACCTTTTGTGACGGTAACGTTCTATCGTCACCTATTGTTACCTTTTATGACGACTATAACTGTCACATATTGTTTAGTCAACGCATCACATAATGTACGAACCGTCACAAATGGTACGTGGGAGGACAGGTTATTATGACAATAGGGTAACGTCAAATATTGTGAGCCCAACATTTCCAGCCTAGGCCCATATTATGGGCTGACCCAATTGAAACAATAATAAACCATATAACCAATTCCATAATATCATAACGACCATACAAAGGCGCATGTTCCAGAATACATGTTTCCATACAAAATTACAACAAAAACATGAACACAAAATGATCCAGCCAACTAAACAAATTCTAGCAGCTAGCGTCAAGTTCCAGCCAGCACCTAGAGCCAAGTTCTTGCACCAAACAAGTTCTAGCCAGTAGCCAACAGCTAGCGCCAAGTTTCAGCCAACAGCCCAGCAAACAACGCCCATGACCCTATGTGTTATCTGAAAAGAAACAATGAAGTGGAAAAATGTACTATGCAAATGCTAACTAAAAGAATCACACTTTCCAATTGTTGGCATATTCAATTGTGTTTGAATGATCTAGATAAAAAAATTTAAGTGAATATTGGTTAGCAAATTTCACTAAATAAATCACAGGACAGATCAAAACATGCAGGTATGTCATACGACTTTTTATCCTGTTTGGCTAAGCAATAAGTTGCAGAAACACACAATACTATTATATTGTAAAGAAACAATTCTTTGCATCATTCGAGCAAGAGGCAAATTATCATGGCCAAAGCAGCATATCCTTCAATGGTATTATCAATCAATTTATTTGCATTTCTACATAACAAGCAGAGCTTGTCACTACAAGCAGAAAAAACCAACAATATTCAACATGACACTAGACTTCTGTTACCACACAAATTTAGCAGACTTGGTGACTTACGAGCTAATTCCAGCTGTAATAGAATTTGGGAATAGACCTGAATCAATATACACATCTATTACCACACAAATTTGTAGTAAAGCAGCAAGACAAATGAAGGAAAATGTAAAATAACAGATGTAATGAAATTTGAGGAAATAACTAGATCCATAAAGTAACCGTTAAAACCACACAATTTATATTAAAACAGGAAGATAAATGCAAGTACAGGGACAATGGACAGCAGTAGGCAATTGTGATTGACATAATAGAAGTACTCAGTAGGGAAATCTTTGAAGCTGCAAAGTTACACCCAACTAAATAATGCAAAGATAGAAAGTCACGGTGACACCACTTGCTTGATTCATTCTAGAATCATTTCTTTCTTTCTATTGTTCCTTGCAAAGTTCACCTAAATGGTTTCCCTATATTGGTTAGAAAAATTACTTCACTAAATATGAAAGAAACTAGCAGGTACCCCCGTGTTTCGCACGGGCCAGCAAGGTGGAATTATAGCACATCATATTATACACATGAAACAAAAAGATCAGTAACATTAGTTACATATATGGGTCATCATTTGAGCCCGTCGTAGGATAATGTTAGCATAGTACAGGGTTGTCTCAGTTGGACATGGATACTCATTTCAGCATGGGTGAAAGAACTTTCAATGTTTGGTGAAGTTGTGCACCTGTCGAGCGATATGTTCCATCAAACTGATGAGTAGGTTGAGGAAGAAGACATCACTGAAGAGCTGGAACTGTGCAGGAAGATTTTGAAGTATGTAGTTTAGTTGACAAAAAATCGATGGATACATATATTTGCAAATCGAAGGACAATATAAGGAAGATTTTGAAGTATGTAGCATGTAACATTATATCAACATTTAGTAGTTAGTGTACCTATTCCAGCAAAAATAGGCTTTGTCATAGTGAAGTGTTATCATATAAGCAGTGAGCCATTTAGTAGGGTGGTTAGGATAATTCACAAACGTAATAGGGTGACAATGAATCTGTTATAAACCACTAAAAGATGCAGCGGCGTAATACATAGTGGGCAAGCATGGAAATGCAAAGTGTTTAGTTAGCAGGCATAATACAACAGCGGCAATAGATGGAAATTTTTTCTTATGTAACAGGCATGATACAAAAGCGGGATCTGTAGAGACCTTTATTTTTGGTCAACATCAGTGTATGTGAGAAGTACGTTCCCTCACACATATCTCCACATTTCACCTAGAGCAATTGGCTGTTGTGTACTATGCAAAAGCTGTTTAAAAATGCAAAGGGGAATTTGTAGAAGGCAAGACATGGAGGTTTGTTTTGATAAATGGTGCGGAAGATATTATGAACGAATCATGAGTCAACAAAATAACCTTGTAAGAGGAGTCACGCTGTCGCTGTGGATTATGGAACAATTATCTGGACAGACCATGTAGCCTATGCATGCCTTAGATTAACCTAAAATATAGCAAGCATTGTGTGAGGGACTAATTAATTGTGGTGAGGTCTTTTTGAAATCAAAGCTGTGCAATGGGGGTACTTGACTGAGAAGAATGGATGGACACATCTGGTGTTTGCAGTTTGGTTCAGGCCAGAGCAGGGGAAACAATGAGATTATGGTGTACCTCGTACTAGAAGCGTGGAAGGCCCCGACGCCAGGATCTGGGGCTGAGAGGAACAGAGACTGGTAGGAGAGCCGCCAGCCGCCGTGCAGCGCAGCCGTCACCGCCGCAAGGCAGTGGCGGAGCTACCGAGGAAGTTGCGCCCGAACTCCATCGCCTGGGAGCGGTCGAGGAAGATACGCCCGTACGCCATCGTCTCGGCAGGACGTGCGCGAGCGTGGACGTCGGTGGTCGCTGGGGTGCTGCTGCAAACCAGCCATCGCTGTCGCTTCCTGCTCCTAGGACGCACGCGCCATGGATCTTGTTGATCCTGCACAGTGAGGATGAGAAAGAGGAGCAGGTGTTGGGGCCAGGCTACTCGGTGGGGAGGCTTCCCCAGGACCTCACGCACATGCTCCTCTGCGCCACCCATAACCGGATCGAGGCCAAACGTCCTCCTCCACGCAGCCGATGGCCAGATCGAGGCTGGGCGCCCTCCTCCATGCCGCCCTTGGCTGCTCACAGGAGAGGGGTTATGCTGAGGACCAGGGCCATGGCGGCGCAGCTCGCAGGCAGCCATGAGATGCAGGTGGCGGTGCTAGTGGGATGTGGGATCGAGGTGTGGTAGGGTTTGCTGATTGGGGATAGTCGGAGGAAGTGGAGGCGCAGGAGTAGGGTGCCGTGATGCAGGGAGTGGATACGGGGAGGGATGGGTAGGGTTTCTGGAGTGTTTTTATTTGGGACCTGATGTATCTTGGCCGTCCGTTTTGATCTAATGGCCAAGCACGTGGGAGGGTTGGGTTTGGGCTAAATGTAATGCTTATTCTGGAGCCCTACGTGGCCCAATATTCATTTGTTTTTTTATTTTTCTATTTTCAAAGCAGATATGTTATATAAATATATTGAGTACCAAATGAATACAAATGAAAAAGTTGTAAATACAAAAATTATAGGATAATAACAAATTTCAAATAAAAAATATGTCAACAATATAACAATTGTTCACAAAATGACACTTTGAAACTCTACTGTTTACTAACACTTTCTCAAATGGAAAAATGACCTATATAAAAATTGTAGATATTGATGAGTTCTAACACCTTTGTATTCAAAAGTTTTTCATCTGAGGTCATTTAGTGTCTCGTTTGACAAAGTTTGACGAAGTCAAATTTTAAATTTAAAAAAAATGACACTTTGACACCAGTTTTTGAAACTCTAAATGGTTTCAAATAGAAAAGTCATGAATACCAAGTTTGTTAAGCTCATCAAGATCTACATTTGTTGTTTTGGTCAACTTTTCATTTGACAAAGTTTGAACCATTCAAATTTTGGATTTTTAAATTTTGACTGCTCCAACCCAGTTTTCGAAACCCTAGATGGTCTCAACTAGAAAAGTCATGAATACCAAGTTTGTACAACTCATCAAGATCTACAATTGTTATATGGGTCATTTTTGCATTTGAGAAAGTGTTAGGAAAGTTTAGTTCTAAATTGACAAGTCCCTCGTATAGTTTCATAAACTCTATGTGAGATTCATGATTTTGTGACTAGTGTTTACTAACACTTTCTCAAATGGAAAAATGACCTATATAACAATTGTAGATATTGATGAGTTATAACACCTTTGTATTCAAAAGTTTTTCATCTGAGGTCATTTAGTGTCTCGTTTGACAAAGTTTGATCAAGTCAAATTTTAAATTTAAAAAAAATGACACTTTGACACCAGTTTTTGAAACTCTAAATGGTTTCAAATAGAAAAGTCATGAATACCAAGTTTGTTAAGCTCATCAATATCTACATTTGTTGTTTTGGTCAACTTTTTATTTGATAAAGTTTGAACGATTCAAATTTTGGATTTTTAAAATTTGACTGCTCCAAACCAGTTTTCGAAACCCTAGATGGTCTCAACTAGAAAAGTCATGAATACCAAGTTTGTATAACTCATCAAGATATACAATTGTTATATAGGTTATTTTTGCATTTGAGAAAGTGTTAGGAAAGTTTTGTTCTAAATTGACAAGTCTCTCGTATAGTTTCATAAACTCTGTGAGATTCATGATTTTGTAACTAGTGTTTACTAACACTTTTTGAAATGGAAAAATGACCTATATAACAATTGTATATATTGATGAGTTCTAACACCTTTGTATTCAAAAGTTTTTCATCTGAGGTCATTTAGTGTCTCGTTTGACAAAGTTTGACCAAGTCAAATTTTAAATTTAAAAAAATGACACTTTGACACCAGTTTTTGAAACTCTAAATGGTTTCAAATAGAAAATTCATGAATACCAAGTTTGTTAATCTCATCAAGATCTACATTTGTTGTTTTGGTCAACTTTTCATTTGACAAAGTTTGAACGATTCAAATTTTGGATTTTTAAAATTTGACTGCTCCAAACCAGTTTTCGAAACCCTAGATGGTCTCAACTAGAAAAGTCATGAATACCAAGTTTGTATAACTCATCAAGATATACAATTGTTATATAGGTTATTTTTGCATTTGAGAAAGTGTTAGGAAAGTTTAGTTCTAAATTGACAAGTCTCTCGTATAGTTTTATAAACTCTATGTGAGATTCATGATTTTGTAACTAGTGTTTACTAACACTTTTTCAAATGGAAAAATGACCTATATAACAATTGTATATATTGATGAGTTCTAACACCTTTGTATTCAAAAGTTTTTTATCTGAGGTCATTTAGTGTCTCGTTTGACAAAGTTTGACCAAGTCAAATTTTAAAATTTAAAAAAATGACACTTTGACACCAGTTTTTGAAACTCTAAATGGTTTCAAATAGAAAATTCATGAATACCAAGTTTGTTAATCTCATCAAGATCTACATTTGTTGTTTTGGTCAACTTTTCATTTGACAAAGTTTGAACGATTCAAATTTTGGATTTTTAAATTTTGACAGCCCCAAACCAGTTTTCGAAACCCTAGATGGTCTCAACTAGAAAAGTTATGAATACCAAGTTTGTACAACTCATCAAGATCTACCTTCTTTGTTTTGGTTATTTTTTCATATGACTTTGTTTGAATAGTTTGAATTTTAAATTTCAAAATATTAGAATTTCGAACATAATTTTAGGATACTAAGTAATTTCAAATGAAAAAGTCATCAACAAGAAGATTGTAAAGCTCATTGAGATCTACAAACTTCGTTTTGGTCATTTGTTCATTCGACAAAGTGATAGTAACGTTGTTCACAAATTTTACAGATCTCTCTTATAGTTTCATAAACTATGAGAGAGATGTGTAAAATTTGTGAACAACGTTACTATAACTTTATCGGATGAACAAATGACCAAAATAAAAAGTGTAGATCTTGATGAATTATACAACCTTTATGTTTATGACTTTTTCATTTGAAATCATTTCGGGTTTCAAAATCTAGTTTGAAGTCGTTATTTTTTTAAATTTAAAATTCGAATTGGTCAAACTTTGTCACATGAAAAGATGACCAAAATCAATACATTAACTTGATAGATAATGATTTTAGAAAAATTTAGGAAAAAATCATCACATTTGGAGTTAATATGTGGGAGAAAGACTAGTTACAAGTTTTAACCAGAAATTAAAAAGAGAAATCGTTCTTGTTCATGATGAACAAGTGATTTATAAATTAAAAAAAAGAAAGAAAAAGAAAAAGACATCTCTCGGGCCTTCTATTTTAGGCTCGGCCTGCCTCCTTCCACCTGGGCCCCCTCTACATTTTTGCATGGGCCTAGGCCAAGCTCCGAGCCCAACTGTCATGGGTCAAGGCTCCACCTCGTACTGGGGTATTTTATGACATTGGGGGTCGTCATATTTGATAAAACATTCAGTGACGGTCTACTGTCGTCATATAAAAACTGTCTAAATCGTCAAAAATTCACAACCGTCAACCAACTCCTGCCACTTGATAATTTGTGATGAAACTTGCTACCTTTATGTGACACAAGAAACGATGTCGTCATAAATACTTTTGGGTCTCATAATTTTATGACGACACATAACTTTTCGTCATATTATGTTACATTATATGACGAAAATAGGCCTCGTCATGAGGGATTTTGTCATAAAAAGAAGAATTTTTCGTAGTGGTTGTATATCGGAGGGGCTTGTAGTCTTGCGAGATCACACCAACCACGTTTGTGGTGTGGCCACCACCGTGTACCAGAGGGAACAAGGCCCACGGTGTTTCAGCCGGAAGCTTGATAGTGAAGATGATGGGGAGCATCTGGGAGAGACTTGCCGAAAGGCATGTCGAAGACCCATTTGCGTGTGGGAAAAGCCTGAGACTATCCATGAAGTTACCCGATCAGGAGCTTGGCCCTTGCGAGGGATTCCTGGCTAGCGGCTCCAACGAGGACTAGAGGGAAGCTTGCGCGCTTCTCGATACCTCGGTAAAAATACTAGAGTTGTCGACAAGAGTTTGCATATCTCTACCTTGCTCTTTAGCTTTTGCATTTATGTTGTTTACATTACTCCGTTTGTGGTAGAGATAGCAACACACTAGTAAAACCGTAGTTGCATATTTAGATAGTTTATCTTTTACATATGTTTTACTAAGGTTGAAATTAGAGGCCATAGTTTAGAGTTAGAATTTTAAGTTGCCTAATTCACCCCCTCTTAGGCGTCATAGACCCCTTCAATTGGTAAAATCACAATTTGGCTTCAAAATAGGGGTAGAAACGCTTAAGCCCCTTCTTGTTTTGCCTATGAAATCAAATACAAAAGGAAATTTCCTACGTTTTTTGTGCAGACAATTTCTATGAACCAAAGGATGCTATAGTGACTAAATCCATAGGAATGTCAATCCTATATTTTTCCTACAATCCAAAGGAGGCCTCAGGACTGATGAAGCATACAATAGTTCGCGGAAGTCTTCAAATTTTAATTGTGAGTTATTTGGTTTAGCTGTGGCCTATGAAAAAGCTTGAGCTGTGTGCTATTACAAAATTGTAAGTTGAAACAAATATGAAAAATATTCCCTCTCTTTATCTACCTTGAAATTGCTATAAAACATCTCTCTATTTTCATCTGTTTGGAAAAAGCTGAAAGACAAACATGGTATAAGATTCTACGAAAATTGTGCTATATGAAGTCAGCTACTTCTGGAAAAAACAACAACTTCAAGTTGCACTCATTTGGTTGGTTTTCTGCTTTTTAAGTAGCAGAAGCACTTTTTACAAGTTGAACTGAACACAACCTAAGTAGCCCCATAAAAAAATTGTTCACAAAAGCACTCAAATTTTTTACTTATAAGACCATGTAAGCACCGAAATTTTAAGAACATGGTTGCATTTGGTTTGGGGAGACCAAGGTTCACCTGGTCCTCTATCAAGCTTCCAAGCCACAAGCCTGTTTCCAACGTGAGCGCTTGATCTCAAGCCGGCATGAAGACAAGGTGCTCTCAACACCTGATTCCACTAGAGTCGCTCTTCGTTGTTAGGTCGAGATGACCGACTAGAGGGAGATGAATAGTCATTTCTACATCTAATCACTTTGGCCAACCGATCAAAACAGTAGAATTGAACTCATCGTCTAGCCCTTACTTCACTCTTTACCTATTAACACTAACACCCTACAAAAAATCCTACAATGTAATTCTAAGATGTCAAGCTAGTGAGAGCTCGCCTAAACAATTTTAGCTTGTAAGGTCACACAAACCTATGCAACTAGTCAAATAAGCATGCACAATCTACACTAGTACTACACTAGCACTACTCAACTAGTCACACTACACAAGCTAACTAGTACAAGAGCAATTACACTAGCACAAGTATGAGCAAATAAAATAAGCAAGTGTAGGGATGCAAACCGAGCAGGATATAAATAGATGACATGATAATTTTTATCCTAAGGTTCAGTGGCTTGCCAACGACTTAATCCCCATTGAGGCAAGCCCCTAAGGTTATTACCGGTCCTTTTACTAGTGTTCACCCCACGAGGTGTGCACTAGACAAAAGCTCTAACACTTTCTCCCTCTCCCACACTCTCACTCAAGTTTGATTCACAAACTTTGGAGTGAGATTTTTTGTGCTTGTGACTCTAGGAGTAAGATCTATCTCTTGAGCACTTATGGCACCCGCCGGTGATTTATTTTTTGGTTTATTACTCTCTGGTTCTTAGAACCCTAGCCAACTAGGTATTGCCCGTTGAAGCACTCATATCTTGTTTATGAGATGCTCCATGAATTTCGTATTTGCCCACTTTGTTCTAGTTGAATTCCTGGCTTGATCTTTGTGTTTACTACGGAAAGAGGGGAGGTGAAAGTGACTCTAAAGAACTTTGTGGTTGCCTAAACAATGGAGATGTAGGCACAACATTATGGTGTGGCCGAACCCCATACAAAACTTGTGTCCCCGTGTGCTTGTGACCTTGTGATTGCATATCATGTACTTCCTCCATCTAGGAAAGAATATAATCATGGGAACAAGTCTAGTCAAACGGGTTTAAGTTTGACCAAATTTATAGTAAATAATATTATCTTTTATGTCTCTAAATAAATTTATTATGAAAATATATTCTATAACTAATCTAATACTCCCTCTATCCCAGTATATAAGGCATAACTGTTTTTTTCTTAGTCCCATTGAAAGGATCAAGACGCCCAAGAGGGGGGTGAATTGGGCCAATTCTAAATTTTCTTGCAATAAGTAAATCCTACGGTTAGCCCAATTAACCCCTTATGCCTAGAAAAGTGTTTCTATTAATCTAACGCACAACGGACTTGCAACCTATGTTCCAAACTTACTCTAGCATGGCAATTCTATGAATGTAAAAACAAGTATTAAATTGCTCAAAGTAAATGCTCAAAGTAAATAGAGAGAGGAACGCGACGATGTTTTGCTGAGGTATCGTTGAGTCGCCACTCCCCACTAGTCCTTGTTGGAGCACCCACGCAAGGGTGTAGCTCCCCCTTGATCCGCACAAGGATCAAGTGCTCTCTACGGGTTGATTCTTCGACACTCCGTCATGGTGAATCACCCAAAACTGCTCACAACTTGAGTTGGGTCACCCACAAGCTCCGCCGGGTGATCACCAAGCTCCCAATCACCACCAAGCCGTCTAGGTGATGGCGATCACCAAGAGTAACAAGCACAAACTCTCACTTGACCACACGAAGCCAAATGAGAACGGTGGATGCACACTTTGCTACTCTTGATTCACTAATGAGGCTACTCTCTTAGATTCTCAAATCTCAATCACCTCACTAGGACCTTGCTCTTCTTGGCACTCACAAACGTGTTTCTCAGCTGTTGGAATGAGCAAAAGTAACTCCATACACAAGTGGAGCTTCTATTTATAAGGCAGCCTAAAAAATGAACCGTTATATGCCTCTGTGGGGTGACCAGATGTTTTGGTCAGTTCAACCCGCACACCAGTGATTAAGTGTTGACCGAACGCTGGCAGGGTCCGATCACCACAGACCGGACGCGTTCGGTCGCATTAAACCCTCACTAGAACCTTACTATACTTGACCAGATGCTGAACCCCTAGGATCCAGTCAGTACTGACCGGTCGCATCCGGTCGCAGAATTCCTTCTCTAGAACCTTACTGGAGTTGACCGGACGCTGGTCCTCAGCGTCTGGTCACTCGACCACTCAGCGTCCGGTCGCACCGAACGCAATCACCTTGGTCAAATAAACTGATCGGACCCTGCAGCCAGCGTCTGGTCCAACTGGAGCCAGCGTCCGGTTAGCATTTGACCCTCCATTCACTTCCAACTCTCGAACATATATGAATGAAGTTTGCTCCATAGGATCATAGGGCTGTTGTGGAGCTACCTAGTGCTAGATTTAACAAGTGTGCACCACACCTAACTCACTAGACTCATCTAGGTCAAGCTACCCATCCATACCCCCTTAATAGTATGGCCAAAGGAAAAACAAAGTCCTAAACTACTCTAAGTGTCTCTCCAACTCCAATCGACACTTAGAACTAGTCATCCTTAACCTTGTCATCCATCCTTTAAAAACCGAAACAATTTCCATCATAGGGGCATGACCACCTTGATTGCCCAATTGATCTCTATTACCGTGACCTAACTTAATTGCCTCTACAAAATACACATTAGTCATAGTAATCTTGTATTGTCATTAATCACCGAAATCCAACAAGGGGCCTAGATGCTTTCAATCTCCCCCTTTTTGGTGATTGATGACAATACTACCTCGAGTATGTGAAAGAGTGAGGTTTTTGACTTGCTTGGTTCATATAAGCTTTTATCAATAATAACAAAATAGTTAGGCAAGCTTATATGACCCAAGCCAACACGATGTACTCAAAAGATATGAAATAAGCATGAGTACAAGTGGTGAAGCTCATTTGCATCGGAGTAAAGCGCGGAAGCAAAAACAAATGAGCATAACACAAGTGATATGACATGTAAAGGAATTCAAAGTAGAGAACACACATGTCAATATCACAATCACGTAGATATCACTATCACATAGATATAATAGTATGCATGAAAGTAAACACACGGATGCATAATAGTAATAGTGTATCACACAAATAAAACTCCAAATGTATATATAGTAGACTAAAGGCTAACTAAGCTCCCCCTAAAAGTCGCTCCCCCTGAGTCTACATACTCGAACCCTCTCCCCCTTTGGCGTCAAACACCAAAACCTAATGGTCGGTCGGTGGGGCTGCAGCGAACGAGTCGGGCACTGAGGTATGAGGGGCAAGCTGGAACTGGGCGCCATCATCATCTGACCCTGAGCTCTGTACCAACTGACCCTCTATGGCTGGAAGCATCGCTAAAGAGGTCTAGGTCTGAGCTGGGGTAGGTGCTGCCTGTGAAGCTGCTGGTATGTCTGTCGTAGGATCTGAAGATGCGACAGAAGAAGGGAACCTCTAAGTAGTCACGGCGACAGGAACTGCTGTAGAAGGACCTGGGGCATACATATGTGGTGGTGTAGGCATCCCTATAACCTCGCTAAAAGATGCTCCAAGACTCCTGGAAACTGATGTGTCAGGCACAAATAGTGAGGGTGACTGATCCGGAGTGAAGCCCGTCTAAAGTGGTGTGAACTGCGGGGCTACCACTGGCAAGGATAACCACTGGGACACATGTACTGTGGGAGAAGCAAACGGAGGTGGAGGTTGTCTCTAACTCTGAAGCCCACTGGGCTGTACTGCTGGAGTTGTCATAGTGGTAGTAGGCTGACCAATCTAGGGCGAAGGCTGTGGCTGTGGGGCCCCAATGGCTGTCACTACATGCTGCATGAATCCCAAAAGTTGCTGCTACATGAGTAACTACTGCTAATGCATCTGTTGCTGCTGCTGCTGGAGGACCTGCTGTTGTCTCTGGAACTCGTCCTGATGAGCCTGAAACTGTGCAAAGTTGGCAGCGGTCTCCTGAGCCTGTCTAGCTTGATCCTGCTATATTCGCTCAAGGATAGCAATCAAAGCGAGGTCCGTCTGTGGTGCAGGTGGAGCGGAGCTAGAACTGCCGGCCTCTGCATCATGTCTGCGTGGAGGCATCTAAGGAATAGGCAGATAGTCGTCATCCGAACTATCACTAGACTCGCTCCTCTCCTCCTGAGCCTTAAGCTGCTCCTCAGTAGCAGCTATGCCTCTGATAATCTCATCCTACTGAGCTGCGGACTCTAGTACATCTGGATGATGATGAGACTGAGTGGGTGCTTATGGAGTGCTATGCCTGATCCTTTGTGCCATGTTATAAGCTAGAAACTCTATGGTGGCACCTCTGTACTCTACAACCATCTTTGGTGTCCTAACTTGCACGGCCTTGAGAATAAGGAATGTGATCCAATGTGCATATGGAAGCTGCCTACGACCCTTGAAGCCCTCAGCTATAGTATCCTCCATCTCTGATAGAAGGAGGTCCCAAATATCAAACACAGTCTGCTGCATCAGGGCGCTGAGGAGCCAAAGCTGGAGGCGAGTCAAACCCTCTCAGTATCCCATCCTAGGAAGTAGTGTCCTCCTAATGATAGCCTCTAGCACTCTAGCTATAGGAGTAAGGTCACTGGGGTTCCTCCTCGACCCCTCACCAAAGGGCTCCTTGAAGCAATGGCGCACAAGATCTATAGGGGGCACCATACCACCATGAGGGCGCATGGGAGGCTCTTGCTGTCCATAACATACCTCATGTAACCTGACAGGCTGCTCCTATAACCTCAGTATCTCTCTAGCCCTCTGACTCATCATCCTGTAGTCTCTACCTCTGAATGTAAAGTGTATAAAGTTATTATGCGGGTCAATGTAGAGCGAGACATAGAACTACCGAATCCAAGATGGTACATACAATCATGTCTGGCCAATCAGATCTGTCAGCCCCAACAGATATGCAAGGTAGGGGTGAATGTGCTCTCCAGCTGCTGTGACTATAGCCTCTATGTTGCAGACCCTCTAAGATCTAAAGACTGCTCCACTGTTCAGATAGGCATTATAGAAATCCTCCTGCAGTGGCGTGTAGAAACCGTCTGCTGCTCTCTCATCCCTCCTGGGTGGAAACCACACATCAAACTCCATGAAGCGAAGCTGCTGAACCTGTTTGGCTATGGCGGCCCTCAAGTCAAGGTGGATCACTGGAGGTGGACCCTGTGGTCTAGGTGGTGGACATGATCCCCTCCGCTATGTCGGCGGCCTCGGTGAGACTAGAACACGGGTACGACCAGAGCGGCATAGCTGTGGTTGGGGTGCCTGCTCGGTCTCCTTAGCCTCCTCAGCCCTCCTGAGTCTGCTGTGACGGCTGTCCCTCCTGTGTCTCCTGAGCTGGCTGAGGCTCTGCTGGTGGGGGTTGCTACTGTGACTCCTATTGTAACTCCCTCTGAGGCTAAGGATCCACAACGGGAAGACGTCATCCTACCATCATGATAGTCCTAGGTGGACTACCATGAAGACTCTTAATCTGCTCAAGTCTGCCCTACACCTCTGGTGACAGATGATCTGCAATGACAACTCCACTGTAGGCACCTCTTCTCTCGGCACGCTCTATGGCCTCTACAACTGCTGCTGCTCTCGCTGTCTCTACATCATGGTACTTTCGCTTCTTTGATGCAACCTTATTTGTTGCCTTGCCTTTAGTACCTGTGGGCAAGTGAGGCAGAGGCCTCCGATCATCATCTCCTGGACCACCACCAACATTCTTGGTGCAAGCCATCTGATCTGACTAGAACTACTGCCGCTGATAAGATCAACTATCCACTGACACTTTCGAGGCTTGGCCTCGATCCGTACTCGTAAGCTTGGCTCCAAGTTGACTATCAACTGTCACTAACACCTTAACGGCACCGACTTACTGCACGATGGAATAGAAGGATATACAAGTAAATATGATATATCTAATAGATGTGAAACCCTATGAGAGCAAGCAATGTAGGTACGAAATAGAAGCGAGTGGCTTGCTACCTGACGAACCGGTGATCCGAGAAGAAGAGAAGCGACCAGCGAGGAACCATTGACTCGGCTAGGGTTAGGGTTCTGACTCGACAAAGATTGGCGACACAAGCGGTGAATCAACGGCCAAGAGGATGAAGGACATGAGCTCGGCGATTAGGGCAAGTGCAATGGCAATGCTGCTGTGGTGGAGCTTGGTTCGGTGGAGGGCAGCGCTGGTGAGGCTCTGGCGGCGTAGGAGCAGGCGGTGGTGTGCGCGTGGGCTGGCGGCGGCGTGCGCGCTGGCGGCTAGAGACAGTGGTTGCGGTGACTCACAGCGGCTAGGGCATGGCGGATGCGGGACTAGATAGACAGCGCGTGGTTAAATAGGGTGGCCCCCAAGTTAGAAAAGGAAACGAAGATAAGAGTCCTGATGCTGCACGAAATCTACTGACCGGATGCTCCGGTGGTAGCGACCGGACGCTACCACCCAGCGTCCGGTCGATTCCAGAGAGGTCCAATTCCTCTAGAATCGTGACCGGACACGTCCGGTGGACATCGATAGGACACAGCCAGAGTCTGGTCAACTTAGCCTTTGTCTTCTTCACACGACCGGACGCTGAGACGTCATCTGATCGGACGCTGAAAGACAGAGTCCGGTCACTCCTTCGCAGCGAGTTCACCTCCTGTGAACTGACCAGACGCTGGAATGCAGAGTTCGGTGCAGCGTCTGGTCACTCTTTTCCAGCAAATCTTCAAAGTTCCTTCGCGCTGCCTGTTCCCAATCAAATCCCAACTTGAATAAGATCCAAATAGACACCAATTGGGACTGATGTGAGTGACCTCTCTCAAACCCTCAAGTTTTTCAAAATATTTTGCCTTAGGCTATAATTCTTTTTATGAAAATAGGCAATAAAAGGGCAACTGGAACAAAATGACGAAACAACATTCATGCATATGCAATACTTGTAAGTAAATCTAGTTGCTTGTCAAGTTTGATCCAAGGTTAAGCTTCTTCACACGCTTTTCGGTTGCTATCTTAACCATGTTAGACAAGCCCTATATGCATTATAAAGCGTTAAACATGTTGTATATTACAATGCAATGCAAGGGACAACACAAGCTCAACTTTTAGTGAAGTTGCTAAAATCAAGCACATTGAGCTCATTCCGCAATCTACAAAATGTAGCCTTATCTAGCGGTTTAGTGAAGATATCCGCTAATTGATCTTCGGTTCTTACACCTTTTAGTGATATATTATTTTTAGCAACATGATCTCTTAGAAAGTGATGGCGGATGTCTATGTGCTTGGTGCGAGAGTGTTGAACCGGATTATTTGCAAGTTTTACCGCATTTTCATTGTCACACAAAAGAGGTACCTTTTCTAGAACTACACCATAGTCTAGCAAAGTTTGTTTCATGTATAATATTTGTGCACAACAAGCACCCGTGGCAATGTATTCTGCTTCGGCGGTGGACAAAGCCACACTATTTTGCTTCTTGGAGGACCAAGACACAAGTGATCTACCAAGCAAATGGCACCCTCTAGATGTGATTTTTCTATCAACTTTGCAACCGGCATAATCTGAATCGGAATAACCAACTAATTCAAATATAGCTCCTTTGGGATACCATAGGCCAATGCTTGGTGTGTACTTAATATACCTAAGGATTCTTTTTACGGCAATTAAATATGTTTCCTTAGGATTAGCTTGAAATCTAGCACACATACACACACTAAACATGATGTCGGGCCTAGATGCAGTTAAATATAACAAGCTACCAATCATGGAACGGTAGAGAGTTTGATCAACCGTGTTATCTCCCTCATCTAGGTCGAGATGTCCATTGGTAGGCATTGGTGTCTTGATGGACTTACATTCATCCATCTTGAATCTCTTGAGAAGATCTTTTGTGTATTTCTCTTGAGAGATGAAGATGCCTTCTTTCATTTGCTTGACTTAAAAACCACGAAAGAATGTAAGCTCACCAATCATTGACATCTCAAACTCCTTTGACATCAATTCACCAAATTCTTTGCATGAGTCTTCATTTGATGATCCAAAGATGATATCATCAACATATACTTGACAATTGAAGATATGCCCATCAAGCTTCTTGGTAAATAGTGTGGTGTCGACCTTGATCATCTTGCTTGTTGCGGAATACCCACTTTATTCCAATGACTCTTGCACCTTTTGGTTGCTCTTCAAGAGTCCAAACTTCATTGTGAGTGAAGTTGTTCAACTCTTCATGCATGGCATTGATCCAATCTAGATTTTTAAGAGCTTCTTCTATCTTGGTAGGCTCATAGCAAGAGACAAAAGAGCGATGAGCAATAAATGAAGAAAGTTTTTGAGATCGAGTTATTACACCCTTTGATGGACTCCCTATGATGAGATCTTGTGGATGATCTTATATGAGAGGTGTATTTCTTCTATTGACCACTTGAGGGGGAGGTTGTGGAGCATCAACATCTTGTTCTTGTATCACCATTTGCTTATGGGAGATATGAGTATCTTCATTTTCTACTCTCCCATCTTTTTCACCATCTTATGGCACACTTGATGAAGAAGGTTGATCAATGACTTGTACATCATCTTCATCATCTTTTGGCTTGATGTCTCCCACTGGAATATTATTCATAGCCTTCCTCAATGGTTCATCACCTACATCATTAAGATTCTCATGTGCTCCTTGGGAGCCGTTAGATTCATCAAATTCCATATCATATGTTTCTTCAACCAAGCCGGTGGCATGATTAAATACTCTATATGCTTTGGACTTTGATGAGTAACCAACAAGAAAACCAATATCACAACATCTTTGGAACTTCCCTAGGTGTTGCCTCTTTTTGTAGATGTAGCATTTGCAACCAAACACCCTAAAAAAGAGACGTCTGGCTTCTTCCCATTGAGCAACTCATAAGGTGTCTTGCCAAGAAACTTTTGAAGGAATAGGCGGTTGGATGCATAACATGCGGTGTTGATTGCTTCCGCCCATAGAGCTTCGGGGGTGTTGTACTCATCAAGCATTGTTCTTGCAAGAGTGATCAATGTCCGGTTCTTCCTCTCAACTACATATTTTGTTGAGGAGTATAAGTTGCGGAGACTTCATGTTTGATTCCAACTTTATCACAATAAGCTTCCATATTTGTGTTGTCAAACTCTTTGCCATTATCACTTCTAATCTTCTTGAGCTTCACTTCAAATTCATTTTGTGCTCTCTTGGCAAACTTCTTGAAGCAAGATGCAACTTTGGATTTGTCATGAAGAAAGAATACCCATGTATACCTTGAATAGTCATCAATAATCATAAGACAATAAAGATTTCCTCCCAAACTCTTGTATGTTGTTGGTCCAAATAAATCCATGTGAAGGAGTTCTAGCACTCTTGTGGTTGACATGAAGGCTTTGGTTGGATGAGTATTTGCAACTTGCTTGCCGGCTTGATATGCACTACAAAGCTTGTCCTTCTCAAACTTCACATCCTTCAACCCTCTCACCAAATCATTCTTCATAAGCTTCTTGAGTGAGCTCATCCCAACATGAGCAAGTCTTCTATGCCATAGCCACCCAAGTGTTGTTTTAGTGAATAGGCAAGTCTTCAAATTTGCATCTTCGAAGGTGAAGTCCACTAGATATAAGTTGTTGTATCTAAATCCATTGAATATCACTTGATTATTATCTACCTTGGATACAACAACCTCCTTCTCGGTAAACAAGCATTGGAAGCCAAGATCACACAATTGTCCAATGGATAGCAAGTTGAAGCTCAATGAAGCAACATAAAGCACATTGGAGATGAAATGATCATTTGATATTGCCACTTTGCCCAATCCTTTAACCTTGCCCTTTGAGTTATCTCCAAATGTTATTCTCTCTTGTCCATCTACCTCTTCATCTAGTGAGGTAAACATACGAGGATCACCAGTCATATGTTGAGTGCAACCACTATCAATAACCTAATGACTTCCACCGGTCTTGTAGTTTACCTACACACAAGAGATTCAAACTTTAGGAACCCAAACTTGTTGAGGGCCCTTCACCTTCTCAACAAGTGACTTAGCCACCCAAATCTTCTTAGGCCTATTCTTGTTAGGGGGTCCTAAGAACATGACTTTCATCTTTCCACTAGAATCCTTTCTAAGCATGTAGTGAGCATTGAAGGCAAAGGGTCTAGCATGCTTAGGCAAGGGTTGTGGCGGTGGAGTTTGGCACTCATGAGCAAAGTGGCCTTCTTGTCCACACTCAAAACATCTCTTTGGCTTTGTCTTTGGCTTTGATTGTTGTTGTTGAACTTGAGCCTTCTTCTTCTCTACACTTGCCACATATCCAATGCCACTTCTATCCATCTTCATAATGGTGTTCATGAGTAGCTCACTTTGGAGATGCTTGCCTCTTGCAAACTTGCTCAATCCCATCTTGAGATGCTCTTTCTTCATCTTGAGCTTCTTGTTCTCTTCCTTGAGAATATCATTATTCTTCTCTTCCTTGAGCTTTTTGTTCTCTTCTTTGAGCTTCTTATTCTCAAGGATCAACTCTTCATCATGCTCAAGGATTTCTAGCACAATGGTGTTGTGGCTTTTCATCTCTTCAAGATCTTTCATGAGCTTTTCATTTGTATTCTTGAGCTTGACATATTCATCATAGTCATTACACTCAACCACTTTCTTGCCTTTGCCACTAGATCCTTGCTCAATGCTCTCATCAATCAAATTATCACATGATGTAGCTATATCAATCTTAACAATATGGTTAATAGCATCATGTGGCTCATTTGGCAAAAATTCTTGAGCAATAACAAGAGTATCATAATTGATCTTTAGAGTTGTATGTTTATCTTTTAGCCTGTTGTGGCTAGTGATGAGCTCATTGTGCACCCACTCAAGTTTATCATGTTTATCTTTAAGCTCTTTCTTAGAAGATTTGAGCTCCTTGAGTTTGGATGATATAGCATCATTTGTCTCTTTAAGCTCAACATTAGCCTTTTCCAATGTATTGCATTTTGCTAAGAGTGAATCATTTTTAGCTCTACTCTTTCTAATGATCTTAGTATATTGTCTTAGTATTTTGACAAGATCATCATATGAAGGTGAATCATCATCATCGCTATCACTATCATCATCACTAGCTTGCTCATCATCACTACTATCATCATTATTAGTTACCTTGCATTCACCCTTGGCCATAAGGCATAAGTGTGTAGAGGATGATGACGATGGTGGCGGTGAAGATGAAAGATCAATAGCAATGGCGGCCACCTTCTCATCTTCACTATCATCATCGGATGATCTACTAGATGAATCAATATCCGTGAGCCAATCACCGACGATGTAGGCCTTTCCACTCTTCTTCTTCTTGTGAAAGTCCCTCTTTTTGCCATCTCTCTTCTTGTATGGCTTGTTCTTCTTCTTCTTCTCATCTTCATCTTTGTTACTTGAGTCATCTTTCTTGCCCTTGTTCTTGTTCTTGAACTTGTTTTTCTTAGGCTTGGTGCATTGATGTGCTAGATGACCAAGTTCACCACAATTGAAGCAATCCATTTTGGAGATTGGCTTTCTTGTAGAGCTTGTGAAGAACTTCTTCTTCTTGCCGTCGAACTTGATGCCACTCTTGTTTAGTTTCTTTAGCATTTTTGTGGCTTTCTTCACCATGAGAGCAAGATCTTCATCTTCATCTTCTTCATCACTTGAGCTCTCATACTCAAGTCTTGCTTTGCCCTTATCTTGTCTAGCTTTGAATGCTAAGTCCTTCTCTTTCTTCTTGGTAGAGGATGAGCCATCTTGTGGCGTGATGTGCATGTACATCTCATGAGCATTGATCTTTCCCAAGATTTGTATCGGTGTAGCGGTGGAAAGATCACCTTGGTGTAGCACGATCACAATATGCCCATATTTGTCAATGGGGAGGACACTCAAGATCTTTCTCACAACGTCGGATGGTGACATTTGAGTAAGTCCAAGCCCATTGACTTCCTCTACAAGAATATTCAAACGTGAATACATCTCATTAGCATATTCTTTGGGAAGCATCTCAAATGAATTTAGCTTTTTAATCACAAGATGATAGCGTTCCTCACACTCACTCTTGGTTCTCTCATGGAGCGCACAAATGTCCGACCATAGTGCATGGGCGTCTTTGTGGTTCCTTATGCAGTTGAACACATCTTTGCAAATGCCTCTAAAGATGGTGTTTCGAGCCTTTGCATTCCACTTTTCATAATTAACCTCATCGCCTTGTAAATGTGTAGCATCCCAAGGTTTTGGGAAGCCTTGTGTGGCGGCTCTAAGTATACCAACGTCTAGAGCTTTACGCCTCCATGCGGATTTTCCAATATGGAAAGTCATCTCCCTCAAAGATAGGAGGAGGTTCATCCCCGTGAGACATCTTGTTCTAAGCGATTAAGCTTAAAAACGTGAGCACGAGGCTCTGATACCAATTGAAAGGATCAAGATGCCCAAGAGGGGGGGTGAATTGGGCTAATTCTAAATTTTCTTGCAATAAGTAAATCCTACGGTTAGCCCAATTAACCCCTTGTGCCTAGAAAAGTGTTTCTATTAATCTAACGCACAACAGACTTACAACCTATGTTCCAAACTTACTCTAGCATGTCAATTCTATGAATGTAAAAACAAGTATTAAATTGCTCAAAGTAAATGCTCAAAGTAAATAGAGAGAGAGAAACGCGGCGATGTTTTGCCGAGGTATCGGAGAGTCGCCACTCCCCACTAGTCCTCGTTGGAGCACCCACGCAAGGGTATAGCTCCCCCTTGATCCGCGCAAGGATCAAGTGCTCTCTATGGGTTGATTCTTCGACACTCCGTCGCGGTGAATCATCCAAAACCGCTCACAACTTGAGTTGGGTCACCCACAAGCTCCGTCGGGTGATCACCAAGCTCCCAATCACCACCAAGCCATCTAGATGATGGTGATCACCAAGAGTAACAAGCATGAACTCTCACTTGACCACACAAAGCCTAATGAGAACGGTGGATGCACACTTTGCTACTCTTGATTCACTAATGAGGCTACTCTCTTGGATTCTCAAATCTCAATCACCTCATTAGGACCTTGCTCTTCTTGGCACTCACAAACGTGTTTTTCAGCTGTTGGAATGAGCAAAAGTAACTCCATACACGAGTGGAGCTTCTATTTATAAGGCAGCCTGAAAAATGAACCGTTATGTGCCTCTGCGGGGTGACCAGATGCTCCGGTCAGTTCAACCCGCACACTAGTGATTAAGTGTTGACCGGACGCTGGTAGGGTCCAATCACCACTGACTGGATGCGTCTGGTCGCATTAAACCCTCACTGGAACCTTACTGTACTCGACCGGACGCTAAACCCCTAGGGTCCGGTCAGTACTGACCGGTCGTGTCCGGTCGTAGAATTCCTTCTCTGGAACCTTACTAGAGTCGACCGGACGCTGGTCCTCAGCGTCCGGTCACTCGACCACTCAGCGTCCGGTCGCACCGAACGCAATCACCTTGGTCAAATAAACTGAATGGACCCTACAGCCAGCGTTCGGTCCAACCGAAGCCAGCGTCCGGTTAGCATTTGACCCTCCATTCACTTCCAACTCTCGAACATATGTGAATGAAGTTTGCTCCATAGGATCATAGGGCTGTTGTGGAGCTAGCTAGTGCTAGATTTAATAAGTGTGCACCACACCTAACTCACTAGACTCATCTAGGTCAAGCTACCCGTCCATACCCCCCTTAATAGTACGGCCAAAGGAAAAACAAAGTCCTAAACTACTCTAAGTGTCTCTCCAACTCCAACCAACACTTAGAACTAGTCATCCTTAACCTTGTCATTCATCCTTTGAAAACCGAAACGATTTCCATCGTAGGGGCATGACCACCTTGATTGCCCAATTGATCTCCATTACCATGACCTAACTTAATTGCCTCTGCAAAACACACATTAGTCATAGTAATATTGTATTGTCATTAATCACCGAAACCCAACAAGGGGCCTAGATGCTTTCACCCATGATACAAGGCGCTTGCACTTTAGCTCCCGCATGCAGCAACTAATGTAGGACCAAATCTGACTCCTAGGCTCCCTCAGGAATGCATTTGTGCAGCATGCATGCATGAATGCTGGAAGCTAATTGGCTAGACCGTTTCTGCATGCACGCATGTGGCATCACAGTAAATTGGACAGAGAACCAAAACGCCTTTAATGTGTAGGAGTCAATTTACTTATTGGTCTTGGTGCCAAAGGGAGTTGCGCCTTCTATCCTGAGACGAAGTATTTGTTTTGTCAAATGGGTGTAAGTAGTTTTTTATATAATTGTAGTCAAAGTTTAAATGGTTTGACTCCTCGAATTGTGAGAATTGTATTTTTTTGTAGACGGAGGAAGTATTATTTATTGTGGTGGCCCTATCTATATCGTGTGTAGGTGTTGGAACAAATGACAACATGGAATCACTTTGTATTACTTCCCTAGACGTGTGGTAAAACAATTTGGTGTTTGAGCAATTTCAATTTCCTAACCCTAGTTAGCTCATTGCGCTCTTAAGACCCAAAAATTTGATCCTCACTGGAATTTCTAGACAAGTCCGAAAATTCCGACTGGGACTGAAAATTCCGGTACCGGTGATTTAATCCGCTATAAAGTTTTTAAAGTTTTAAATTACTCTTATTCACCTGCCCCTCTATGCTTGATTTATACCTGTATCAAAAGAACTTGAGAATGCTTGGGTTTGAATAAAAAGATGAAAGGAAGAGAGAAAGAATGAGCATACAAATTCATGTGTGAGCGGCTTGGCCTAGCAGCCGGGACTCACACATTTTCCTATAAAACTAAAACACATTATTACTTGTAAAATATCTTTTTCTAAAAAGGTTATTTGTTTTAAAAAAGACTTACTAGCGTCTGGACGTTCGATCCGAAGCGCTAGCATCGGACAGTGCCGCGCACGCAAGAGAAGTGGAGCTCGTGCTGCCTTTTTTTTGCCCGCCCACTGTGTAGGCCCTCACACCCGCGCTCGATTTCTCACGCGCCTGTCTGTGTCCGCTCGATGGCGTCCCAGCAGCGGGCCCGTGCCACCTGGACGTCACCCAGCAATTGCGATAGGTGGATGCGGCAGGTGGGTCCTATTACAATATGTGCAATACCAGATCTACTTTTGCAACACCCACATAAAACACTTGAAACATATGTCTGAAACAGCTGAAATACTTGCAACATATATCTTAAAACATTTGCAGAACACCTAAAAAACACTTGAAAGCCATTGCAAATATATACCACATTCAGATAAAATACTTGCAACATACGTATCAAACACCTGTAATGCTTGAAACATACGCTTGCAGCATGCATATATATGCAATATCCATGTCTACTTTTGCAACATACAGATAAAACACCTGCAAATACATCGGATAAAGATGAAATTGTTAGAGGAGTCAAGGGCCTATTGGGCCTTAGCCCATTAGGGTTAATTAGTCGCTTGCTTAGGGGCCAAGTCAGACCTCTCTATATAATGAGAGGAGATGTATCAATCTATAATCAAGGAAGAGATTAGAAGGAAATCCCTTCTCTCTTGCTGGCCGTGGGCAAAGCCCCGCGGCCGGCCTCCCCCAGCGCCCTTGCAGCCCTAGCCGCCGCCGCTGTGAACAGTACCCGCGGGTACTGTAGCGCCGCGGGTACTGTTCACTCCAACCGCCGTCGCTCCCCTCGACTCTCTCCTCTCAATCCTAGCAACCACATAACATCTGGTATCAGAGATCTCTGGTTCGATCATGTGGTTCGATCATGTCACCACCGTGCCCCCGCTGCAGATGGCCGCGGGTGCGTCGTCCTCCGCCGTGGGCGTCATGACGAACGAGCAGTTGACGGCGGCTGTCCTTGACCTCGGCAAGATGGTGGCCGGGATTCATGGGTTCCTGCTGGGGCCGCAGCCGAACCCACCGCTGACGTCCCAACAGCAGCTGCTGCCACCGCTTCCGGCTTGGATCGCCGGTTTGTCGAAACCCATCTACACGCCGCCCTCACTGGACAGCACGGACGCGGCGCCCTCGGCCTCCGCACAGGACCCGCCGCCGGCGTCGGTGCCCTCATCTGTGGGCGCGCAGTCGGCGGGCCTCGTCCTCGGCGTGCCGGTGCCTCCATTCACAGGTGCATAGCCGGGCGATCAGATCGCCACTGTGGCAGCAACCGTGCAAGTGGCGCTTGCGCAGAAGAGTGATTGTCAGTCTGCGACGGTGCGATTACAGGCTGCAGCACGCGGCCTCCTAGCGCGGCGCCGACTGCAAGAGATGCGCCGGCAGATGCATGAGGCGGCCTTGACGGCGATCGACCTCGGCAAGGGGGGGCACGACCTCACCCCGTCGAACGGCCAACAACAACCGCGCCGACCCGTTGCTGTCTCCAGGCGCGAGCATGGTGCTGTTCCCGCAGGCGGCGCACTCCAGTTCTATGGGAGTGATGATAGAAGAAGCGCACTCCTCTTTGTCGCCGGTGGAGACGCACTGCCTAGCGCTGCCGCGTTTCGCTGTCGGCCGCCACGAGGTCGTCTCCGCTGGTCGCTGTTGCGATTGATTCCAGACAGCCGTACCCGTGCAACCCTCTCGTTTCGATGGTCTCCATGGGATCCAGGCGGCTACACGAGCCTGTCCAGCACGCGGAGGGTGTTCGCCGCATCTTCAGGATTCAAGAATAAAAAGTCGAGTTTATTTGAAATAAGCCAAGATGTAAAAGGCTTGTTCTTAGGTATTCAGTTTGTGTCTAGTGAAGCCATAGTTAACATCATTGTTAGGTCGCAGCTCGAGGACGAGCTGCATGTCCGGGTGGGGAGTAGTGTTAGAGGAGTCAAGGGCCTATTGGGCCTTAGCCCATTAGGGTTAATTAGTCGCTTGCTTAGGGGCCAAGTCAGACCTCTCTATATAATGAGAGGAGATGTATCAATCTATAATCAAGGAAGAGATTAGAAGAAAATCCCTTCTCTCTTGCTGGCCGTGGGCAAAGCCCCGCGGCCGGCCTCCCCCAGCGCCCTTGTAGCCCTAGCCGCCGCCGCTGTGAACAGTACCCGCGGGTACTGTAGCGCCGCGGGTACTGTTCACTCCAACCGCCGTCGCTCCCCTCGACTCTCTCCTCTCAATCCTAGCAACCACATAACAGAAATATTTAGAACATATACTTAAACATATACGTGTATAGCCATTGCAAAATGTGTAACATCCCAATCTACTTTTGCAACATCTATATAAAATACTTGCAACATACCTCTCAATCACCTGAAACACTTAAAACATACGTTTGCAACCTGCTCTTTCGACGTAAACATCTTCTTGTTGCTGTGTAGGTTCGTCGACGCGTAGAGGTCACTAGTGTGCTCGCGCGGCGGTGCATTAGGGCGAGGTGGGTCGCATGGGTGGCGGTGGCATAGAGGGTGGGTGAGTGACGCGTGGAGGTCACCGTGTGCTCGCCGACGACACGGAGCTGAGCGACGGCACACAAAGAGGTGGGGGCGGCACAGGTGACGATGGCGCAGAGGGCAGGTGCACGCTCCGGACGATCAGACTGACCCTAACATTTCTATTTTTTAAATCTTTTTTAGACGTTCCGTTTTTTAAATCCATCAGCCCGATCGGCTGGGGCTGGCTAGCTGGGCTGACGGGCCAGCCTTCTCACATAGATACTATTTACATGAATCAACCAGCAATACTTCTCTCTCACGTAAACGAACCAGTAACGATATGAACCCGCCAACCCATCAACTGCGTATCCTCGTACTACTCCTGTCCCCAAATCCCCACCTCCCGCCCCATCGCATGAAGGCAGTCCACAGTATTTCCCAACACCACGTTACTGACGTCAGGGCCCCGCATTTCTCTTCATCCCTTATCACCCCACACGTGGGTTGGTCCACGTGAGCGCGGCCTTGCCTGCCCAACGCCTAACACCCGGCGATCCTACCACGCATCGACCGTATTAATCCCACGCCACCTTGTCCCTTTCCCCGCGTCACCGCCCTCTCCGTCGCCGCCGACCGACCGAGCGCCGCTCACCCACCCCACGAGCTCCCGCGCGGGTTCATGTCCATCTCCCCACGCGAACGCACCGGTGGACACTATTACTCGCGCCCGCACAACCCTAGCCCTAGTCCCCAACATGGCAGCGACAGACGCCGCCACGGCCGCCGCTCCCCTCCGGCATCCGTCTCGCCACCCGGCGCCGCTGCGGCGGCCGGAGACGGTTGTGTCGGCTCGAGCTCCGGTGAGTTTTCCTCCCCAATCGTTCCCCTGCACCCGTAGATCGATTTAACGCGCCTATTCCCGGCGAGGCTGGATCTAGGTTCGGTTGGTTGTTACTTTGAGAGCTACCATCTGCTGTGGTGTTGGTTTGATTGCGTGCCGTTGTTTGGCGCCAGCTGGTGCCTTGGCTGAGCACAAGCTTGGAGGGAATTTTTTCTCCTAGCAAGTTTACAGTGTTCTCTTTGCGCATTAGGGACTGAGATTTTCAGCGGCTTAACTCATGTGATTGGCCATGGATTCTAGGTTTTATGCTGAGCTGAGAATGATTTGATAGCCTGGAGCCAAATTTCGCGTGCATAAATGCTCGTGGGCTTGGGCTTGGTCAAGCGGGATGGTTATAGACTTAAGTGTAGTTACTGTATGTTTGCTACTATTAGGTTTGATTGAATTTGGATGCAAAACATTTGCTGAGTTGCTGTTTATTGTGTTGAAGGACGAAAGCATAGTTTAGATGCAGACACCCAGGTGATAGTATTTTTCATTTGATTCAGTTCTTATCCAGCAGAAAATACAGTAGCAACATAATTTAGATTTCATCATAACCATTGTTTCTCCATATATATTTGATGACCACACTCTGTTTTTAGTGTACAATATGGTCATGATCTGTGTGCCTAACTCTATGTATGACAATGATTCAATACATTGCATTAAGAATAAGATTGTCTAGTGTACAGGTCGTCTAGATCTAGATGTTTAAATCTGACCATATTTTGTGTATCAGCGCGTCGATGGCTGAAATTCATATTGAATGTTTACCTGATCAAGTTACAATTTTTCATAAAAATGAACGTCTTATAGTTAGATCAGCAGTGACCTTTAATTTACAAGTTTTATACCCTACAGTTGGTTCTTTTAGAGCTAGTGAAAAAAATATGCTACTGAAGCTCTAGTGCTAGCATTTTGAATTTTGAACAACTGGTTTTCATATGGACATCTCCCAGTGTAGTACTAATATTGGAAGTGAATATTCCAATGGCAATGGAGATACTTGCCTTTGATTTGCTTGTTATTTCCAATCAAGCCGCTCTATACATGTTGTTATGGTGTCATCATACTCATTATTTCACTTTCACAACTTGGTTATTATTAAGATCTTAAGTCAGCTTTTTCATTATCTTCTTGTTAGACTAGTATGCATAACCTCATGTTGCATTCTCATCGTTGATGCCATGCCATTTTTAGCCCTCCTGTTTTCAGATGAATCTTTACAATGCAATTCGTATTTTGCAGACCCAGTGGTTCCAGCTATTAGAGAATCTATTAATGCTCCCGAAAAGGTGAAGTGCTTGAGGAGCTTATTGCCATTTTCATCTTTTCTTTGCACATTAGCGTTAAATACTCCAGTTACTGATCTTAACATATTGATAAAATGCAATAACTTCCAGGTAGTTGGATTTATAATATCTGGGGAAGAGATATGTACTCAAGAGGTTGGCAATATTGCAGAATGCCAATCTTCAGAACAGGAGAATTTGGGTTTCACTGTAGATAGTTTTGGCTCAGTTGGGTCATATCCCGAGAGACCTAAAATGGCGGGATCCCTTCAGGCTGACCATTTGGCTTCAGGTTCTACTGGACTTCAGCGTAATGGGACTCAGATAGCTGCTAGGAAGAATCAGGCCGTGAATGCCAATCACCTCTTGAATTTCCAGTATGATCCTATTTCTCGGCCACAGCCCAGAGGCCCTAGAACATATCCTCCCAGAAGACAAAGGAAGATCAAACCTTACAACAAGGATCTGTTCCTCCAAGCAAACTATAAGTTTGTTGTGTTGGATACTGGGAATTACCAGATTGAATCAGTGGATCCTGATAAGATGCTCCAGTGGGAAGATATTATCTGTGTAAGGTACTATAGCCCTTCTGAGGTACAATGCCCTATTTGTTTGGAAAGCCCATTGTGCCCACAGATCACATCATGTGGACACATATATTGCTTTCCATGCATTTTGCGTTATCTAATGATGGGCAAAGAGGATTATAGAGGTGAGTGCTGGAAGAAGTGTCCTCTGTGTTTCATGATGGTATCAACAAAGGATTTGTATACAATACAAGTTACTCAAGTCCAGAATTTCTGTGCTGGTGACGTTGCCACATTTACACTTCTGAGCCGGTCAAGAAATTCGCTCACTCCTTCCATTAAAATCTCCTCCAGTGAAAGTTCTACAGCAGATGAAGATCCATATAATGTTTTTTCAAAGTTTATTTTGACATCTGACGTGGAGTTGTCTGTTCGAGAGGCAAAATTGGATCTTAGTAATTGGTTGCATATGGCTGACTTAGGCCTTGTTGATGACTTGGAGAAACTTCCATATGTTTCTGCTACTTTGGAGCAACTGGAAGAAAGGATGAAATATTGGATTGAGTACAGAAACTATGGTGGTAGCCCTCCATCAAAAGATAGCTTCTCTCCTGGATCTAGTTTCAAGTCTAGGAACTCTTTTGATGTGAATACTTCTCACCAGATCAGTGGGCACAAGATCTCCTCTGTTTCAGATAGAGATATGGTCAATGGTATTTCAGAACTCTCCATGTCTCCTGAGTTGAGCACAAGCTCTGGTAAAGGAACAATGTCTAAAGTAAATGAGAAATGTACCACCACCATTGATTCAAATGAACATGATCCATACACATTTTACCAGGTCTGAGATTTTCAGGCTTTTGATACTGATGAATTTTCCAAGTTGTGGTTTCACATATTCAGAGTTTCCGATGGCTTTAAATATTGTTGCAGGTGTCAGATGGCCAACACCTAATTCTTCATCCACTAAACATGAGATGTCTTCTAAACCATTTCGGAGGTTCTGATATGCTTCCACCTAGGTAATATGATCTTTGCTTATTCCCTGAAAGTTTAGTTCTAGCACCTTTACACACTATTTTGTTGTTGCCGTGCAAGTGCAACTCTAGTATGGTAGTGTTAGTCGCTGAATTCTCACTCTTGGTAGTAGGAGAATTCTTGACACTAGGAGTTGGGGCAATTTTCTTGTCTATTTCTCACACAAACTCACAAATACCATACCAACCTGAGGGGTTGGGGTTACATATTTATAGGCTGCTAGCCAGCCAAGCATATGCCATGATGCTAGTCTAAGATGCTAGTCTAAGATGCTGTTCTCTAAGATGCTGTCCTTTAGTCTAAGATGCTGTCCTAAAAACAGAAAAACAGCCACAAGGACCATGTGAGCAGCATAACCCCACAAAGACCAGCCACACATGAGACTTATCCATCATTCTCCCCCTAAGTCTTGTGCGTCGTCTTGTGGGAGAGTTGAACCATCCCGGTCCTGGAGCAGAGCTCAAGGAACTTGATCCTCCCAAGGGGCTTGGTGAGCAGGTCCGCAAGCTGGTCCTTGGTGTTGATGTAGCTCGCCTTGATGCTCCCTTCCTCCAAACAGCCTTGGATGAAGTGGTACCTCACCCGGATGTGCTTGCTGCGTTCGTGGAACACGGGGTTCTTTGCCAGGGCCAGAGCGGACTTGCTGTCCACCCTGAGCTCCACCGCTCTAGTGTCTCTGCCGAGGAGATCACCAAGCAGTCGAGCGAGCCAGAGCGCCTGAGTCGAAGCGGTGGAGGCCGCTATGTACTCGGCCTCACAGTTGGACAGGGCCACCACCTGCTGCTTGACCGACTGCCAGCTAACGAGGCACTTGCCGAGGAGGAAGAGGATCCCGCTCGTGCTCTTGCTGGTGTCGATGTCGCCGGCGTGGTCGCTGTCGCTGTACCCGACGAAGTGTGCCGCCCCAGGGCACCTCGGGTAGTAGAGGCCATGGTCAAGAGTCCCCGCAACGTAGCGGATGATCCTCTTCACAGCCTGCTGGTGCTCCGTCGTCGGTCGCTGCATGAACCGACTAACGTAGCCGACGGAGAATGCCAAGTCCGGCCGTGTGTGGGCGAGGTAGCGAAGGCTCCCCACAAGACGCCGGTACTGCGTAGCGTCCACCTCCTCCGTCGGCTGTCGCGGCTCAGCTTCAGCCTCTCCATCGGAGTGAGAGCTGGGTTGCAGTCGGTGAGCCCAGCTAGCTCAACGACGCGCTTGGCGTAGGCGGTCTGTCGAAGCGTGATCCCAGAGTCATCCTGGTGCACCTCGATTCCCAGGTAGAAGGAGAGAGGCCCCAGGTCACTCATCTGGAAGGTGGCCTTCATCTCTTCCTTGAATGCCGCCACCTCCGCATCCTTGGTGCCGGTGATCACTAAGTCGTCGACGTAGACACCCACCAGCAGGGCATTTCCTCCATTGCCCCGTCGGTAGATGGCCGCCTCGTGCGGGCTTTGCTCGAAGCCCATCCCCTTTAGCGTGGAATCCAACTTGGCATTCCACGCCCTCGGTGCCTGCCGCAAGCCATAGAGGGCCTTACGCAGGCGGAGTACCTTGCCCTCCTTGCCGGGGATTGCAAATCCCGGTGGCTGGTGCACGTAGACCTCCTCCTTCAAGTCGCCGTTAAGGAACGCCGACTTGACGTCCATGTGATGAACACGCCAGCCCTCCAGGGCAGCTAGCGCAAGGAGTCGCACGGACTCCATCCGTGCCACGGGAGCAAAGGCGTCGTCGAAGTTGACCCACCCCCTCCTGCTGCACGAAACCTCGTGCCACCAAGCGAGCCTTGTGCTTGACGATGGCGCCGACTTCATCCCTCTTCAGCTTGTACACCCACTTAAGGGTGATCGCGCGGTGACCACGAGGAAGGTCAGCAAGCTCCTAGGTGCGGTTCTTCTCAACCGCATCCATCTCCAACTGCATCGCGGCGCGCCATGCCGCGTGTCTCTCGGCCTCTGCATACGACCGAGGCTCACCGTCGTCACACGCAAGGTGCAACTGCGCCTCCAGGTCGTGAGGCACCGGTCCCGACACCGGCTGGTCGCCGAGAAGGTTCTCCATCGTACGGTACCGCAATGGCTCGCCGTCGTGGTACGCGTCGATGCGCTCCTCGTCGTGAGAGTGGAGTAGCGAGCTCAATCGGGCTGTGCTCGACACGAGCTGGAGTAGACGTGCCCGGAGAGGTGCCTGTCGATGCTGGAGTGCGTGGCGTTGCTGGCTGTGGTGGAGCCGGCGAAGAACTCATCGCAGCCGAGGTCCTGGCTGGAGAGCGTGGTGCTGTCGGAGTAGCAGGCGCCGGGGTCGGTGGAGGCTCGGGGACTGGGGTGGACGCGCTCGCCGAAGAAGAGCTGCCTACTCCCACAGCTCCCTCGAAGTGGACGTACTCGACAGTGAAGTCGTCGTACGTCGGAGCCGAGCCATCGTCCACCGCCTTGTCCCACGCCCATCCTCGCCCTTCGTCGAACACAACGTCGCGCGCCGTGCGCACACGCTGTGTCTTCGGGTCGAGGATGCGGTAGGCCTTCGAGCCCTCCGCGTAGCCGATGAACACTCCAGGAGTGCTCCTGTCGTCGAGCTTGCTGATGTGGCCAAGCTCCTTGGCGAACGCGAGGCAGCCGAAGACCCGTAAGTGGGAGACCGCCGGCTTGCGCCCATGCCAAGCCTCGTACGACGTCCTGCCGTCGAGCGCCTTGGTAGGCGAGCGGTTGAGGATGTAGACGGCCGACACCACCGCCTCTCCCCAGAAGACAGCCGGCATCCCCCTCTGCTTGAGAAGGGCCCGAGCCATCCCCACAACCGTCTGGTTGCGCCGCTCGACGACGCCGTTCTGCTGCGGGCTGTACGGCGCGGAGTAGTGGCGCTGAATGCCCTCATCAGCGCAGTACGACGCGAATTCAGCCGCCGTGAATTCGCCGCCGTTGTCGGTGCGCAGCAAGCGCCGCTTGCGGCCGCACTCCGCCTCCGCAGCAGCCTGCGCGCGCCTGATGGCGTCCGCAGCCTCTCCCTTGCTGCCGAGGACCATCACCCACATGTAGCGGGAGAAGTCGTCGACGAGCAGCAGGAAGTAGCGTCGTCCTCCCGGTGTGGCCGGTGTCACCGGGCCACACAAGTCCCCGTGCACGAGCTCGAGCCTCTCCTTGGCTCGAAAGCTCGCCCGCTAGGGAAAGGGGAGTCGCCTCTGCTTCGTCAACACGTAGACGTCGCAGAGCTGCTCCACATGGTCGAGGCACGGTAGGCCTCGCACCATCTCCATGGCACTGAGCCGCTTCAGGGCCTCGAAGTGAAGGTGCCCGAAACGCTCGTGCCACTGCCACGCCTCGTCGTCCCGACGAGCAGCGAGACAGAGGGGTTGTGCCACCTGCACGTTAAGGACGTAGAGTCTATTTGCGCTTCTGGATACCTTGGCAAGAAGGCGACGACGGCGATCCCAAATCCTCATGACTCCATCCTCAACCACCACGCGTGAACCGTTCTCATCTAGCTGTCCCAAGCTGATGATGGAGTTCCTCAACGCGGGGATGTAGTAGACTCCGGTGAGCAGCCTGTGCTCACCAGACACGGCGGTGAAGATGATGGAGCCGACGCCCTTGATCTCCACGCCGGAGGCATCCCCAAACTTGACGGAGCCTCGGACGCTAGAGTCAAGCTCGGTGAAGAACTCCCGTCGACTGGTCATGTGATGGGTGGCGCCGGTGTCGAGGCACCACCCGTCAGTCTTGTCGGTGCCGGAGCTGTCGCCGAGGAGGGCGTGTGCTTTTGGCTCGTCAAGGTGGAGGAGAGCCGCTGCGGCCGGTGCCGCTGGAGGTAGCTCGATGCTGGCATGTGCCATGAACAGAGCCGGCTCCTCCGCCTGTGCGACGTGGGCCTGGCCGCGTCGTGGCTGTCGACAGTCCTTGGCCCAATGGCCAAGCTGGCCGCAGTTGCGGCAGGTGTCGTCTCGTGCCGGCTTGTGCCTGCCGGCGGCGCCGCCCTGGGCGCCTCCGCGGGCATCACCCTCGGCACGTCCTCGCGCCCTGGCCTGGGCGTCTTTGCGCGCCTTGCGCGGCTTGCCACGCTTGCGGCCGCCTGTCGCGGAAGAAGACTCCCCCTTCCTCCGGTCACCTTGGCTGGCAAGCCACTTCTCCCGAGTGAGAAGGAGCTTCCCGCCAGTGGTGATGGGCCCCGAGAGGGACTGTGGCTCATCGCTGTCGACGACCTTGAGGCGACCTATCGCCTCCTCGATCGACATCGTGGAGAGATCCAGCAGAGACTCGATCGAGCGAGCCATCTGCTTGTACTTCTCAGGGACGCAGCGGAAGAGCTTTTTGACAGCGCTCTCCTCGCCGTAGGTGTCGTCGCCGAGCTGCACCATCTTCTGCAACAGAGTGTTGAGACGGAGAGCAAAGTCATCAACGTCCTCACCTGGCTTGAAGGCCAGATTCTCCCACTCCTTGCGAAGTGCCTGCAGTGTGGACTTGCGGGCGCGGTCGCTGCCGATGCGTGCCGCAGCGATGGCGTCCCAAGCCTCCTTGGCAGTCCGCTTGCTGGTAAGCGAGAACTGCATCTCGGGCGGGACTGCAGCGATGAGAGCATCCAGCGCCCGTCGATCTAGGTCGTAGTCGATGTCGCCGTACCGGACTGCCTCCCACATGTGCCGCACCTGGAGCTTTACCCTCATCACCGCAGCCCACTCGACGTAGTTGGTCTTGATGAGGGTAGGCCACCCACCGCCGGGGCCGACGTCCCTAACAACAGCCTGGAACCCGTGGTAACCACGGTACCGATCCGGGGAGAGAGAGCCACGTTGCCTGTGAAGGCCGCGATCTCCATCGACCCGTCCGCCACCGTTGCCGTGCGCGCCTTCTCCAGGAGCGCCACCGTCGTGCGCGCCTCCTCTAGGAGCGCCGCCAGCGCGTCCGCGCCTGTCTGGGCTGCTGCCACGCTCGTGGACGTGCGCGGCTGCCCCAGGAGCGCCACCGCCGTGCGCGCCTCCACCAGGAGCACCGCCAGCGCGTCCGCGCCTGTCTGGGCTGCCGCCACGCTCGTGGACGTGCGCGGCTGCCCCAGGAGCGCCACCGCCGTGCGCGCCTCCACCAGGAGCGCCGCCAGCGCGTCCGCGCCTGTCTGGGCTGCCGCCACGCTCGTGGGCGTGCGCGGCTGCCCACTGCGCCGCCCGCGCTCGCGCTGCCTCCCTCTCTAGCAGCTCGAGGTCCGCGTCGGCACTGTCGTCAGCACAAAAGGAGCTGCTGACGCTGCCGCGCAGAAACTCGACCTCCGCTGCCGCCACACGCGCTCATGCGCCGCCACCGCTGCTTCCGCCTCCGCTCTGGCTGCTGCCAGCTCCGCCGCTGCCAGCCTCGACGCCCTTGTCGCCGCCGCAGCGGTCTCTGCCGCCGCTCTCTCGCGTTCCTCTGCCGCGGCAAGTTCGGCCTCCTGCCAACGCCGCGTGCTCGAGGCGACCGAGCGCTGAGACTGCCCTGCGGACATGACGCGCTACCGGGGGGCTGCTGCGTGGGGAGAGGGCTGCTTCAGACGAGCTGGGAGAGGAGTAAACAGGAGCGGCCGGAGGAGCTGCTACTGCCAACAGCTGGTGCTGTTGTGGGGCTGGGAGAGAAGATGAGCAAGAGATGCTCAGGCTACAGGATAATACGGCTCTGATACCAGTTGTTAGTCGCTGAATTCTCACTCTTGGTAGTAGGAGAATTCTTACTCTCATCGAGAGAGGATGACATTAGGAGTTGGGGCAATTTTCTTGTCTATTTCTCACACAAACTCACACAAATGCCATACCAACCTGAGGGGTTGGGGTTACATATTTATAGGCTGCTAGCCAGCCAAGCATATGCCAAGATGCTAGTCTAAGATGCTAATATGCTGTCCTAGCTAAGATGCTGTCCTCTAGTCTAAGATGCTATCCTCTAAGATGCTGTCCTCTAGTCTAAGATGCTGTCCTAAAAACAGAAAAACAGCCACAAGGACCATGTGAGCAGCACAACCCCACAAAGACCAGCCACACATGAGACTTATCCATCAAGTGTAACTTGCATTCTGTTTAAGGAATAAGGAAAGATACTGACTTAAAATGCCCTTATTTGCTTCTAGCGCTATTAGAATGCCCTTATTTGCTTCTAGCACTACAATCTACCTGAATGTCCAAGAGCACAGATAGTGCCTACATGCGACGTGTGAGGCATGTTGTACTCTGCAGCTACAGTTGACCTGTGACAATTAGGTTAGTTGGAGGGCTTGATGTTTGCATATTTATTTGCAGTATTTGGTCCAGTCAAAGATGTTTTGCGCTTGGGGTTCTCACAAATGTGTGTGAATCGTTAAACTGAATGTGCGATTTTAGTCGTCTTAAGCCAATTTATTACTCCCTCTTGTCATAAAAACATGTCGTTTAGGACAATATATGGTCAAACCTTAATAAAAAGTACAAAGACATAACTTTTCGATTATTGAATTGGAAACATTAAGTGTCGGATCCAGGAATTTCTTGGAGCCTGGTTGATCCTCACTATACAAGAGTATTACCTACAACATATTATGTTTATCCTTTAGACAAGACACATCTCTTTTGCCCTCCGGCAGAGCCCAGGCGACCGGCCCGGGTCGCTGCACGGTGGATCTGGGGGTGGAAACACATAAGATATATGTGTAGTTTTTTATTCAAGTAGACTTGCAAAATATCAGACTTGAAGGATTTTAAAAATATTTACTAGAAGAAACTAGTGGTCAAAGATACGTATCAAAGGCCTTGCAAGGTCAAATGCAACAAGTATTTTTGACTGGAGGTAAGTATCAATTATCTCAATCCATCATCCCTGTTTCAAGTCAATTTTTCTGTAGCCATTGGTTACCATGTAGCTCTGAGATTAGTTTCTGCGCCACACCCTTTGTGGAAAATTATGAATTTTTTTCCTGTTGCAGCCCCATAATTTTTTTGAATAAAAACTACTTTGAAATGCTACCACAATGCCAGTATCTTTTGTCACTTTAATACTGTTGCTGTTTTTGATTGGTGCTTGAATCACGTTGATGTTACTGACTTTGCTAATTTGTACACAGAATAACTGCAAAAATATTGGAGCTGGAAACTGTAACACAGTCTGAGGCTATAAGGAAGCGCTATCGGTTTTTGAGTCACTTTTCATTAACAACTACATTCCAGGTAAATTTGGTATTCTTATTAACATCCACATGCAGGTGAAGTTGGTGTGAAGATCAAGTTTTGCTCTTGGCCAATGACCATGCACATCTGATACATTATGCAGTTCTGTGAAATTGACCTGAGTGATATAGTATCTCCTAGCTCATTGGCTCCATTCTTGGATGAAATCAAGAAGCGTGAGAAACAAAGAAGACGAGCCGCCAAGAAGGTAACAAGTTTGTTGGCTGCATTGCACATTATTTTGTTGAATCATTCAGAACTCATGAGAACTATCATGTGCATCAGGGTAGTAGAGACTGGGGGTCAAAACCACCAGGTTATTAGCAGGTTACCTGGTGGAGGGCAGCCAATTGCAGATTTAGTTTACAAAAATTGCAAATTAAGTTTCTTGGGGTCTGAAATATGGATTGCCCTAGGAGTCATGATATAAATGCCTTGGAACTGTTTAGTAGTGAAAGTGGCCAGGTTTTTGGAAAACTGGATCTGAAAAATCTGATGATCATTAAGAATGTCACTTTGATTTGCCTGTGCTATGTAGCAGTCATCCCCATTGGATTTGCCAGATCTAGATTGTGCCCTGAATTGGGTAACTGTTAAAAGAGTTAGTTGATGAATATTAGGTATTTGGATATTGGCTTTCTCATTGCTTAACAATGATGTTTGTACAATGCCTAGATGCAAATTTTGTCCCTGTTACTGCTTGGTTTTGTCTTATATTTGTTGGTTCTTTCCCAACAGTAGTACTCCCTCCGTTCCAAATTATAAGTCGCTTCGACTTTTTTGGTACATCCATTTTGCTATGCATAATCCCATCTGGGGGATGGTGAAGCCCTTTACAACTGGTTTTGGCAGCTAGTTTGTTTTTAAAGAGGCACATGAAACCTAGTATATGTCTAGCAAGGATGAGCGCAGAATCATCAGGCATAATATAACTTGCAACTCATTCTTTTTTTCTCGAACACACAGGAGCTGCGTGTCATCTCATTAATAGGTAGAAAAACGGTCTGATTACATGCCGATTTGCAACTCTAATTCACAATGCTTATCACCTACAAATTGCTTACCTAATTGGTTAATTTGGACCTTGGCCATTTCTGGAAATTTAGATGCAATTGGAATCCAAATACAGTATGAGGAGGTCATCATTCTGTACAAGGGCCATTAAGTTTCATGGTTTGCTTTCCATGTTGCTTGTGTGTGGCCTGTTTTGTCTCCTTTTCACATGTTTCCTCTGTTTTTATAGGAAGAAAGTGAGAGAGCAAAGGCGGAAGTTGCTGCTGCTGTGCAGGCATCAGCTATGCGGTTTGAGTATGCAAATTCCTCTCAAAGTCACAACGATGTCATGTTCTCACTGGATGACTTCGAAGGTAAATTTACTGAACTTTGAATAGAGTTCCATAATTAGTCTGACTCCCCTGCTTGTTGTTGACATCCTTAAAATCGCAGTTTTCTGTTTGCATTTGGCTGTTGCCCATTTTCTCATCTGCTTTATTACGCACGTCCGCATTGGGTTCATTCTTGTTGGCGCTGATTTTGATGTCTCTTTCCACTGAAGCTCTGGGAAACAATGCTGGGCCATCCACCAGTCCACCAGTCAGTGAAAGGAAGCTTTTCTCTGACGTAACGCGCCTGGGTTTTGCATCTGCTCAAGACTCACCTCCCCTAAGACTCGGAACTGGGGATGCAAATGGCCAAAGTGAAAACTCAAGAGACCAAGGTACGAGATACCTGGTCTGTTTAGGAGTTTGGACACTTATCAGTGTATTACAATTAGAACCTGATTTCCAATGAAGTCCTGGCGGTAACAATATATTTCTGTTATATGCAGGGCTGTTAGCGACACCCGCATTATCATTTGCCAGCATCATATCTTCCAGCAGAGCTGTGGCTGCAGCTGACAACTCGGAGATGCAGAAAGCAAATGGCGCTGGGAAGAAGGGTAAGAAAGCAACTAGAGTGCTCTTGTCGACTGGTGGTGGCCGTCGATACTGAAGGACAAGATACATTGGAAGCGAACAGTTTGGTTGTTTCCATATAGTACCGTAGCTCAAAGCAATGTGTATAATGCATAACCTGGAATACGCTTGTAAAGTTGTAACACTAAGCGGCAGTTGTGTGCCTTCTGCCCCTCTTTTGTAGGTGTGCTTGCGTTGTACCCACATGCTGTCCCATGCCTACTTTCTGGAAACGAGCGCAGAGAGCCATATACCGTAATTAATAATGACGGCGCAACACTGTTTTTTTCCCCTGGAACGCCGCTATTCTGTCCAGTGTCAAGCCTCATCTCCACCTTAGCTGCGTCTTCCTCCTCGTGGCCCTGGGCGCCTCCGCCCGCAGGCTGCAGCTTAGTATGCTCCGTTTCCGTTCTAAATTGTTAGTCGTCGTTCTTGCTTTTTTAGTACGTATCTTTTACTGCAGCTAGATAGATATATTTAGGAGTAAATTTTACACCTGGTCCTCAAATTTGTCTGGCTGTCATTTTGGTCCTAACTTCTGGAGTGTCTATGTTACGCAACTGCTCTTATTAGGGCGTTCGGATGCTCCTGATGTAAGTGGGCAGCGATGGCCCAAACAGCTCACTGCGTTTTTGCCCTCAACAGCTCTACTCCTGAAGTTTGTAAAAAAAAAAAAAAAAAATCCACTCGCCCAGACGTGACCTCCACTGTCCGTGCCGTTGCGGATTCCGTCGTGCCCCATGGTGATTGCTGTGGTGTGCCCGGCCGCCTACTTGGCGCCATCTTTCCTCTCCACTGGACCTCCCTTCGCCGCTGCTCCTGCTCCACCACCAGCCCTGCCTAACGACGTGGGCACCGCCATGCCCACGCATGGGGCGCGCGTGCTTGCGTCTGATGACACCGATAGGTGCTGCCGGTGTAAGGAGAAGTGCTGGGCCCTGACGCGGAAGCCCTCTGGCCCTGCGATGGCCCCGACGCCCCCGATACAGATAGTGGAGGAAGCCGCACCGGGATACGATGAATGTTGTAAGCGTACATTTTAAATGTTTCAGAGGTATGTTGCAAGTGTTTCATACGGATGTTGCAAAAAGTAGATCGGGATGTTGCACATGTTGCAATGATTGTACACGTATGTTTCAAGCGTCTATCCCCAATGTTTCATCTGTTTTTAGACGTATGTTGCATATGTTTCACACATACGTTGCAAGTGTTTTATCTAGATGTTGCGTATGTTTGCAATAATTTTCATGTGTTTCTCAAGTGTTTTAGACACATGTTTCAAGTGTTTCATCTGTCTTCAGATGTATGTATGTTGCAAGCGTTGCATCTGGATGTTTCAAAAGTAGATAGATGTGTTGTACATGGGATGCACGTGGGAATTGAAGCGGGAGGGGACGCGTGTCCCACGTGGGTGTGCGATATGTAGGCGCGGGCGGGGGCCTGCCGGCACGGTGAAAGGTCCTAAATGGCTACAAGGGGGAGTGAATAGCCTATTAAAATATCTACAAAAACACTAGAGCAAGTGGTTAGTAACCTAAAAGACGAAATACAATTTTGCTCTAGCTCTACAACGGTTGCAAGCCACCTACACCAACAATTCTAATTGATTATTGTCTCTAGATCACACAAGGCTGTCACTAATTCTACACTACTGAGCTAGCTAACTAGATCAACTAATTACACTAAGCTATACAACTACCTAGCAAGAGAGCTACACTACACTACTACCTCTACAACAAGTATGAAACAAAGTAGTGCAAAGGAGAGTGGTAGGGTGATTATACCGTCCGAGGCAAGCGCTCAATCAATCAATGTGAATACCAATGAGCACCGGTAGATAACCAAAGAGACAAGAGACACATGATTTTTCTTCCGATGTTCACGTGCTTGCAGCACGCTAGTCCTCGTTGAGTCGACCAACACTTGGTGGTTCGGCGGCTAATAGGTATCACACACCTAGCCAATACTTGGCGCCACAAGAACCTACCACAAGTGAGATAGCTCAATGACACGAGCAATCCAATAGAGTACCTTTTGGCTCTCCACAGGGGAAAGGTCAAGAACCTACCACAAGTTTGGTTTTCGCTGCTCTCGAGAAATAAATGGCGGTGGCACCGGACAGCCCATGGTGGTGCACCGCCGTGCCTGAGACGGTGTACACCGGCGTGTCCGGTGACCACCCTGAAGCTGCCCTTATCAGCCAAGTCTAGGTGGGCACCGCCATAGGGGTGGCGGTGCACCGGACAATGGGTGGCGGTGCCACCTAGACACCGCCACTAGCTCGCCAAGTTGCAAACTTTGTCTCGATTCGATCCACGACAACTCAAGCAACTCCTCGCAAGTGATGCTAACTCTCAAAGTGTTTTCTCAAAACATGTTAGAGCCAAGTTAACATTTCTTAAAAACATTTTCAATAAATATTTTTGCTTGCTCTCCGATTGCGCACTAGGCCTAAATGCAATGCATGAAGTCTAACACCTAGTGGCACCAGATGACCAAATTATCTAGTAGAGATCCCCTCTTAATAGTACATCCATCTATCCTAAACGTGATCACACTCTCTATAGTGTCTTGATCACCGAAAGAAAAACCCCTATTTATACCTTTGCCTTGATCTCCATAGGGTTTTGTTTTTCTCTTTCTTCTTTTCCACGTTGTGCACTTGTCATCATCACATGTGGCCATCTTCATCATTTCATGTGATCATCACCATCACTTGAGTGCCACCATGCTCCACACTTGGATGTACCAACCTATCTCTCACAACACTTAGATAGCAAGGTTAGTACATATGTTTCATCAATTATCCAAAACCATACTAGGGCTTTCAATCTCCCCCTTTTTGGTAATTCATGACAACCTTTTTACAAAGATATTCAATGAAATTTTCTTGGATTCATATTGCTTGCCCAAGCATTTTACCATGTGTAAAGGATATGGACAAGTTTCATAAACCCAAATTGGTAGCATTAGCCCCCCTATATATGTTTTAAGAGTTTGGATTTGAAAGCTTGCACATATGCATAGATTAGGAAGTGTGGGGAAGTATTGTCTACTGTAACACCTCTGGTGTTTTAAACCCTAAAAGATGCCATGTCATCATATGCATTGCACATCATTTTTGAGTTAGTGAAAACTTTGATATGCATTCACTAAAACAAGTTTACTTTTATGATTATATGTGTTGACTTGTATGGATGAATCAAGTTCATAACTCTAGTTTTAAATTTGAATTCCAAAACCCTAATTTCCAGCATTTAAATTCTACCCTGGAAAACCTAATTCAAAATCTAAGCACATTTTGGGGTTGAGCCTAAAAGGAAAAGTGTAGATCTTGTCAATGTGAACAAAGTTGGTTTTTAGAGTTTTCAAAGTTGTTATGTAAAATTTGGAGTAATTTGAAAGGGGATAAATTCTATAAGTGTCCCCTTTTGATTTCAAACTTGCATTTTCAAATCTAGACATAATTTGGGTATGGTTATCAAAGCAAAGTTGTAGAACTTTGGATTTGGAACAACTTTTATTTTTGGAGATTTTTGAGTTTCCATACAAATTTGAGAGTAATTTGAGAAATTGAGCGAATGGCAATTTGGTAATTTGCTTGAACAGTGCAAGCAGGCAGACTCTCACCGTCGGTGAGCTTCTACTGGCTTCCAGGCGCGGCCGTTGCCACCTCCTGCTTCGTGCTGGCATGGGGAAACTGCTGCGTGTCGTCTCCAGGTTCCTTGGCCGCCCTATAAAGCCGAGATGCCGTCGTCGTCCTCATCCGTTCCTTCCTCTGTTTTTCCCATCAGCGCTGCCTTGCTCCGACGAGCTCACGCTGGAGTCATAGAGCCCTCCTAGTCTCAGCCGAGCACGTCACCATGATTGCCATCACCTAGCGCCTCCAGATCACTCACTTGCCTAGCTTCTTTCCCTTTGGTTTGCCCGGCATAACTCCGTCTTCTCCAACCCCGGCAAGGCTCCGTCGAGATCAGTTCCACCATGGACAGGGAGTTTGGGTGGGATTCTTGCTTCAGCTTTTGTTGTTTCTTGATCTTCATTCTCTCGTGATGCTCATGAGCTTGATCGTTGATTGTTTGGTTAGCTACTTTTCTCAGAACGGAGCTTCACCGTGAGTTCATGCCGCCGCCATCGTCTCCAACGTCGACGACTTAGCTCCGACTCGCCACAACCGTCGTTCTCGAGCGCGTCAGCTTTGGGGTGAGCCACTGATCATGCCTGTGCGATCTATTTAACCTCTACCATGCCATAGCCACCGGACCACATGATGCCAGTGAGTTTTGCTCCACCGTGCAGTTGCGCTCGTCGCTGCTTGCGTTGTAAAGCGCTGTTGGACTAATTAAGTGCTCGGTTAAGTCCGTTAGAAGTTGCTGAGTACGCCGACGACCTTAGTTTCACTGGTGAGGTACTAAATCGTTGGGCGCACATCGGCCGTGCTCTGTTGAGCCACCATCGTCACTGGCAAGGTCACTCCGGTGACCTAGAGCTTCAACCTGTGCCACCGGTGTGTGCGCAATGTCAAGGAGATCATGTTGGTTCGATTCCCATCGCCGGAGACCTCGCCGCCGGTGAGAACGCACTAGTCAGAGGCTCGACGAAGCGCTGCTCTCACTGACGGGTGCGACCCTGATGTCAGCGACCGTTTGTTTGAAAATGAAATTTTCTATTTTGCTGAAATGATTAAATAGTGTTGTGATTTGTTTATTTTGTGAAGAATTAAATAGAGCTCCAAAAATTATGAAAATTTTTGTGTGACCTCTCTGAGATGTAAACTTTTTAGGAAAAATATTAAATGTTACTTTTCAGTGCATTTTGAATGAGATAAAATTTGCTCAAATTAATTAAGAAATAGGTTTTCATGATTTTTTCTAGGCTTGTATAATTATCCAAAAATTATGAGATTTGTTTTTACACTTAGTTATCATGTGGTGAGCCTTCACAAAAATTTTGAGCTCAATTGGAAAAGGTTGATTTATTTCATAATTTTGAATTAATTGTTAATTAATAAAAACAAATATTAACCCTTAATGACTTAGGTGTTGTTTGAATCTAGGATTGAGTGATGACCTTGGGTCATAAGCATAAAATGATCCTTGATATTTAAAGTAAGTGTTTGAGTTTATAAAAAGGGGTTTAGTTAGTTTTTGGCTTGTAACTATACCGCGAAGGAAAGTTGTATTCAAATTAACTTTTGCATCCATCGTTAAGCATCATGTTTATATCTCGCATCATTTTAAACATGGCATTATTACTATGTGTAGTGAACGAAAGTGAGAACGTGGTAGTCAACCAAGTTGTCGAGGAAGTTAATCCACCTGTTGAGGTCGGGTTTGATATCTGTGGAACATCTTCGGGACCGGACTTTTCCGACAATCAAGGCAAGCCCCGGATGCATTTAAACCTACCTTGTGTTTTACAAATTTATATTCGCTTTTGCTTTTATATATTGCATTAAGTGATTAGGGGTTGAGTGGAAACCTAATTGATGCATTACCAACCTTGTTTTTCCATATCAACCTTATTACTAGTTCTAATTCGAGAAGGTCTAGTTATGCTTAGCCATGCTTAGACAGATAAAGGTCGGGTGATTACCGGTCACCTATGAGGTATACATGGATTTTTGGATACGATTGGTTATTTATGCTATCATGAGGTATAATCATGTGGAGTAATAAATCTAGACCGGACGGACTCGGTGTATGAGAGCCACAAGACATGGATGTCTTGTGAGCGGATTCTTTCCGCCTGTGTCGATTAAGAACCGTTCGTTGTTGAATTGCATGAGGTGAGACTTTGTAGTACTAGCCACATACTTCCGGTAAGCCTTAACTCGGCTATTCTATTACGAGAATGGCTACTCACGCACTAGGAGTGGAGAGATAGCAAGAGTAGCGTGTACCTACAGTGGCAATAGGCTGGATTGGTGGAGTACTGTATTCTCGGGTGGCGCGGACCCATTCTTGTTTTAGAGGATCTAAGGGTAGGTTGGTATATGTAGGTCAGGGACCTGCATATATCATGTGGTTGGGAATCCCTAGCTGGGTTATAATCGGTTCGAATCATCGTTGCTCCTCGGTTATGGAGACTCAACTCACTGTTCATCATCGTAGTTAATAAATGAAACTTGAGGAAGATTTGAGAAATGGTTTGATATGAAGTTCATGATCTCAATATGGATCATGGTAGATTCATATATGATCTTGATGAGGGTTATATGTTGAAAGAAAAAATCTTGTTAGAGAGCTTTTACACAAAAGAACTTTGATTCTTGCTAAAGCCTTACCTTGAATCCTCGAGCCTACATTCCTGAGTCTTATCTATTGTTACTTCAGTTAAGTCTTGTTGAGTACTTTTGTACTCAGGGTTCGTTAAACCCTTGTTGCAGGTGAGCCTCATGTGCAGGTCTGCTTTGGACCGTGCTGCATGATGGTTTTTCAAATCGACGATGACAAGTAAATGCGTGGCCCTTGGGCAGGGCACTTTATTGTGTTTTTTGTTTTATGTTACTAAGCTACTCCACTACTATGGTTTGTAATAATAATCATACTTAGTATGTGAAACAACTATTTTGTAACTAAGTTATTGTAAGACTTCCGCTATTTTACTCTAATGTATATTAATGAATAAACTATTGTAATACTGCAATGACTCTGTAATGGATCCTGATCGGAAGAAATCATGGATGATTCGGGTTTCCTGAGGACACCCGACATGCTTCTTAAGTTGTCGGGAACATATGCATAGTCGTCAGGAATCATTGGACAATGACAGGTGCATGTGGGCCCTATAATCTAGGAGGTTCTGCCACATCTACCAAGTGATGCTAAGGTGTAAAGAATAGACTTTTGAAGCGTGATACCAATCAGAGTTTTCAATAATACCATCCTTAGCACCATGGTTAGTTAGATAGCACTTGCAAAACACAAACACTAAATACCTTGTGAGATCAACATTACTCTAGTACCACTTGAAAAGTGAGCAAGGCGCATCTAACTATCATCCTATGCATGCTAGTTTTGCATTTCATCAATCAATCCTACAACTAGCATACACCACACAAGCATAGATAAGGAATTTAAAGACTTGTGCTATGCAAGCAAACATATGTAGTGCACATACAAATGTATAAAACAAGTTTATGAGCTTGCTCCCCCTACTTATGTGCTTCAAATTTTAATTGATCCCCTTACAATGTCATTTCATTTGTTTTCTCCCTCTATCTTACTATCTTTGTAAATTACTTCTCCCGCTTTGGCATCAAATACCACAAAAGGTGAAACCATGTTAAGTGAGGATCTTTTCCCATATTTGGTTTAATCTAGATCACTTGCAAAAGATATTTAACTCGGTTTGATCCAAGGGCAAGCTTCTTCACACCTCATTTCAAGGGTTATCTTGACCATGTTGAGTTAAACACTCATAGCTTATTTTCTAGACTAAACACTAGGTTCACAAGCCCACAAACATGTCATATGCTACCACTAGATCATTTCAAACATAAAAGCAATAGTGGTACCATACAAGCATCAAATCCATTTGATTTTCATGAATGAGTGTGTGGAATGACTAGGATGCACTAAACAAGTCCTTAGTAATGTATGAATGACATGTCAATCAATTTTACCTTGCTTAGCTCAAAGGAGAGGCATGCCATATAATGGGGGTGCATCAACACATATTTGAGAAGTCAAGTATGTTCAATTCATTTCTTAGCTTGCAAAACCTCTTCTCATCAAGTGGCTTGGTGAAAATATCGGCAAGTTGATCATCGGTGCCCACACTCTCAATGCAAATGTCCCCTTTTTGTTGGTGATCTCTAATGAAATGATGGTAGACATCTATGTGCTTTGTTCTTGAATGTTGAACCAGGGTTGTTGGTGAGCTTCACGACACTCTCATTGTCACATAGCAATGACATTTGTTTGAATTTGATTCCAAAGTCACTTAAAGTAGCCTTCATCCAAAGTAATCGGGCAGTAACAACTATCAGCCAAAATGTACTCTGTTTCGATGGTTGAAAGTGCTACACTATTTTGCTTCTTTGATGACCAAGACACAAGTGATCTTCCCAATAGTTGACATGTGCCCGATATGCTCTTCTCTCAACTTTGCATCCCGCATAATCATAGTCTGAATATCCAATCAAGCTCAAATCTTGCTCCTTTAGGATACCACAATCCAATATTTTGTGTATGCTTCAAGTACCTCAATATTCTCTTGGTTGCCTTCAAAGGACTCTCTCTTGGTGAGGCTTGGAATCTAGCACACATGCATACACTAAACATCACATCCGGCCTTGATGCGGTCATATAGAGTTGGTTCCAATCATAGACCTATACATCTTTTGATCCACCATGTTGCCACTAGCATCACTATCCAAGTTTCCATTTGTCCCCATTGGTGTACTAATAGCTTTAGCATCATCCATTCCAAACTTCTTGAGCATGTCTTTGATGTACTTGCTTTGACTTACAAAGGTGTCATTCTTCATTTGCTTGATTTGAAGACTAAGGAAGTAACTAAGCTCTCCAATCATGGACATCTCAAATTCATTTGCCATCATTTTTTCCAAACTCCTCACAAAAATCTTGATTGGTTGATCCAAAGATAATGTCATCAACATAGATTTATAACACAAACAAGTCATTGCCTATCCTCTTGGTGAAGAGAGTGGTGTCAACCTTGCCCATCTTGAATCCCTTAGAGAGTAGGAAATCCCACAACCTCTCATACCATGCTCTTGGTGCTTGCTTCAAGCCATACAAAGCTTTTCTCAATACTACTAGAAATATCCACTTCTATGATGAATAGATTTTCGTCACTAAAGGAGCCAAATTCATCATAATTTTAGTTTTATGAGGAATTTATGACGAAAAACGGTTCGTCATAGAAGTCGCGTCACACTTGCACATCTATGATGAATATGACAAAATCATCATAGAAGTGTGTTGATCTATGACAAAAAACTAGACCAGTCATAGAACTGTTTTGGCATGTGTGGTAGGGGCTGCCACGCTGGTGGGCGCTTTTGTTGGAGATGCTTTCCACATGTACATGCTATAGCCCATGCTATAGCCGGTTGCATTGGAGATGGTTTGAGTACGTGTCACCTTCTTATTGCACAACATGGCCATCACTGGTTCTTGCACTGTATTAGGTTCTTACTGGACCATGCATCGAGGTCCCTATTGTTCCACGTTAGTTTTCTATTGGCACACAGTGTCATATTATGGTTGGATCACGTGTCACTTCTTCATTAGACCATATGTCGTATTTTTATTAGTTCACATGGCTGTTTCTTATTCAACCACTGAGTCACGACGCTGTCCGTCCATGTTTCATATTTTTATTCAGCCATGTGGCTTCATGACTTCCTTCAACGTGTCAGATTTTAATAGCCCCCAGTGTCGAGTCCTGGCTATTGCACGTGTCATGCACTGGTTCATCCATGTGTTGCATTTTTATTTGATCATGTGGCCTATCCTGGTTCTACCATGTGGAGTATAATCAATTCATCATAAAAGTAATTCGAGATCATCACTACTGCATAGACTGACTACATAACTATTTAGCCTAGCAATCAAATAACAACAATTACATTTCATACGTCAATAGCGAACCACTGATAGAGTATCACCACATCAAACCGGCATATGAATCCACACATCAAACCGACACATGAGTTCACACATCAAACCACAAATGTTTATTGAATCAAGCCGTAGGAGTTGAAGACTGAGAGTTACCAGAAGAGCTAAAGCGAGTGCATAGCTCATAGAGATTATTGTACTTCTCCTATTGTCATTTCTTATATTCCTCAAGCTCCCTTTTAGTCTTTTTTGTCTTCCTCTTCAGTTCATCCACTTGATCGATGAGGGCAGCAGAAACTTTCTTGTTCAGTAGCAAGTTGTTCCCAAGCATTCTCTCCTTCGATGTCTCTGTTCTGGTGAAGCTTGTTTGGATATTAGCATTCTTCAAAAAAAAGGTTGTTGCCGCTTCCCTAGGAGGGGGCCTTGCCCTAGTAGACATAGATGACCTTGCAAACAACATCAGCATTCAGTCATTGGTTGCTACCCATCAGTAATAGGTTCTGCTTGCATAGTTTCCATAGCTTCCTGCAAAGTTCAATCAGTAAAACATTAGGTTACAGTTAGTGTAAGAGGACTTCAATTGAAAACCCAAGAGACTGATTCTTAACAAGTAATGCATAAGTCTTCCTCAGCCTACTGCTGATAGAGATTACATATAGATTTTAGTAGATTTCCATAACACTAGGCTCCTGCTACATTTTCTTCTTTTATGGCAATGGCTTTAGTAGATTCAAGGGAAGCAAAAGAAGGTACTTACAACTGCTACTCTTGCAACATCACTCAGGCCCTTTTTCCTACTGGTATGGAAGTCCTAGAAGACTTCCATAGCATTAATGTCTTCATCAGGTGGACTACTACACCTACCTCTAAGGCAAACTTGGTAGCTTGCACTGGATCATGTGGCCTTCTGTTCCCCTCATTAAAAGAGATGCCCATCCTCACTCCTAGTGATTTGCTCATTTTGTCAAACATAATTCCACGAGTTCGAGGCCTCAGCTTTCTCGCTCTTCCCACCAATGGTACTACATAGTTTTCATACATTTAGATTCTTAGAAAAGTTACATGGATATCAAATAGCTAGTGCAAATTGATTGATAGACATCTATATGGTAATACCAACCTTGACAACTTCCATCGTTCTGCGGGTGGGGGGAGACTGAGTTTGCTGAGAGGGCTATCATCATCTGGTCATGAGGAGTCTCTCTTAGGGCTAGGTAGGGTGCCGTCCCAACCATTGTCTCTAGTCAATTGATGAGCTTGGAATTGATCCATGAGTCTGGGTGTCAGTCATGATGGAGAATTATGTTCACCTACTACTGCTACCTCCACCCTTTTACCAAGTAGAAGACCTCCGAGTACAAAATCCATGAGCATCCACTTCTAGTGGTGTTGACCTCACTCGCTTGGAGAGCCTTCGCCCTAGGACTCATGATAGTGCTGCCTTTTGTTCTGCTGGTAGAGCTTTGTCTATGGCTTCTTGGACCCAGACACTGAAATTAGAGATACAAACTTAAGCAACAAGCGTGTACAAATTCTATTGCTATCTAGAGAGTAAAGCATTGCTTGGCTATCTACACCCCTCCCCCTTTGAACTAAATACAAGATATAACAAGCACCTCAATTGATAGGGGCACTGGCTCATCTTCTAAATCTAAATTTGTTTTATCTGTATCATCAAATCCCTCAACTACCTCCCCTAGTTCAGGGATATATTCCAAATCTTCATCGTGTCTACCTTTGTGCTTGACTTTTTTTGCCTTTGGAGACATAGGTTTTGGGCCCACACGTATTCCAAGTTCTTCCATCTTTCTATGATTCCTTGTGATTTGTGCATCCCGTGCTCATTCATAAGCAGTTAGTGGCTGTTCATCTTGATTACAAAGACATTTATTAACTAAAGCTTCTATGGAATGTCAACACAACTAGAGCAAGAGTATGCAAATAAGCGCCTAACTAGTAACTATAGCTTATACAGAAGTCATTAATCCAATAAAGCACATGTTAGCTACACTCAACTATAGGAAATATATAAACCCATCGCTATCTACATATCCTTGGTTCAACCACTACAGTAGTAGCACACATCATAAAAGGAATTTGGGTACTTCTTCCTCCGTGTTCGGGCTTTGCTTTGTCGTCGGCACCGCCATCCTATCATCATGGTTGTGGAGCTGGTGCGACTGGCGTTGATGAAGGGGTACCAAATCTGGCTCTATCTAGGGATCAGATCTGGTTGAGTCATGATAGGTGCCGAGCTAGGTAGGGGATTCTAGATCCAGCTTGTACCATCGTCAAGGCGGTCCTTCCACCGTCACCAAATTGACCTACTATCGACGAATCAAAGGGGATCTGGCTTTGACTAGGGTTCAAAAAGAGGGTGCGGTTGGAGAGTGGAGAGGGAGTCGAGCTACTGTTCCGATGGAGCCTAGGGTCTGGAGCGAGGTGGCAGAGGGGGTGGCTGGAGAGTGGAGAGAGAGGCCATGGGACTACAATTTGGAGCTGGAGGAGAGATGGTGTGGCTAGAGAATGGAGATGGAGGCAGAGATGGTGACTCTTTGCACTTTTATGTGGCCATCATATTACCACAAATGCCCTTGTCTGAAATCGATGGCGTGGTAAACCTATTTTCTGTGCGGAGGGCAAAAGAGAGACATCTAATTTTCGGTGCGTGTTGGCGGGACTGCTTGACTGCGGTGCGAAATCAAATTTTTGAGGCATGTTGGTAGGACTGCTCGGCTGGTGCTCAGCAGAGATCGGAATTTATTTTGTGATTTGATAGGAAATGATTACGACAAAATATTGTACTTACCTAATATCCGTCTTTTCATTTTTTCTCTTGTGCACTTGTTTATATATCCGATCAGTTAGTTGTTGCCCTTTTAGTTATTTCATAATATAAATAAACATAAAACTAAAAGAAGGTGATAACAAACAATTAAAAGATCCATGAATTTGACACCTAAAAATTACCCAAAAAAGAAAAAAAATAAACCTGCTCACTACAACTTATTGCGCTTCAACTAGCGATTTTTTTTGTGTGACTGCATCTGTGACTATTTGAACTAAGGCCTATAATTAGGAAGCAAGGGGAAGGCATGCCCAGGGATGGAAAACCCTTCAGAAAACTAAATGGGGTTTTCAAATGATATCCCCATGGATTTGTCACCCTGGAAAAAGTAGTCATGGATTCTAAGGTGCTTTGAGTTTTCAGAGAAGAGAAAAAAATTAAAGCATCCTCCTCCTGGCTAGCGCTCTTATGATTCGCCGACTCGCTAGTACTCCGGATCATCCTCCTCCTCATTGGAGTCATAGTCGGTGCTATACTTTCCATCGCTCGAGTACGTTCCCATTATTGTGAGCCTCGAGCTGGTCGCCAACACCATCTTAGCGAAGGTGAACATGGACATTAACATCCTGCATGCCCACCTCGACACTTGATCTATGGGACATATCAGTAGTACAAGTCATGACTAGGTTTGGTCTATGGGATGACTTGTATGTGAAGTCTTATTTGCATGCATGTCTGTGTTAACTTTTGTTGAACTTTGTATTAGGTCGGTTAAACTATTGAGCATGGTGTAGCTCAGGTCCTTTAGTCATTTGGTAACTGGTTATACTAATGGTGTTTGCCCTTTCTGATCGGAGGATGTGGGTGTATAGATGTTCAAATTTTCTAGATCCTAAGACAGTCCGATCCTACAAAATATAGACGATCTGGATCATTACGAAATACAGGGGCCATCCAACAAGTCCATAGAACCCGACTACCAGGGGCTAACAACTAGTCTAGTCTATAGAACCCAACAATTAGTTCAGGATACAAACAGGTATGGACTAATAACACAACTAATTGGCTGATTTTTAGCCATGGCTAACTAGTTGCAGTCCATCTAAACAGGGCCTAAGATAGTCTGATACTAAAGAAATCTTGACAGACCGGATCATAGTTTTTATGAAACAACAAAATATAGATCGTGTCAACTCTTGCACCATGTATGTGGGGTCATGGGCACGTAGGTGCATGCACACGGGTCATGGGATGGTCCATGACCCGCTAACTATATAACAGTAGATACAAGGGTGAGAGGAAGGCTCTCTAGAGCTCCTGCTTCAGTTCCATCCCAAAGCTTTTGCCCTCCACCCTACTACTAGGCATCTTTGTTTTGCATTTTTTTTCTACATATTGTTTTCTTTTTTACATAGATCATGGATAACTATGATCATTCTTAGGGACATGTCTATGTATTGCTATGTCTTCCATGAGCTTCATGTTTGCCATGGCCTACAAACAAGGGTTGTAGTGCTTGCAGTGCATTCTAACTTTTACAGTAGGTGGTACATTGCTTCTTTAGTTGTTCATCAAGTTCTTGGCCATCGAAACTATTGTCTTGCCGAAGATCATCTAGGACCCTATGTGTTTGTTGTGTTTCCTTCAAACGCAGATCTCTAGACTTTGCTTTCATACCGCTATGAGTTCCGTGGTGCAGAAGTATTTTCTCATTGTATCTGTTATCTTACAATCCGTCCAAATGATCCAGAGATTGGTGGAGTTTGTGCAGTTCCTTTTAACTAAGTAGTAGCAACATGGTCAGATGATGTTAACATTTAGTATCTATTGCATTAGAGATATGCTCTTGTTCTCCGTTTCTGAAATAGTTGTGATGTTCAAGTATCTCATAACACTGATGTTCTGATTTGTGTTTTCAATGTTCACTGGAGACAATTGTGATGTTCTTTAGTTTATTTTGTTGTAATAATATCCATGTAAATGGACTTCTATTGAACTTTATATTAGGTGAGTTAAAGTATGTTGACCAAATATATATAGACAAGTACAATATTGACGAAATGACATTTACCTATTTCTTGTAATTGTATGCACGCCTCATAGTCCTGAGTCATGTAAATTTGACCAGCCCTAGACATTTTACTCTGCTACTGAGTTGTGACTAGAACTTTTGCCAGATCGGCTTGTGCTACAAAGAACAGCTGCACCAACTGTGGATGCATGCATGAAGTACTAGTAAGGTAGTTGGATTTGAAGTGGCATCTTCAGCCATAGCCGAGCGAGTACAGACGATCAGGACCTATGAAATCATGTAGCCATCTCTGGCTAGCTGCTGCTCTACAAAACCAAGCAAGAGAAATTTCTTACGGAAGCAAGAGCAACTCGTCTTCACTCTTCAGTCTACCCCTTGACTGCTATGAATGCTTGGAGTGAAATAACTGCAGAGGCTTTCTGATAAGGACATGAGCTCCATACATACGACCATGCTTGGAGATAGAGCCCGAGGAGATCAGCGAGGTTGTCCTAATCAAGAAGGAGGCCCAAAGCTCATCTGGTTTGAGTCACCAAGGTGGACGCCCAAATCAAGTTCGAGTCTATCTCGAGTTCCAGGACCAGTCTATCATAAAACTGGTCACACGCCCAAATCAATAAAACAAGTCATCGTCTAGAATCTGCCCGGGTGCTGCGACACCGTCTTTTGGTCCGTTGGACCGTGTATCGTGTTTAGGCCCATTAGGGGGCGTGTCTAGGGGGGTGACGCCCAAGACTCTATAATTAGCAGTCATTGCTCTCCTTAGGGTTTGGGGTTTTGTTTAGTTCCTGATTTCCTTGTGAAACAGACATCATTTTGCTACAACTATGCCGCCAAGGCTGCTTGCTGTGAATCAGGGCCCTAGTTCTTGATCTTGTTTGCCTGTGGTGATTAGTCCTTTTCGAATAAAGACTTGAACTCCTTGTTTCCATAAGCCTCATATTTATTTGCAATTTTAGATTGCGTTCATCCCTGTTCTTGCTTGTGTTCTTGATTCGCTTGCAGGAAAGCCTTCTCGGTGAGGTCAATCGTGTTCGCGTGGTTGATAACCAATGGAGTAGTGGTGTAACTGGTTGCGGGGGTCTGAATTAGTCTTAGTTCAAAGCCTAGATCATGAACGTTGAGTCTCCACCAATTGACGCTATCATACCTTTCGGAAGATCGGGCCTTGTCCACATCAAGTGGTATCAGAGACCTTGTTGCCCGTTAGGTATAACTTTGTTTTCCCCTTTAGATTGTTACTATTTTTGTATTACCTATAGTCCACAAAAAGCCAATAAAAAATATACACCATCACATATTCCCTGTCCTTAGCCTCGTTGTGCCATGCAATTTCGCCTCTAGTTTCATGTTGTTGAGGTCGTGTCCTAGGACAAGTTTTGGTTGCTGGTTTTAGATCATTTTTGAGTCCAGTTTGTGTTTTTTCCTTTGTTTTTTATCATAATCTGTGAACACCTTCAAGTCTTGCTGTGTTTCCTTTGTATCCATCAAACCCTAGTCCACGCCATCTAATTTGTTACACTTGTCTTCACTATTTGCATCTATCCATAGCCACCACAATAACTTTTACGCGCATTATTCCCTGTTTTGTCCTCTAATTCAGAGTCAGTTCTTAAAACTGGTCTAGTTTTCACATACAAACTCGGATTTCGACATTCCATATATCGAAATCGATTAGAATTTTTTTGGATCCGTCTGTCCCCTGCTTTGTTGGGTTCAGAAAATTTTATTTTGGCCAAAAACTGGTCACAAGATTCTCTTTTCATGGTCATAAGCTTTTTGTCAATTTTGAGCACGTCTTCTAAATTTTCCACAAGCCACGCCTTTCACTTGTTTAAGCTCATATTTTCTGTGGTTACTTCTTTTGTGCTCCTAAGTGAAAAATATCAAAAAAAGAAAAAGAAAAAGTCAAAGAATCCCAAGAAAAAACAATGACAGTCCAAAAATAGAGAAAAAAGAGAGGGACAAAAGTGGAACAATATCTAGAGGAGCACATAGAGAGCTCCATTTGAGCTGTGTTTGCGTGTGCTGATTTCTGCCTTGTTCCTAATCATATTCTTGCTATTCACATCACTTGATACATCTGGTACTTGGAACATGAATAGGCCAGCAACTAAGATAAGTACTCGGGATACTTATTCAGCTTTGCTATTCAGTTGCGAATATTGCTATTCCTAGCTACTATATTGTGCCTGTCCAAGCTCCACTTTCTTCTAACAAAGTACAGGTTCACCTTGCCACTGTTACACTCAAGCTACAACAGTATCACAGTCACCGACCGATTGCACCGCCTGTTGCTTTGGTAAGAACACTTGTAAGACCAGTGGTAAGACGCTTGAGAGTGTGTGACTTTACTCCTTGACCACATCCTATAGTAGCTAATAGGAAGATACATACTTGTGTGTTTTCTTGTTTGATTCTAACAATGACATGTTGTTCGTATCCACCGACTTATGATGGTATAGGTGCTGATGAGTACATGGAGTGGGAAATTGCCATAGATAACATATTTGCTACTCGCTTTATGTGTCTAAGGAGGAAGGTAAAAAATGCAGCTAGTGTTTTGCGACATTCTACTTTATCTTGGTGGGAGTCTTTAGATCCTTCTGAGAAACCTCAAACTTGGAATGATATGAAACTCCTTATATGAGAAACCTTTATTAATCCACCTCCTATTTTGACTTCATATGCTGAGGTGCACTATTTAGAGGAAGAGTCTATTGTTATTCCTCTTGCTATGACTAACCTTCTGTAGGAATAATGTACATAAGTGAGAGGATGACATGGAAGAAAATGAGGAGCTCACAACCTCATATGCAAATTTAGAACCATCACTTCACAATGCACATATTACTCCTGCTGAGAACACAGGTAATGCCCATGGTGCTACACTCACAGAAGGTGAGAATTGTTTTAATGTACTAAATTTTTCCACAAACCATGCTATCATAGAGCAATTGTTAGTGGAAACCCTCTCTTGATTTATCTTTGTCCCATGATAATTTGCTTAATGTTCCTTGTGATAAAGATGAATTGGTTGATGATGCTTCAGTTTTACATGTTTTGGAACCACCCACTTGTGCTGAAAATAAACATGTTATTCATATTGCTACTAAAACTGATGAGCTCAAACTATTGTCTTCTTTACATACTTTGGGTTACATTGAATTTGATGTTTTGTGTAACCTAGATTGCTTGGAGGAGAGACTTTTTAAATATGTTGATTTGCCTTGTTTTCTAAACACACATATCATGTTATTGGCAAATATAACAACAAAGGACAATATATGATACATCGAGTATACGTTCGTAGTAATATGAATTCTCCTTTTGTTGTACAAGATTATGATCGTTTAGATGGCAGCCATAATATTACAAACATTTTCTCAAGTTCCTCAAAGAAACAAGTTCACTTCCAAGAAGGAGACCATTGTTGGTTGCTACCTATGTCTGCTAGACCATCTATTCCTGCATTGTCTTTGGTTAGTTCTAATCTTTTACAAGATAGTGTTGACATACATCGTGTGCATTCGGATCATGGAGTGTACATGTTTGCTGAAATTTTTATGCGAGATGACACGCTAGAAACTTGGAAACATGGTCACATTCCTTCTCACAATTATTTCAGTTCCCTTTGTTTTAGCAACCCCGTTCTCCTTTGTGTTGTGTAGGATCAATTTCAAGCACAATCAACGCCGAGGATGACTTTTCATCAAGAAAGGGAGGATGATAAGGACATGAGCTCCATACATATGACCATGCTTGGAGATAGAGGCCAAGGAGATCAAAGAGGTTGTCCTAACCAAGAAGGAGGCCCAAAGCTCATCCAGTTTGAGTCACCAAGGTGGAGGCCCAAATCAAGTTTGAGTCAATCTCGGGTTTGAGGACCAGTCCGTCATAAAACTAGTCACACGGGCGCGTTCGAACTCCATTTGCAACGATCCACATATGGATGGAAAGCTAATTAGATAAGGAAGCCAATGCAAGTGGTCTCATGTCAAAAGCCCTACATAATCAATGGGAATTGTCAAAACAAATCAGCATCTAGATTCTGCTAGGGTGCTGCGACACCGTCTTTTTATCCGTTGGACCGTGTATCGTGTTTGGGGCCATTAGGGGCATGTGCATGGGGGTGATGCCCAAGACTCTATAATTAGCAGCCGTCGCTCTCCTTAGGGTTTGGGGTTTTGTTTAGTTCTTGATCTCCTTGTGAAACATACATCATTTTGCTACAACTGTGCCGCCAAGGCTGCTTGCTGTGAACCAGGGCCCCAGTTCTTGATCTTGTTTGCCTGTGGTGATTAGTCCTTTCAAATAAAGACTTGAACTCCTTCTTGTTTCCATAATCTTGATATTTATGTGCAATTTCAGATTGTGTTCATCCCGTTCTTGCTTGTGTTCTCAATTCGCTTGTAGGAAAGCCTTCTCGGCGAGGTCAATCGCGTTCGCGTGGTTGATAACCAACGGAGCAGTGGTGTAATGGTTGTGGGGGTCTAAATCAGTCTTGGTTAGAAGCCTAGATCATGAATGTTGAGTCTCCACCAATTGACGCTATCATACCTTTTGGAAGATTGGGCCTTGTCCACATCAGTTTCCTCATGCATTCAATTCACTCGTCGCAACCGTGCAAGGGTTGTTTGTGCCTCGGTTTGTTGAGCCAATCACGTATCGGTAGTACTAGTAGTCATGAGTGGCTTTGATCATGCAATAACCAAACACATATAAGTAGTCTTTGATAAAATTTGTTGAACTTGCAAGAACCATGTAGCAAGGAGTTCATCTCAACAAGTATCGCCTTTGATCTAATGCATAACAGATGAGACATAGCTGTTGAATTTTACTGTGAATGTAAGATAGTCTGGCCGCTGTATATTTGATCTCGTAGGACATAGTATAATGGGTCATTAGTTTTGAATGTCGTACCAACCAGTCTGCCCCTCGACTATTGTGATTGCTTGGATTGGAGTAAAAAAGTACAGAAAAGACCCATCACAACCGCACTAGGCATTCAAGTCTTAAACGTGTCATGGTGGTCAAAAGCTCATTTTCTTGATTCCTTGTTGTGTCTAGGTTTCCTGCCACATTTACTTCACTCTCGTCAATTGTGCAAGGTCTATATGAAAGGAGCGTCCCCCTTCCCTTATCTGATAGCATTGCATCAATTTGCTTGCTCCCCCCTTCCCCCACCGCTTGCATTTTCCCAATGCGTTCCCTAGTGGTTTTAGGATCTGGATAAAGGTAATGTCCTTCATATCAAACCGTACTATTTGTATGAACTTATTATTGTGTCTGCTAACCTCATTGCTTCCCCCTTTCCGTGATTGTCATTTGTTCTAACTGAAATCATGTTTACAGATGGCAACTATTTACCATACCATGGATGTGTACTCTACAACAAATGATGTGTTTTGGCAGCTAGGTGTGGAGCCATGAGAATAGAACATGTTGCTTGTGACTTGGGGGCATCATGTATACGATCGAGCTGCGCGATGCCTAATCGTTGAAGCTGTTGTTCGTGCGGTTGTTGGGCAACAACGCATTACCAGAGTTGTTGAAGACCATGATTCTATAAAAATCTCTGTGCTTTGCAGCACTATTGTGGATGCCCATCGGCTCTTCAACTACAGTGTCAACATCAATGGAGACTACATCATTTTCAAGATAGTTCACCAGTCTCAACTTGATCGGAAGTCCTTATGACCTCAACTATCTCAAGAATACCAAACCGATTCGACGACATTGAGATTTTGTGTGTTTTGGGTACTGTTCGTTGTCCTATTTCAGTAGTACTAGTAGTAGTAGCCATGACTAGCTTTGATCTGTGGGATAGCACAAAGTCATGTAGTGTATGTGTTGAGCTTATGTAGTAGGAACCCTTGCTAATATGTGTTGTGTTATTTGCATGTTTGATGTCAAACTTTGTTAAACTTGCTAGAATCTTGAACCGAGGAGCAAGTCTGGCCTTAATCTAATGTAGAAAAGAAGAGCCACTGATGTTGAAATATTACTGAACAACAAGAAAGTCCACCTACCATTTTTTTGAACACCTCGGATAGTGAAGATGCTATCGTGGATGAAGTTTCCTCAGTTGGTTTCTATTTGTTTTTTTGTTGCCTTGGGTGTCTGGCCTGATGGCATGAAGTCATGTATTTTATGTGTTGAGCACATGTACGAGACTGACAACCTGCACATTTCTTGCAGTTTAGATCTGCAGAGGGAATGGGAGAGCTCCGGGAAGGTAGGAAATAAAACAAGCGGAGTTACGGACGAGATCGTGGCGGTTAGAGCGACTAAGCGGAGAA